>NC_142877.1:108721969-109025000 GCF_051225735.1 Oryctolagus cuniculus
TTAAATTCATTTTAGCCCCTACTTAAAATAATCCTAATTTTTGGGTGTCATTAAAACAGGTCTATCTCATCGATCAGGTTTCACAACTCTCTTACTCTTAAAAGACATCATAGTCACACAGAGTTGGCGGGCACTTTGGTAGTCAATCCAAGTTAGCTCAGTGGGCAAGTTGTGGCCAACCAGACATAAAAGGAAATAATGTGTGCCACACCCCAAACACGTACTTAAAGAAAGTAGGAATGCTCTTCTTTAGCCCTTCCTTTCTCAACAGATGGAATGCTAAGGGAATGGCTGGAACTCAAACTCCCACATTAGATCATGAGGTAGAAGTCATATACTGTAGATAGAAGAACATGGGCCAATAGTGTGGTGTGGTGAGTCAAATCGCCACCTGAAACACTGGCATCTCATATGGGTACTGCTTCAAGTCCCAGCTGCTCCACTTCTGATCCAGCTCCCTGCTAATGTGCCTGGGAAAGCAGTGGAAGATGGCCCAAGTACTTGAGTCCCTACACCCATATAGGAGATCCAGAGGAAGCTCCTGGCTTTGGCCATTTGGGGAGTGAACCAGCAGATGGAAGGTGTGTGTGTGTGTGTGTGTGTGTGTCTGTAAACTCTGCCTTTCAAATACATAAATAATAAAAAAAATAACAACAAAATGAAGGAAGTGAAACTGGAATTTGCAGAGCTGCCAAATCAACCCTAACTATACCTCTCTACACTCATTTACAGTAGAAAGAATTAATCTTCTATCTGGTTTACATGACTATTATTTTCAATTTGAATTTGAGATCACTCAAACATGAACTAATCCTGAATAATAGATTGTTTTACTCCATTGCTAAACTAAGGGACCTGAAACTCAGAGATTAAGAATAAATCTATATTTGCTTCTTCCCAAAACTCACGTATGGAAGCCCTAGAACTGATGATGGAGAGAGGGCATCTGTGTAGATAATGAAGGTTAAGTGAGGTCGAAAGTTGGGGCTGGGTGATCCTATAGGATTAGAGCCTTTATAAGAAGAATACCAGAGCGCTCACTTGCTCTCTTTCCGCCATGCGAAGACACAGCAAGATGGTGACCATCTGTAACCCAGGAACAGGTCCCTCCCAAGAAAACAACCCTGCCAGACTCTGGGGACTTCCAGGCTCCAGAACTCTGAGAAAATAAATCTCTGTTGCTTAATCCCTGAGTCCATGATCTGTTGTTATGGCAACCCAAGCACACCAATCCACTTCCACAGATCATTCCTCCACATGGATAAAATCACTGGCCAGTAAGCGGGTCCTGTAGGTTTCCTGTTTTTCAAGATAAATAATATCTCCATTTGTCTTAGTGATTCCTCTTTAGAAAAAAATGTCCAAGACCTTTCAGATCTCCGTGAGTCTTCCCAGAATCCAACCAAGTAGGTTACATGTACTGGAGTGATAAACTGTATCAGTGTTCCTCTCAAACACTGGCACATTCAACCTCGAACTTCTTCCCAAGTGTGATCAGACCACAAGGAAGGCAACATCCAGAGAAATTTTGGCTGGTCTTTCCAGACTGGGTTCACGGCATCTCAAGAAAGAGGTGGGCAGATATGAATAACCTCTAGTGATGGTCTTACTGCAAGGATCCCTGGAGATGTAAGGTGGAGGGAGAGATGAGCCCACTCAGCACTACATCAACAGTACAATGCTCTGAGACACCATATTCCCCCTCTCTTCAAGCAGTAGAAAAAGCGGCCTAAGACGACTCAGAAAGGGACCCACCCAAATCTAAATTGAGCCAGTCTTTGCTCTTCCTGTGGGCAACACAAATTTGCATTTTCTGGGATCCTTTTTACTTGGGGATGCAGACTCCAAGTGCTGTCAGGGAACTGTTAATCCCTCACTCCACCCACTGGGTTGGTCCACTGATCCATGGTAGCCAATCAGAGACCTTGATCTTTCCCAGTGGTTGGATGAGAATGGACACATGATCTCACTCAAGCAAATCATACTTCACCGGGGCTTCTTGGCTAAAGGCATTGGGTGGATGACTTCCTGTTTGGAGGGGTCTTGGGAGAATGTGAAGTCAGAGTCTCCAGTAGCCATCGGCCATCACCGTAGCCAACACAGAGAGGGGGAGAGCAAAGGGATGAAGACAGAGTAGACGCTTGCAACAGTTGAGGCCTGAATCCTCGTTATGATTCAAACCTACTTTGGAACCTCCTAGTATGTGAGCCAATTTCCTTAAGCTAATTTTTTTTTCTTAAGCTAATTTGACCTGGGGAGTTTTGTTTGTTTTTTTTTTTTGTTTGTTTGTTTGTTTGTTTGTTTTGTCCTGTCACATATCCTGAAAAGAATCTTACTGTACTTCCTATAAGATGGGATCTGAATGGACATTTTGGTAGCATTTGGTCAAGTGGGTCATGGTAGGGCAGCATTCTCCCACTTAACCTCACACTCCAAAGCAGATCCTCCTTGCTGCCTTCGCATTCGACCTGTCCAGTCCTCAGCTGCCCAGCAGCATGGGTGATGTCACTCTGGCAGGCCCCTGCAAACCACACTGCCCACACCACTGCATCAAAAGTAGGAGAAGCCAAGTTGAGAACAGTTTGCTTAAGTCTGCTCCAGGCACCTGTAAACCCACACACACAGTTATCTGAGAGACAGTCTGTGATCTGTGGTTCAACACGAGGGAGCAGCTCTAGTTTCCCTGTTGCCTTGATAGGTGACTTCCCGAGCTGCTGCTGTCTCTCCAGGTTCTGCTCTGGAGAGAGATGCAGTCTGCTCGTCTTGGCTGATCTGTGTGCCAAGGGGGGAGGAGATGGCAGCCCCTGTAGCCAAGGGGGGAGGAGATGGCAGCCCCTGTAGCCACAGACTCAGAGAAGTGAAGTCAGCTTGCATTTGAAGAGCATCCAAGCCCTGTGACATGTGACAGAGGGCACCAGCTCCTGGGGGATAAGCACATTCCCACGTGTTTCTTTGACAGCCCAGTGCTGCTCCAGGGCCCCCGCGTCATCACTGCAGCCTTGTTAGTGACAGCACACGGGGACCCAGAGGCCACAGCTAGATGGCATTTCCTTCCATTTTGCCCTGTTTCAGAGGTCACAGAAGTCAACCCATTTGAGTCTCCCCATCAATCTATAGGGCAAGAGAAAGGCACAGGGTAGGGGGAGTCTCTTGTATGGTTGTATGGGGAGACTGAGGGCTAGAGAGATTCAATCACTTTCTCAAAGCCATTCCGTCAGTCTAGGCCTCACTTTCCCAGTTGAACTTCAACTTGGCCCTCTGATCCATCCACCCCCAAAATCCCTGAAGGCTGAAGCAACACCTATAGTATCCTGACCAGCCCTGGAAGGAGGCAGGAATTTATTATACACACACAGAACACAGATAGATTCATCCACATATACACACACTCACAGGCACACATACTTAACATGTTCACACACATGTATGTATACACTATATACTCACACACACACAGGCTTATCACACATATACAAATGCACAAGCAGATGCATAAAGATCCACACATATGAGGGTATGTCCAAAAGTTTGGAAAAATAGAATTCAAAGGCAAGTTTGTTAGGGGGGAAATTAAATCCATGCAAAGTTTCTCATATTTTGCATTTTCCATCTTTTTCTTCAATACCCCTCGGATGTGTGGATTTCAATCTTTTTGCACTAACATAAGCTTCCCTTTTAACTCCACTTCTCATGACCTGTTTGGCGTTCTCTCGAAGGTTCGCATGCAGTGGATTTTCTTACCATGGCACCCTCAATAGGCAAGTTCTAACATTGGTCCTAGAGCAGATGCCTGGATTCGTCCACTGTGCCACTGGGCCAAGCGTGGCAGCCTGCAACCCCGTGCCCTATATGCCCTAGCCTCCAGGGATCTCATCTGAGGTCAAGAGCTGAGGGTTTTGTTAGTCACTGCCTCTCCCTGGTGCCCTGGGACTACACTGCTGTCACCAGAGCCGGAAAGGAACCTGTCACTACTGTATTTGGGAACTCATGCCGGAGGAAGTGTGGTCCAGTGGGAAGATCACAACACTCACCCGCCGTAATCCACTTCCTAGGCAAGCAGAGAACAGAAATGTAATATTACAGTGCTTCTTCACCAAGCCAAATGCGAGTTCCCAAATAAACACGGACAGATTAGATTTTCCAGTAGTGTAAAATACCAGAGTCCTCAGGTAAGGAGTCTGCTATTGTAATGCATGCAGTACATTAATTCTTTCAGAAATATTTACTATAGTATTGGAACACTTACTCTTTGCACACGTAGTATTGGCTCAAATACAAAGCCATGGAACAGAAAGATGAACGTTATGATTAAGCCTATAAATAGATGAACAGAAGGGAAGATTTCAGAAACAAGGCCATAAATACAGGCATACGTTCATGATAAAAGTGACCATTTAAATTAGAAGGAAAAAAAGCAAAGACTAGCCTATCTACTGTATTGACAAAACTGCTTGCTTACCAGGGCAAAAAATAGATTAGCTCCTACTCATTGCCATCCAAAACAGCAAATCCCATACAAATTACAGTTCAGCATAAAATCCCAGACTACAAAGCATGCTTCATAACCAATAAACTCAGAACAACAGGCCCAGTGTCAACAGCATGGCAACAGCAAGGCCACGTTTCAAGTGATGATGTATAGGTTGGACATCTTTCTGGCATTATGGTAGGGCTTCGCGCACAACAGGCAAAGACAGGAGAAGGCACTTCCACCTTGAGATGCATTGAAGGCCTCTCTAAGCAAGGCACAAAACTCAGAAGCAATAGCAGGAAAGATTGATGGACATAACTACATCAAACCGTAAAGACCCGTCAACCTAAAATCACCAAGTGAAATGAAAAGGCACAACGTCACAACCTGAACTTTTTCCATAGATAAATCATGAATAAACTTGATTACATAATTGATCGTATAGTAATTTTGTAGACTGAATAGAGGAAAGATCCCATTTGTTTTTAAAAAGCACTCAAAAATCATTTTAAAACTTCGTAGAAACTGGAGTATACTCACTTGAAGTGAACTGTTAATGGTATTTATCTCTAAGAATGGAGTCAAAAAACGAGAGATCAGGCCAGTGCTGTGTCACAGTGGGTTAGGCTGCGGCCTGGCTGTTCCACTTCCAATCCAACTCGCTGCTCATGTGCCTGGTAAAGCAGCAGAGGATGGTGCAAATCTTTGGGCCCCTGCACCCATATGGAAGACCTGGAGTAGGCTCCTGAATCCTGGCATTAGTCTGGCCCAGCCTTGGTCTTTGCAACCATTTAGGGAGTGATGTGGATGGAAGATTTCTGTCTCTCCTCTAATTGTCTTTCAAATAAATAAATAACTCTTTAAAAAAATGATGGGTGGGTGCATTTTCTTTAAAGCTTTATTTATTCATTTGAAGGGCAAAGTAAGAGAGAAAGGCAGAGACAGAGAGAGACACCTTCCATCTGCTGGTGCATTCCCTCAAATGGCTGGGATGGGCCAGGCTGAAGCCAGGATCGAGGGGCTCCATCCTGTTCTCCCACATGGGTTGCGGAGATCCAAGTATCCGGACCATCTTCTGCTGCCTTCCCAAGAACAGAAGCAAGGCAGCCAGCACTCTAACTGGCACCCTTATATGGAATGCCATTGTCACAAGCAATGGCTTAACCCACTGCACCACAACGCCCACTCCTGGATTTAATTTTTTAACCTATAGGCTTCTGAACTGTGATGGGTTTTTACAAAGAGAAAGTACTCATGGATTTCTCTTACGTAGTATATAAAAAGACAAAATCAGTAACACTCGCAATCGAACACTTGGGCTGATGTCATGGCTCAGGGTTCATTAGCTTTTTCACCCCATGGCAATTTGCTGTCAAAGAAAATAACATCTACCTCAGAAGCATGAGCACCAAATAAAGTGAGCCATAACTGCTGTTGACTGAGCATCTACTGTATACCTGTATTTATTAAATGCACTATCACACCGACCTATAGTATCAGTCTCATAAGGTAGCTGTTATTAGTGTTTTGCATGGAAGGAAAGTGATTCTCAAAGAGGCAAAGTAACTCGTCCAAGGTCATGGCACTGGAAGAATCAAAGCCAGCATGAAACCTGGGTCTCTTCCACTCTAAGATCAATGCCAGCTCCTCCATGTTCACCACTGAAGGGCCTGTGGTTTCCTCTCTCAGAGGGGAGGTGCTCGTCTTAGGCTTAGGCAGGCTAAACCTTTGACCAGGTCAAGTGCAGCTCAGCCTAGACCCTGCAGCCAGGCGACCCAGAATCACTGACTCAAAGCCACAGGCGATTGCTCACCGGTGGTGTCTAGAAGCTCCCCCCTCCCACTTCCTCTGAAACAGATAAGCACAGCTGTTGCAGCCCAAAATGCCACAGCATGAACCCATAAAGAGTAATAACTATAAACAAGCAGTCAGGGACTTGCATTGTAAAACCCCATACCCTGCTATAGCCAGCTGCGGCCCCTACTCGGGAGACTCCTGCCAAAGAAGGGAGGGGTAGAAGTGGAGATGGAGGGAGGGAGGCATCGCAGCTGGTGGGGGACAACCAGAGGCCGAACAGATGTGGACGACCAGGAGTTGGATGTTTTGAATTGCTTGCTGCACGATACTGTCTGACTGCTCTCTGTGTAGCCCACCTTTTCAGTATGGTCGAATACGAGGTCACTTCAAGAAGTTCATGGAGAAGTAGGATTAAGGAGATAAATTGGGGGTGGGCATTGTGGCACAGGAGTTTAAGCCAATCTCTGCTTGGGTCACCTCATCCCGTATCCGAGTGCCTGGTTTGAGTCCTGGCTACTCTGCTTCTAATCCAGCTTCCTGCTCATGTACCTGGGGAGGCTGCACATAATGGCCCAAGCACTTGGGTTCCTGCCACAGACATGGGAGACCTAAATGGATTCCTGCTTCCTAACTTTGACCTGACCCAGCCTTAGCTGTTGCAGGCACTTAAGGAGTGAGCCAGCAGATAGAAGACCTCTCTCTCTCTGCCTTTCAAATAAATGAATAGAATTTTTTAAAAAATGATTAAGGTGGTAATTTTTTAAACAATATTTTTTACTTTATTTGAAAGGCAGAGTTATAGAGAGGGGAAGAGACAGAGTGAGGTCTTCCATCCACTGCTTCACTCCCCAGATGGCTGCCACAGGGTGGGCCAGGCTGAAGTCAGGAGGAGCTAGAAGCTTCATTCAGGTCCCCGACATGGGTGCAGGGGCCCAAGCACTTGAGCCATCCTCCGCTGCTTTTCCCAGGCTCATTAGCAGGGAGCTGGATCGGAAGTGGAGCAGCCGGGACAGGAACTGGTGCCCATATGGGATGCCAGCACTGAAGCAGCAGTTTAACCCATTGTGCCACAGTGCCTACAGACCCCAGTGGTAAAAAAAATTTTTAAAGAAAAGATAAGCTTGCTTTGAGGCAAACAATTTTGAAATTCATGCACACAAGAAATCTACCAAAAGCTCATGGGAAATAAATCTTACGGAAAAACCATGCATTTTTCCATGACCTTTCTGCAGTACCCTCAGACACCTATGAACAACCATGAGTCAATTCTGAAGTGCTTTCTGAAGACCTACTTGTGGGGAGCAACTGAGACTAGACTAATTACTGGAACTAAGACTAATTCTATGCATCTGATCTCCCACAATATGGCGCTGGGGAGGAATAAACAACTTCCACGCAGCTGCCTCGCCAATTTGACTGATAAGCTGCTCCTGATTGGAGGAGAGCAGCAGAGTTGGGATTGGTGAAAGAGGACTATAAAGGAGGAGACAACATGCACCAGGAACACCTGAGGAACATCTGAGCAGCCCCCGAGAGAGCCGGCCGGCGGTGTGCCGCTCCTCCGCGGAGGTGGGGGGTGTGGGGGGTGTGGGGTGTGGCAGCTAACCCTGGACGGCGACGTTCCTCCACGAGTGAGGGAATGGCAGCAAACCTGGGAAGGGCCGGGCAAAAAGAACAGCGCAGGGTCCAGTGTCGTTCCTCCGCGAGTGGGGGAGCGACACCTACTAAGTGCCAGGATCTGCTCCAGCAATTTCCAGACATTAACCCATTAACCCATTTCATCCTCACAACAACCCAATCACACATAGAATCCCAACTTTCCAAATGAGGAAACTGAGGCAGGGAGGAGTTCTCGAAGCTGCCCCAGGTCCCAGTGCTAGCAAGTGGCTGCCCCAGGCAGTCTGACTTCAGAGTCCTCCCTCTCCACCTCCAGTCTCATTGCTTCCAAAGACATGAGCAGAGCAAGGGTTCTGCACTGGAACCAAAGAAGGAGCTGAAAGCCCAGTCCAGTTTATGTAGCCCAGAGAGGTCAGCCTCAAGCCCAAAGTGGCCTTGAGCATGCCCAGGGCACTCAGACTCTGGAGAAGAACACTGAACCACTCGGGGGGAAACGGGGTTGTGAGGCAGTCCTCCATCTGCTCCATAGGGTGTGGGAGCTGTTTCCTGAAGCACTGATCGCCCCCCTCTCCATACCCCCAGATATCTCCCACGGGTCGGTCCTGATGCGTGCTGGGCCTCCACGTACACGGTGCGTGTATCCACCACATGGTCACATGCATGCGCAAGGGTCACCAGAAAGTCCCTGGAACATGCATAGTAGGACAAAGCTCCTTGGATTTAAGATTTGTATTGCAGCAACATATATATTATATATATATATATATATATATATACACACACACACACACATACACACACACACACATATCTCCACGAGAAGGATTCAGGGTTAACCCTTGCCCTTTCGTGGCTGTGTTGATAAAATACATCTCCAACAGAAGTCAACTGCTTGCTGGTATCACCTCACTGGAGAACATAGCTGATACCCTCTGGCTAAACAGGCTCCCACAACTTGCCCGTGTATCTAGCCCAGAGCTGCCCCGCTGAGCTTTCCATGAGGAAAATACCCATATCTGTGCCATAAACCATGTGATGCTATTGAGTAGATGAAATGTGCCAAGTGCAATTGAAGAGTGCATTGAAAATTTGGATTGAATTCAATTACTTATTTTGAAAGATTTTATTATTTATTTGAGAGTTAGAGTTACACACACACACACAGAGAGAGAGAGAGAGAGAGAAACAGAGAGAAAGGTCTTCTTCCATCAGCTGGTTCATTCCCCAGATGGCTGCAGCTACTGAAGTTGAGCCTATCTGAAGCCAGGAGCCAGGAGCTTCTTCCAGGTCTCCCACGTGGGTGCAGGGGCCCAAGCACTTGGGCCATCCTCTACTGCTTCCCAGGCCCTAACAGTGAGGTGGATCGGAAGTGGAGCAGCCGGGATATAAACCGCCATCCATTCCATAAGGGATGCTGGTGCCACAGGCGGAGGCTTAGCCTGCTAAACCACAGCACCAGCCCCAGTTGAATTGATTTAATTTGAATAGTCCTTATGGCTAGTAGCTACTGTATTGGACAAGAGTTCTCGAACGCATGAGGAGCCAGACACCACGGCAGCAAGAATGGCAATGTCCGCGGAGTGCCACTTGAGTCTGTATGCGCTTCCTATCCATGCTGCAGCAACTTACTCCAAATTCAGTGACTTAAAATCACCCAAATTCATTACCTTTGAGTGCAATATGCATTTCACGGGGCTAAAATCTCAGGGTCATGGCTGGGTTTATTTCTGGGGGCTCTAGGGGAGAACTATTTCCTATACTTCTTGGCTCATGGCCTCCGGGCTATCTTCGAAAGCAGAAGCATAGCGTCTTCTAGCCTGCCTCTGCTTTCCCACTCAAGTCACCCTCCCTCTTCTAAGGACCTTGGCAATGACTGTGGCCCCACGGAGCTCATCCAGGATCTGCTTCCGTCTCAATGGCCTTAACTTTATCTGCAAAGTGCCTCTTGTCATATTCAGAGGTGCTGAGAACTAGGACACAGACAGCTTGGGGAGCAGGGGCGTCATTATGATGTCCTCTTCTGGGACAGTGAGAGGTTGACTTCCTTATCTGCCTTAAAAGCCAGGCTCTGGGCCCTGCACCCGAGGTGCTTACCCCACAGGGGAGGTGGGAGTTGGAAGATAATTCAGGGCATGCACCTTGCTCAACATTTTCTCCCTCTATGCACATGGAACCCCATGGGGTTTTGCAGTGCACAACCTGCACAGCCATCTATGAGAGCTCTGTCCTTGGAAGGAAGCCTGTATCCTGCAGATAAGCTGTCAGGAAAGGAGAAAGGGAGGAATGGCAAGGGACACAGATGTAGTTCTTTCTCCAGGTGTGGTCAATAAGCTTCCCAGCCCACCCCCCCCTTGAGGGAGGATTCCTTGAGCAAAAGGGAGCAAGTTCATTAACGCCACACACTTTCCCCTCCTGGAGTGTGGGGAAGAGAGGAAGAGGTTTCTCCCGGAGGGCTGTCTGGGTCAAAGCATCCAGATGCTAGCTGGCTGGAGCGAAGCTTCCGGCGCACACCCAGAACCCGCCCTCCCCTGTGCTGCCACAGGGACCGATCCAGCTGGAAGACAGATAGGACCCGAAGTCCTCCGCGGCTGAGCTCCCCCTGGCAGCTGGCCCACAGCAGTGTCCTGCGGGGTGGGCTAGGGAGCACCGAGGGCAGTCAGCACTCTTTACATTGCTCACCGCCTTCGTCCAGTTGACCGTACCCGCCTCCCTCAGAGGAGGGCATCCGTAATGTTAGCCACAATTTTCCCCGCTACCCAGCACCAGGAACCACAGCATTTCTCTGGCTCCGTTCCCACACCAGCAGGGAAGCTCCAACCCCTAGAGATTCCTCCTCATAGGTTCCAGCGGTCCTGGGGGCATGATGGGGGCAGGGCAAGACTGTGCTCACCATTGCCCCCTCCTAGCCACCAGGGAGCAGCGGCCACCCTCTCTCTCCTGCTCCAGCATTGACAACTCCTGCCTTTCTGCTGTCTGGGAGCCTCACTTCCTGTCTGATCCTACAGCAGCTGGGATCGGCTCACTTCCGCATTTCAGCCTCCTCTCTTTAAAGGATGCCGACCCGAGCTTTCTTGAGTCACCAGGACATGGCAAGAGTCACCAACACAACTCCCTTAACCTTTCCACCTGCTCTGTTGCTAGGCCTCTGTGTGGGGCCCTGCCTTAGACAATGAGGAGTGCCGTGCAGATGCTGAGACACAGAGATGATTCATGTGGCTCCTGAGGCCAGGGAAGGGCAGCTCTCCTGGGCGTGCATGCCATCTTCTCCAAGGAATACCATCTGAGCTAAGGCCTGAATGCGGAAACAGAGGCAGCTTCGCAAATGAGTTGGGGTGGGAGCATTCCAGGCACAGGGGAAAAGCCATGCAAAGATCCTGGGGCCAGGACAGGCTGGTTGTTGTCTGAGAAATAGAACAGGCCAGTGGGCCTGAGAGGTAAGCGAGCCAGGACACGAGTGCTGGGAGACAAGTGGGAAAGCAAAGAGAGAGCAGCCCAAGCAGGTCCTTGCCCACGTGGACGCCTCCCATTGGGCGAGGTGCTGTTTGCTGGGCCGGAGCAGTGGGAGGGTGAGGAACGGGCCTAGGGAGCAGCGGGAAGGGGAATCAGACGCTCTTTCCGAAGCAGACAGACGGAGAGTGACTACCAGGAGATCTGACATTTCGGATCATTTGCCCAGGGAGACGGACGTTCTGAGCAGAAGGGGCCACCGTCAGACTGGGGACTGCCAGGCTCCAGGTCTGAGCTGAAACACTTCTGCCCAAGTGGGGCTTTGGGTTCACAGGACCGTGTGACAACAGTCCTGGCAAACTGATACAGGGCCATCTCAGCCCATCTGCGCATTTTGAAGCTGATCATGGCTTTCCCTCCTTCCTCCCTTTCTCTAAGATGACATTTGATTTGAAATTACGACCAGCTTAGGTCAATTTAATTGTAGAATAGAAACCTTGCCACCAGAGTTACAGAAAAATATTAGCATGGCAAGATATTGCCATCTATGTGTATTTTTACATTAAAAAATTTGGAGTCCAACTGTTAGGTAGGAAGTCAGATATGAGCTTATGTGTGTGTGACAAAGGCCTAAAGACAGACCTCTCTGTCCAGCACATGCATCTGCATCTCAAAGTCATCCTGACAATGTTTCAGGGGCAGCCCAGTGTTCCCATGCTGCCCTGCCCCCTCCTACCCAATAACCTGCCAGGTGGGGGTCCTCGCCCCTTCTGCCTGACAAATCTTCCACAATCTCCCAGATGCAGCCCAGTATCTGCATTTCAAATACCCTGCTCTGATCCCGATTCTCCAGGGGGTCTTGCTCACCTTTCCTCTAAACTCAGGACAGCGCCAGCTAGGCTTCCTCCTGTCTGATACCTTCAGGGGAAAACTCAGATAGGAGCTTCTTGATATCTACATCCATAAAGTCCTTTGTTTCAGGAGGAGATGTGTGAAGACAGAGACCCATCTCCTTAACACCCCCCCCCCCCCGGCCTAAAATGTAGACCTGGCACTCTCTCTCAGGTTCTGTCTGGAGAGGTGCCCATCCGTTCTTATGGATGTCCTTTCCCTAATAAACTTTGTTACTTTACTTTCCACTACTCTGTCTCACGCCTGAATTCTTTCTTGCGTGAAGACAAGAACCCTGCCATTCACTGGCAACACAACTGCCTAGATTCATATACTGGTTCCATCACTTCCTGCCATGTCACCTTATTTAGCCTCTTTGTGACTCACTTTCATCATCTCTAAATTGGGGAAGATACAATCTACCTTGTAGGGTTTGTATGAGGATTAAGTAAGCTACAACACATTAAGACATTAGAATAATGCCTACACATAGAAAGCTTTCTATAGATGTTATTCTAATTTCTAAAGCTAGATGGATTTGAAAGAGTGATAGAGGGAGGGAGGGAGAGATCTTCCATCTATTGGTTCATCTCCCAAATGGCTGTAACAACTTGGGCTGGGCCAGGCATCATCTACTGTCTTCCCAGGCATATTAGCATGGAGATGGATCAGAAGCAGAGTAGCCGGGATTTGAACCAGCATGCCAGTGTCAGCACTGAACACAGTGGCTAAGTTCACTGGGCCACAATGCCAGCCCCTATCAGTTAACAGTACAGTTTGATACTGTGTTTGTAAAAGCAACTTACAGGTATATAGGCTGCAAGACAATCCTTGACTTACAATGGGGTTATGTCTGTTAGGCAGGAAGCCAGACATTGAGCCTATGTGTGTGTAAGACAGGCCTGAAGACCAGCACCTACCACCGGAGCTCCAGAAGCCCAGCATCTTGCACTTCAAAGTCCTGCTCAGACCCTGATAACCTCCCAGGTGGTCCCAGCCCCTCCCCCAAGGAAAGCCCCCAGGAGAAGTCTCTCTCCTCAGGACCAAATGGGTTACCTGACCTGATAACACGAGGCAATAAAACCTCAGATGCCCTAAGGGAAGCCCCCCTACTATGCCTGGGCACCAGCAAATCTGCAGAGGAATTTGCTAATTTTCACCCAACAAACCCTTCCACCAGTACTCTTCATCCTTTGTCCTGGAGGAGAGGGGGAGGTGGGTAAACAGACTCCATGAAAAACCTAGGGAATCCAAACGGACTGCGCGCTCAGCCCTCTGCCTCTCTGCTGAGCCCTGCCCAGGTGTACTCTCCACTCAACCATGTAACCTCGCTCTCCCCGCCATCCGAGCGACTAGGTGCTCTCTCTCTGTCCCTTCCATTCTGATGGATGCCCTATACCTAGTAAAGCCTTATCACTCTGTTCTGTCTCACACCTGAATTCTTTCTTGAAGACAAGAACCCCACGGCTTCCAGGGCCTTCCTATCCTGGGGCAACCTGCCACCTGCTGAGATAGACATGCATATGGGTTAGAACTGCTCAAGTGTGGGAGCTGGAAGACCATGCCTTCACCACGCTCCTGTGTGACATCATGCCCTACCTGACCATCCCTGAGCGCCCACCTGCCCACTAGACCATGTAACCACTCCCCTTTGGAAAATATATAAAAGGCGAGGAGCACCCTAAAAGGGCGCCTCTCTCTCCCTCTGCTTCGCTGCCCCGTGATTAGCAGGAGATAGCTGCTCAAAATGCTTGCTGCACATGGCTTTTGGCCTGCTTTCTGCTTGGTACGAACTCACCCTAATTTCCAGATTTCCCCTTCTTAGATTGAACTAAAGCCCTCACTCTCCTATGCATCTTTCGCATTAAATAAAAGTTTAACATGTACCATGCCGCCTCGTTCATTTATGCCGGTATTCAGAATTCTTCTCTGAATATTAAGCCAGAACCCACATGGGCTTATTAATATTGGTAACTTATTAATAAGCATAAGGTGATATATGGCACCCCAAATTCTGATATCACTATGACAACAGCATCCCATATGGGTGCCAGTTTGAGTCCCAGCTGCTCCACTTTCAATCCAGTTCCCTGATAATGCACCCAGGAAAGCAGTGGAAGGGCGGCCCAAGAGTTTGGGCCCCTGCACCCATGTGGGAGACCCAGAAGAGGCTCTTGGCTCCTGGTTGCCGTCCTACTCCTGGCCTTTACAGCCATTTAAGGAGTGAACCAGCGGATAGAAAAGCTCTATCTGTGTGTGTATATGTGTATGTCTTCCTAACTCTGCCTTTCAAGTACATAAAATAAATCTTAACCAAAAAAAAAAAAAAAAAAAAAGAGGAATCCCAAGTTGAAAATGCACTTCCTATACCTAATTTACCAAGCACCACAGCTTAGCCTTGCCTATCCTAAACACGCTCAGAACTCCTATAGGACATTCGCCTTCAGTGGACAAAATTGTCTCACACAAAGCCGACTTCACAGGCTCACGCAGTTTACTGACTACCTGTGTCCACAGCTGCTGACACAGCACGCTGTAGGATGTTGGCTTTCACTGCCAGGATTGCATGGTTGACCAGAAACTGTGACCCACAGCTGCTAGGTAGGAGGTTAAAAATTAGCCTGTGTGTGTGTGAGTGTGTGTGTGTGTGTGTGTGTGTGTGTGAGAGAGAGAGAGAGAGAGAGAGAGAGAGAGAGAGAGAGAGAGAAAGGGCCTGAAGAAACCAGCATCTGCTTTGGAAGCCCCAGAAGCCCCGCATTTTGCACTTCAAAGGCCTGCCCAGACCCTGATAACCTCCCAGGTGGTCCCAGCCCTTCCCCCAGGAAAGCCCCCAGGAGAATTCTCTCTCCTCTGGACCAAATGAGTCACCTGACCCCATAACACAGGGCAATAAAACCTTCCCAGCACCCTAAGGGAAGCCCCTCAGCTCTGCCCGGTGCCAGCAAATCTGGGGAGGAATTTGCCAATTGACTCTCCACAAAACCTTTTATCCTAAAGGAGAAGGGGGAGGGGTAAAGAGACTCCCCTAAAAAGCGGGAGTCCCAGCAATGACTGCGCTCTGCTCTCTCTGCTCTCTGCCGCCGAGCCGCCCGCCTGGCTGGCCTGCCCAGGTGTATTCTCTCCATCCAACCATGGAAACTTGCTTTCCCCCCCGTCTGAGATACTGGGCAATCTATCTGTCCCTTCCATTCTGACGGATGCCCTCTCCCCAGTAAAACCTTACTACTTCACTCTCTGTCTCACGCCTGAACTTTTCTTGCATGAAAACAAGAATCCACGGCTTTCTCTCTGGTGACAGCCACTGCCCAGCATGCCACCTATCACCAGCCCCAGGAGAGCTCAACATTCAAAATTTAAACTACGGCTTCTACTGAATATGAAATCACTTCCATACTGCTGTTAAGTTGAAAAATTCTAAGTTGAATCATTATAAGCCAGGGACCATCTGTGTGTGTATATGTGTATATTCTAGTATATGTGTGTGTATTATATAACTACATATCATATAATATACGTATTATAAATAAGTATATATCTATAAATATAAAAAATCCTAGAAAATAGTGATTAGTTCTAGATGGTAGAATTACAAGTCAATTCTATTTTTTTCTTTTTGTTTATAGTCATTATTCTATGAGAAGCATGTGTTACTTGCATAACACATTTTTAAAGATGTTTTGATTTTTTTTTTTTTGGAAACATGAGTGTGTCTTTTGACATTCCTATAATTTCATTGCAGCACAGTGCTAGATGAGAAAGCCAGCTCACAGAAGAATATCATCATCTCAGAGACTGGGCTTGGGTTTTTGGTATCTGGGAAGATGGCACCAGCAAGTTTGCATTGCTAACACGTCTAACTGCACTTGGTCTGGTTAGATGGGGAGGCAGGTGCAGACACAAAGGGGACTGGCCCATAGGCCGTGGTCCCTGAACAAAGGGAGGGGCTGGTCCCTGTTGACAGGCGATCTGGTCTTTGATGGTTGCTCCATATATGTGTGCCTACACTAGGAAGGTCTCAAGTATCGATTTGCCTATGTTTATTCCATGTTTGCGTTCAAGAAACTTTTTAAGTACTTATTACACACCAGGTCCTGGGTTCAGTGTAAAAAAGATGATGTAGATCTACTCCCTGACATCAAAATATCACAGCCCAAGGCTGCCACAGTTGGATGACAGATGCTATACTGTGAGCAGTGACAATGCCCAGAGTTTAAACAATGACACACATCAGAAGCCATGGCCAGAACCTCTTCTGAAAAATGCCTCCAGAGCCTGTTTGGAAGATTTTAAGATGTTATGCCCCATATCTAAACCCTTCCCTCCAAACCCTGGGGGAGGGTCAAAGGTTACCCTGACTTTTTTTTTCTCTGATATTTATATAACTAGTGGCAGAGATGAAATCAGGCATCTGAGAATGAAAAGCATTCCAAGACCCACAAAGCACAAGCAATCTCATTTTTTGATGCAGGTTCACCCCTGTTTAGCTCATCAAACAATTTTGTAAAGCCCTTTGCAAATTTGACACAAGGGATGGCCAGCACTGAGAGACAAGTACATGTTCAGTAACAAGCAATAAGAACAGAATAGCATTCTATAAACTCACTCCAGCCTCTCAGGCCTCAAGCCAAGAACACCCAGCTGACTCACGTCATCGTCTCCCATGGGCCCTGCCTTCCCCGTAGAGGCCGAACCATCTTCCTGCTGAACTCTGGCCCTGGGAGTTGTATTCACTGCGTCCTGCGTGACCTGTTAGCCACAGTGCTCCCAGGAGACACACATGTCCTTCTGGATACACACCCCAAAGAAATGCTCTCCTCGTGGTTTATGGAACTTGTTTATAGAAATGGGAGATGCTGGAAGAAACAGCAAAGTTGAAGGCAAAGATAATGCACGCGGCCTGTAGGCTGCTCTGCAGTGAAAAGCAGCGTCCAAGAGCCACAGCGCAGTGCCAGCATGCAAAGCAAGTCAGCAGTCAGAGATGCTGGAAGACACACACTCGTACTTACAATAAAATACCTGAATTCGATCTAACCTGGGATATGATTTCTCTCCCATTGGAGTACTAAAATATAAAAGTTCAACTCCAGTCTGTTGGCTGGACTGTGGATGACAGGTACCTCTTAGCTCACTAACAGAATGAAAATGAGACCCTTCTTACGGGGGGGCAACTTGGAAATACACAAAACAACGTGCAAGCCCACTTTCGGGAACCCACCCTGCAAAAGCTCCTCCACACATGTAACCCACGTCCAGGGCTACGCACAGTGGCAAACTGGTCATCATAAAGGAGAGGAAGCCATCTGCATTTCCAACAATGGGCAACTGTTTGGAAAACTCCTGTATGTTGGTACAATGGAATACTACACACCAGTAAAGAGAAAAAGATTTCTATACACTGATTTGGAGTAACATCAGGATATATTGCTAAGTGGAGGCAGAGAGGGAAGGAACCAAGGCATAGAATCCTATGTGTATATGTACTGTATTTCATATAGTGTGAAAGAGAAATACGCATATTTTTGTCCCCCTTCCTCCTTTTAAAAAAACTGTCAGAAAGATAAAGCAGGACTTCCTATGAGGAATTGGAAAAATGCATTGCGCTCCTGGATTCAACTCTCCAAGGAACTTCTTATTGGGGCAGCCTTGTGAGTGAGCCAGTGACAACGGTGACTCTTAGGGGAATGTGGACAGAGACAGGATGGAGAGGCAGGGAGAGGCTAACATCTCCGAGCAGAATGTGTTTATTTCATTTCATCTATTACACTTCGTGTTTTACATATTCAAAAAATCAATTCAAAAAGAGGGGACAAAAGAAACCCCACCATTGAAAAGAAACTCGAGTACTAAGCTCTTCACCCTCACTGGAAATATTCTGCAAACCTCAGAGGGACAAGAGAATTTTTCAGAGAAATGTTGCATTTCATTCAGTAGTTTTATTGTTAGTAATAACATTTATATTTTAGAAACACAGCATCAAGTGAGAAAATAATGAAAGGCAAACATTTGTAGCATGTTGCCATTTGTAAAAGTTATGAACACAAGGCTCACAAGGTCACAGCCACTTGCAAGGATGTGTGTGTATGTATATATATATATATATAATATTAGAGTAACTACGAGAGAGAGAGAGAGCAAAGAGGGGAGGAAATAAAACAAGAGTTTTTTCAAGACCTAATGATGACAATGTGCTGTGAGCTAAAAGGAAAGACTTTAAAAATTCTCTGAACAAGAGTAGGAAAATGGTACAGATGTGAAATAAGCAAAATGAAGGTATTGACTTGAGTCATTCCTGAGGCTTCTCCTAGCTCTGATCTAAAATTTACATTAATAAATATTTATTTTACATTAATATATTTACATAAATAATCTGAGAAGATCTACCTGATGGCATTCTTTGATTTCCAGAACCATAGGTTTACCATAGGTGCTCATTCATTAAATGCTTACTGAATAGACGCGTATCACTTCTGGATTGCCTGTGACTGCTACTGACACAGATTGAACTTCATAAGAAGCAGATTATGTCTCTGATGCAGGAAAGAGATCTAGAAGTCAGAAGCCCAGGGCAGGCATGGAGGATCCACGGTCATTAGGAACACGGGTTTCCATTCATCTCCCTTCTCCGCTGACCTCATCCTGTGATTTCTAGCCTCAAGGTCAGCTCACGGTCCAAAATGGCCATCAGAATGCCAGTCATTCCATCTACATTAGAGGTCAGTTGAAGAGGAAAGGCGAAAGACCAAAGGAAAGGAAAAGTAGTCTGTCCCCTCCCTTTTAAGGGAAATTTCTAGAAGCACCAAACAACCCTGTGATTACATTTCATTTGAAGTTGCTTAGTCACTTGGTCCCACCTAGTTAGAAGGGAAGTTGGGAAACATAATTGAATGCTGTGCCCATGTGGAAATCAGGATTTGTTATGGAAGATAAACAGATAAGAGGAGTTGGGTAGGCAGCCAGTAGAGTCTGTCATAGCAAAAAAAAAAAAAAAAAAAAAAAAAAGAGGCCAATAGAGAGAGAGATTGAAAGAGAGCACTTCTGTCCATTGGTTCATTACCTGAAAGCCTACAACAGCCAGTGTTGGTCAGGGGCCAAAGCTGCGATCTGGGAATGCAATACCAGTCTCCCATGTGGGTAGCAGGAACTCAATTATTTGAGCCATCATCACCACCTCCTATGGTCTGCTTAAGTCAGAAGCCAGAGATGGGTATCAAACCCAAGAACTCCAGTGCGACAAGATCCAAGTATCCTAACTGCTAGACTAAACACCCACTCTAAAACTCGGCTTTTTGAGCACCAGCTGCGTGCCAGGTGTCTAACCCTTCACATGCATTGTCACGGCCATAACTCACAGGGCACACCTGTACTCAAAGTGTAGCTGTTGTTTATCTGAAATCCACATTTAATTGGACATCCTATATTTTTACGAGCAAAATTGGGCAATCTTACAGCCTTGGAATGTGACCAAGCTAGCAGTTGGGCAGGAGGCTGAATGGCTTAGTGGATAAAGAAAGGAGGGCCTGAAGCCGACCTGCCAGGGTGCAAAGCCCCACTGATTATATACTAACTTGAGTGCGTGCTTAGTTAGTTTGGGCATGAATTTCTTTCATTGTCAAAGGAAGGCAACAAGAATCATCTCAATCTCTTAGGGCAGTGGCTAGGATCGGATAAGTTATTTGAGCAAAATACCCAGGGCGGAGTAGGTCTAGATACAGAAAGTGAGGAGCTGGCATCGTGGTGCCGTGGGTTAAGCCGTGGCTTGCCACACCAGCATCTAATAGTGGAGTGCTGGTAAGACTTCCAGCTGCTCTGTTGCTGATCCAACTTCCTGCTAATGTGCCTGGGAAGGCAGCAGATGATGGTCCAAGTGCTTGGGTCCCTGGCACTCATATGGGGAGTCCTAGGTGGAATTCTTGGCTCCTGGCTTCAACCTGGCCTAGCTTTGGCTATTGTGGCGATTTGGGAGTGAACTAGTGGACAGAGGGGAAGATCTCTTTCTCTCTCTGCTCTGTATAGCTCTGCCTTTCAAAAGAAATTAATAAACCCTAAAAGATACAGGAAGTGAGTTTTGGACAAAAGACCCCATTTCCAACCCACACCCCAACAGATAACATGTGTTACCAATGGCCTTCTAGGTGTCAGTCATTACTAATAGGGATCTTCACTCATAATAGCAGTAGTTGTAATCATGCACGCCACTATACGCTCCCACTTGCGAAAATGTCCCTGCCGTGGTTTCTACTCTTAGTCTCCATTTTACCATCTGTAATATTCACAAGATACCCACTTCAGAGACTGACTTAAGTGAGATTATGTGTGTCAGGTGCCTGGCACATGGTAGGAGTAGAACCATTCACACGTTTAATTCCTGTATTCTACATAGCCTTAAGTGTGTACAGCAACCATTGTATACTTAGATATTGGATATTTATTTTCTATATTGGAACATTGAGTGTATAATTATATCTGCCTTGACAACACATGTGCATGTTGCATATTTATCATAAATAATGCCTCCATGAACCATTGCTTGGTAGTGCCACCCAGTCAAGCTTTTTTGGGGGGTGGGTTATCCTCAGGCACTTTGGGACTGTCATTTTCCCACTACAGGGTCTGAGCTGGGCTGGTTTCCAGTCAACCCAGCCCTCACACCAGCCTAGTAACTCAAACCTCTTTTAATTCCTGGGCCATGGCTGGACCTGCTCCAGAAGTCCTAAGTCAAGAAATCAACTCCAAATGAGGGCTCCTTTGTTCTTTCTGGTGGTGGCCTGGCTCAGAGCTAACAGGATAAGGCAGGAGCAGGGAGCTTTATCAGGGGTGCTCAGTGGCACCGGGGTCCTGAGTGGCACAGACCACTGTGGTTGGGTCCACCATATGCAACCAGAATCCAAAAGAGTGGGATTCCCTCCCCATTCCTTTGCAATGCTCAGCAGGGAAGGAAACAGGCAGGGAGAGAGAGGAGAGCGAGCTTCTCCACGAGTGGTTTTAACAGCAGGGCCTCAGCAGACCTGGTCCAATGTCAGGTGGATAGCGCATGGGTGCCATCACACACCACGAGGGGTCCTTCAGGCGTCCCCGGAAAAATCACAGCACCTTTTGATTCCACTTTTCCATAAACTTTCTGAAGCTTCCTGCTATAAAGTCACTCAAGGAGACTACTAGGAACAGATATGAAAAGGCACATTTCACCAAAGAGGAAAAAAATTAAGTTCTGCCATGCCCTGGCCCCACACGCAGCAGGGTTGGAACCGTGTGGGCTGGCTGCTTCCACTCAAGCCATCTCCCCCAAGTCCTCTGAACCAAGTACCAGACAAGACTCACCGGCCTCTTCCTTTTCAAAAAGCTATCTGAACCTTGACTCCTCCCACCCCAGCCAGAGCCACAGCAGAGCATGCCCACAGCAGGCACCCAAGGCTAATAAGGCTTGGGTTCAAGTTTCAGCTCTGTGAAATAGAAGCTCAAGATCCTGGGAAAGTTGCCTCAGCTCCCAGAGCCTCACTTTCCCTGCGTCTTAGATGGGGGTAAGAGTACACTCTTCTTGGTTGCTATGTGGATTAAATGAGATGGTGTAGGGTGGCTTGTCATTTGTCATGGGTTGTTTCCCTGGCGCTGGAACCTTCTGGGCCTGTGATGTGGCCAGAGGAAGTGCTTAGATTCACTTGCTCAGGATTTCAAGTCCGAAAGTAACCATCCACAGAAGCAAGGACAAGGGAGGATGTGTTTTGGTGACACTGACCAGGGGAACAGTGCTCCTAGTAGGGGCGAGAAGCCAGACCCGGCTGTGGCCACCAAGCAGCCACAGTGCCAGCATGGTAGTCATGGTCAACCTAACCAACCAGCTTTGTGGTCTGATTCTGGCTAAATTCCAGCCACTGGGCTTCCTTTATATTCCCAACTACTTCCCAAGCTTTATTATCCAGGCTTCTTGGAGATTCTGGGGGCCTACCACATTCCTCCATAAGTTCCTTTTCTGCTTAGATCACCCAAAGATCCTTTCTGTTGCTTGCAACCCCTCCTGGCACAGAAGTCAACAGAACTGGCCACAGTGTCTGGACAGCTACACCCAGGTGAGGTGTGCTAATGTCCCTCTAGATGGGTTTTCTACTTGTATTCATTTTCTAGAGCTGCCACAACAAAATATCACCAATTTAGGGACCTATAAAACACACCGACGTGTTGTCTCATGGCCTGGAGTTCAGAATTCTGGGCAGTAGGATGAGGACAAATTCAAGGCATGGGTAGAGTGGCATCTTGGTCTAGAAGCTCTGGGGTGGATCCCACTGCCAACAAAATCCATGTGAAGTTGTTGGCAGGATGCATTTCCTTGCAGCTGTGGGATGGAGTCACCATTTCTTGCCCCGTGGCCCATCCATCTTCAAGCCAGCAACGGAGCCATGGCTCCACATCCCCCCAAGTCTCTCTGACTCCCTCTTCCTCCTGCATTCAATCACGGAGCCCACCCAGGTCATCCAAGAGAATCTCCCTATCTTAGAGCCAACTGATTAGGAACCTGAATGACAGTTGCAAAGTCCCTTTTGCCTGGACGTAACATTCACAGCCCCCGGGCTGGGGACCATGACGGGGGGAGAGGGGACGGCTATAAGGCCGCCCACCATTCCCTTCTTCCCAAATGCGTCTCCAAACGCCTCCGTGGTCTTTGCCTGCTGAGACTGTTGGCGTTACCTAAAAACCTTTGGAAAGTGAGCTCCCATCTGTGGTGGGAATGGATGAGGGTGGGAACCAGGCAAGGGAAGGAAATCAGGCACCAGCTGGGGCTGGGGGGATGGGGGCGGGGGGACAGGACGTGGAAAGCAAGGCAGCCTCTCCCCAGCTGGCCAGCCCCAGCATCCGGTGTCTGTGAGCAAGAGGGGACACCAAGGAGGAGAAGCGGATTTGCCGGGTGAGGAGAAAGTGACTTCTCCTTGAACACATTGAACTTGAGACGCCCATCACAGTGGAGATGCGTCCCCACGCCCAGCAGGGAGGCCGAAGAAACTTGAGAAAACCAAAACTAAAATTAACAAAGGACAAACCGGGGAGAAAGAGGCAGGGGAGGCAGGAGAGCAGCAGCGGCTCAGACGGCACTGCTGGGGCGCAGACGGCCCTGGCCGCGCCTGCGGGAACATGTGACAGCGAGCTCCCATCTGCTGCGTCCCGCCAGCGCCAGCGCCTGCCTCCGAAGCGTGGGGCTGTTCGCCTCCCTGTGAGCCGGCAGCGCGGCCCAGGCCTGCTCTGCAAAGTTTGCAGAAGCGAAGGCGGCTGGGCAGCAGAACTCCAGATGGCACTCCGGGCTTCCTGCCCACGCGCCGTATGCTTCCCAGCCCCGAGAAAGGCGCTGCCTCCTTGATTTTCCTCCGCTCTCGCCTGCCATGCCTAAGCGCCCCCACCACGGCTTCTTCCCGGTCTCCCTCTCCTGTTCCCTGGCCCGGCACCCACTGGAAATAAAGGCCAGGGGCTCTGGAATCCAGTAGACCTAGGTTAGTATCTTAGCCAGCTGTGTGGCCTGCGGCCAGTCACTTAACCTCTCTGAGGCTCTGATGATTGACATATAAAGGCAATCAGTAGCATCTATCACAGGTGGTCTATTGTGAATAAAAGGGCTAGCACAGTGGCTGGCACCAAGCAGCCCAACTGCTGTCAGTTTCTGCCGTCCAGTCCAGCACAGCGCACTGGCCTCTGGGTCTGTTTTCATGAGCAAGCAAGTGCAGCCAAAGGCCCCGGGGTCGGAGTGACCACAGTCTGCAGAAGCTTTGGGGTCGGGGGAGTTGCCTGAGTGGCCACCAGTCTCAGCCACCTTGTACTGATATGATTTGGGGCCCATTGTCTACGGGATCTTGCTGAGCCTGGTTTCCTCATCCAGCCTTACCCAAAATGCCCGGGACAGCAGTGTTTCATATTTCAGGTACTTGCAGATTTTGGGAGATTTGCACATAGATCATGTGCCCTGGGTACTGCAGATCCCCTGCGGCTGCCCAACGCCCCCAGCCCTGCCACCATACACTTTTGCAGTCAGTCCTTTTATTAAAATCTCAAATTATCCTGCTTCATGTCAGCACCTTGAGGAAAACTGGTAAGGAAAGAACAAATGGATATGTGTCAAGGGCTTAGAACATTTTTTGGTGTTGAATAAACTCTAAATACATACTGGTTCTTATTACATTAATTCATCGGATTGCCACAGAAATTTAATGAGATCGGTTGTGTAAAGCACTTGGTACCCCTTCCAATACAAAGTAAGATCTCAGTTAATGATGAGAGCAAGAGCGCTGGGGCCGAGGCTGCGGCACAGTAGGTTAAGCCTCCGCCTATGGTGCCAGTGTCCCATATGGGCACGGGTTTGGTGCTGGCTACTCTACTTCCAATCTAGCTCTCTGCTAATAGCCTGGAAAAGCAGAAGGTGGTCCAAGTGCTTGGGCCCTTGCACCCAAGTGGGAGACCCAGAGGAAGCTCCTGGCTTCAGGTCAGCCTAGTTCTGGCTATTGTGGCCATTTGGTAAGTGAACCAGTAGATGGAAGACCTCTGTATCTCTTAAATAAATAAATCTTTTTTTTAAATCAAAAACAGAGTGCCGATTTCTGCTGTTCTTACAAGGAACTTCTCTACCTGGCAGGAAGGAATATTGGTAAGAGGAATACATCCTGTCCTTGTCTTTACTCCTCTCCCCTATACACCAGTCTAATTATCTGACTCTTAAGACCAGGTAAAGGGCCCAGGGGAAGCTTACCCAAGACCATCTGGAGACACTGACTCACTCACATCCGCCCAAAGAGCCCCAGTTTCTTCCCTTGGGCCTTGTATGGGTAAGAATAGACTCATCTGTCTGAAAAGTGAGATTATTCATTACTCTGTCAACCACAAACTAGGGCTGATTTTCTGTTTATTATTATTATTCCACTGAAAAGCAGCTTGCATGCAGAAGAGGGGTAGCATTAGTTGTTTGTCCTCATGGGGCAGATCATAGCTCATGTGCCTCCTCCATAAGTGTGTCCAGTCTGGGGCTCCCAGTGCAGCATGCTCCATGGATCTTGAACTTGGAGCCGTAGGTTCCAACATGACTTTGTCGAATGTGGTCAGCACTGTAGCCACGTGTCATCCTATCTGGCTGCTTAACACCTTTGAATCCCTCCTATGTTGAGGAAGTCCCCACTCTTAGTAGGAGGTAGAAGTCACTGCAGAAATCAGAATGCCACTCTGACATGGTTATATAACCAAGACCCCTTCAATTCAGTACACCCATGCAGATTCCCACAGACTGTATTCTGGGACGGGTGGTGGCAGTGACTTTGAATTTTCAGTGGCAGCTATGACAAATTTATGGTATCATTGGTGTTCTGTCCTCATCACCCTACGAGATGTTGGCAGGTGCATGAGACAATGTCTGGTACTACTAGCATCAGCAGTGGGGTCGCCATCTGACCAGCTCTACAACAGAATTTTGTCTCTGCACACTCAAAGTCTGGTCCTCCCACAGGTCCTGTGTTTTTTTTTTTGTTTGTTTGTTTTTTTAATTTTTGACAGGCAGAGTGGACAGTGAGAGAGAGAGAAAAGTCTTCCTTTTGCCGTTGGGTCACCCTCCAATGGCCGCCACTGTGGCCGGTGCACCGTGCTAATCCGAAGGCAGGAGTCAGGTGCTTCTCCTGGTCTCCCATGGGGTGCAAGGCCCAAGCACTTGGGCCATCCTCCACTACCTTCCCGGGCCACAGCAGAGAACTGGCCTGGAAGAGGGGCAACCGGGACAGAATCCGGCGTTCCAACCAGGATTAGAACTCGGTGTGCCAGCGCCGCAAGGCGGAGGATTAGCCTATTGAGCCATGGCACCCACCCTGTGTTTTCTAAGTAGCCTTTAATCATTTGTATGTTTAAAAGAACCAGATTTGTTTCTACTGCTTAAAATTGACATGACCATTGAAATGACATCCCCTTGGACCATAAACAATGTGAAAGCAGAGGCCAAATTTATCTCAATTACTACCAAGTTTCCTTTGGCATATGGGTGCTGGCATCCCATATGGACAACAGTTGAGGACCTGGCTGCTCAATTTCCATTCTAGCTCCCTGCTGGTACACCTGGGAAAGCAGCGAAAAATGGCCCGAGTCCCTGGACCTCCGCACTCACATGGGAGACCCAGAGGAAGCTCCTAGTTACAGCCTGGCCCAGCCCTGGCCATTGCAGCCACCTGGGGAGTGAACCAGCAGATAGAGAATCACTGTTTCTGTCTCACCTCCTCTCTAACTCTTTCAAATAAATAAAAAATCTTTTTAAAAATGCAAAGAGTTCCCTTTGTCTTTTTATCCAATGTCATGCTTACAAACCGTATCAAGAATTCTGGGCAGATATTTGGAATAACCACTAAGATGCTTCTTGGTATGCCCACAGCCCACAGCAGAGTGCCGAGGCTTCAGTCCCACCTCTGCTCCTAATTCCAACTTCCTACAAACGCGTACCCTGCGAGATAGCAGGTAATTGCTCAAGTAGTTGGGTCCCTGCCACTGCCACTCATGAGGGGGGACCTGGACTGAGTTGCAGGCTCCTGCTTCAGTCTGGCCTAGCCCCAGCTGTTCACAGGCATTTGGGAAGTGAACCAGTAGATGAGCGACACCCTATCCTTTCCTCTAGTCGTGCACGCACTCTCGCTTGCTCTCTCATACACACACACGGAGAGGTTTCAAACAGTATCTGGGTTTCTAACAGGAAAATGACCGTGAGGACCAAGCCCAGTATCCCTCGGGGAAGAGAGAGAACGCCTCTTCTTCCATCAGAGGAGAAGACAAGCCACAGACTGAGGCCAACACGTTCTGGCTGTGAAGACCACGACTGGCAAGCAGGGACTCCATCATTCTCAGATCATAGGCCTCAGGAAGGTTTCCATCAATAGCCTCTTATACTGGCAGGGCTACAGTGGAGGTAGAGGCAGCCATGCTATGTGGTAGAGGCCGAAAGAGGAAAAAAAAAAAAAGATTGTTTCGGATGCCCCTTTGTAATCACCCTCATCCAGATACTGAAGCTGCACCACCGTAATGAGCCAAGTCTCATATTCAAAAAAAAAAAAAAATCTGCCAGACATTCCTGCCATTGCAGCTTTATTGAATTACTCTGTAGTGCAGCCTTGGAAGTATAAATCATGCAGAAGCAGGCAATGTGTTTATTTCGTTACCCAGCCAGCCTTCCCTGAAGGCCTGCTGTGCCGCGTTTGGCATAGCCTTTTAACTTCACCATCCAGAAGCAGGGAACCTGCTGCTAGACCAGTGCCTAATGCCCGTTTCTCCTCAAAAGCCCTTTCTTTCCCATCGGGCTTCCCAGAGGCAGTGTGGGGCTTTGAGAGAGGTCCTTTCAATGGTCATGTCTTCATCTTCCAGGCAGTGGCTGCCCCAACTCACCTCCATTCCAGTCAACCAGCCACAGAAGTGAGGCAAGTGTACCCAAGGGTGGCCACAAACACATGGTCAACATGCAAAGAGCTCCAAGGACCTTGGACAGATGAGCGGTGCTCTGGGAAGGGGTTGCCCGTGCAAAACACTTCGTAGAGGGCCCAGAAAATGAAGACAGCGGCTCTCTGCTCATAGCAAGCAACTTTCTGTGCTTGGACAACACAGGAGAAGTAGAAGCAGACACTCAGCGGTCAGAGCGCCTAAATGCAAATTCACACCACATACTTAGCAGCTGGGTGACTTTAGCCCCTGATTTTCCTTCTCTCCCAGTCTCCATTCCATCAGCAGTATCAGCGTTTGCCCTCAAAGGCTTTGCAATGGGGCTTCCAAGGGAAATGCGAGTGGGGGTAGCCTGCAAGATGCCATTGCTATTGTTATGACACTGAGACAAAAGAAGGCAAGAGACATCTCCTGAAGCAATTTGGCAAAATGTCAGGATCCATCCTTGTCACCTTCCCAGTGAGAGCTCTGGGCTCAGCCTATCTCACTTCCCAAGGGACCTATGTTATTCTCCATTCCTATTCTCAGTTAACGCATCTCTCCTGAAACATTAATGCTGGCAAGGTTTTAGCCAACCCTGGCTTAATGTACAATTCCTCCCGGGGGTGTTGGCACTTATGTTAACAAGGAAGGACCCTAACTGCTCTCCTAACCACCTGGAAGCTTCACCGTTGGCCAGGGAGACATCCCTGTGATGTCGTCATCTGAGCCTTTTCCACACGATTACCTAGAAGACCTGGGATAAGGAGCAAAGAAAGGAAGAAAGCAACAAAAACATAGTGCCTGGAACCCAGTAGATGTTCTAGGAATAGAAGAACCAAAGAAAAGCCTAGTGCCCAGAGTGAAACGGCAAAGTCCAGTGCCTGGAAATAATAGGTGTTCCATAAATAATCTCAAATGCACCAATAATGACAGAATAATGAGTAAGTAAACAAATAAATCAAGAGCTGCCCCATACTTTCCCCAATCACTCACTAGGAAGAAACTAAATGAAAGCCAGCTTTGGCCGGCCAGCTCTAAGAAGTAGCCAACTGCAACAGCAAAATCCCTGACTAATCTTTTTTTTTTTTTTTCCCCCAACCAGAATTGCCAGCAAGCAGAATACCCAATTTGCCTGTCACTAACTGGACTCTTACCTGCCTTCTCTATGGAATGTGACTTTAAAACATGGGGAGGGTGCCTGGTTGCCCCTCTTCCAGGCCAGCTCTCTGCTGTGGCCAGGGAGTGCAGTGGAGGATGGCCCAAGTGCTTGGGCCCTGCACCCCATGGGAGACCAGGAGAAGCACCTGGCTCCTGCCATCGCATCAGCGCGGTGCATCGGCCACAGCACGCTGGCCGCGGTGGCCATTGGGGGGTGAACCAACGGCAAAGGAAGACCTTTCTCTCTGTCTCTCTCTCTCACTGTCCACTCTGCCTGTCAAAAAAAAAAAAAAAAAAAAATGGGGAGAGTGGAGAGAATGGTGGCGGGCAGAGGCTTTGAAGTCTGTCGGGTCCAGGTTTTAGGCTTTGTCCTGCCAGTAATTATTTCTGTGAAACACATTCCTGTGAGACCTTGCCTGGCTCATCTAAAAAAAAAAGACTAATAACAGAACAAAATTTATTAAACAACTGTTGTCAGACATTAGAGGCAACAAAGGACCACGACCCCTGTTAGAAAAGAATGAACAAGGTAAGCCCAAGAATTGTCCCAGCTTAACCTGGGGACCATTTCTGGACAAAATCACCATGTGGCCCAAACAGAGCAAGTGACCAAAATCAGAGAGGCCAGGGCAGCTAGACTTGGGAGCACAGGGGGCTGGGAAGAAGGGACCTCTGTGAAGAGAGAGCTCTACAGACCCTCACGGGGTCTCTGAGTGTTTAGCTAAACACTAATCTGCACGTGGATAGAGGAGAACTCCAGGAGGCTGTGCAAAGAAAAATTACTCAGGAGCTAGAAGACAGAAAATTCTCAGAGCTGGCCCAGGGCTGGAGATCCTCAACCTTCCACCAGACTGGAGACACACTGCTGAAGGCACTGGGACATTAGTTAGTGCCTAACAAGGTTTGTGCCTTAGTAAGGGGCTAGATCAGCCCTTAGGTTAAGAGGATAAACTATTTTACAATGTCAAAATTGAGTGCAAAATAATCAAGTGGAAATCCAAGTAACATAACTATCAGTAGAGAGCCCAACACTTTAAAGGGATATAACAAAAATCAACAACATCCAATATGAAAAGCACAATGTCCAACATCCAATTAAAAAATAGTAGACATGACCAGAAAACCTGATTCATAAAAGGAAAGTCAATCAATAGAAATATCAATAAACCTTAATGAAGAATCAATTATCAAAGACTTCAAAACATCTTTTTGCCCCCTCCCCACCAAGATTCAAAATTCAAAAGCATTTTGTACCAAAATAAACCTATTTTTGTCAAACTTCATACGTTCTGTTCTTTGGACGTCCACTTTAAATATAAAAACACTGATGGGGGCCAGCGCTGTGTGCAGCGGGTTAAGCTACCACCAGCATCTCATATGGGTGCCGGCTCGGTTTCTAGCTGTACCACTTCCCATTTAGCTCCCTGCTAATACACTTGGAAAAGCAGCAAAAGATGGCCCAAGTGCTTGGGCCCCTGCTACCCACATGGGAGACCCGATGAAGCTCCTGGCTTCAGCCTGGCTCAGCCCCAGCCCTTGGAGTCATTTGGGGAGTAAACCAGCAGATCGAAGATTTCTGTCTCTCCTCTCTAACTTTGCCTTCAAATAAATAAATCTTCAAAAAATATTTAAAATGCTGATTGGATATAAGGGAAAGAATAGAAAGGCCATAACCATGGACCACTGATATAAGTACTAGAATGGCCATGTTATTATCAACTGTCACTAAAAGTAGCATTCCCAGGGGAAATGGGGACACTATGCAATGTTAAAGCCCTCAATTCATGAACAGACATGACTTCCATAAACATATGCAACTAATACTGAGTTTCAAATACATGAAGAAACCAGAACAAGTGAGAGAGAGAACTTTGACAATACATAGACGTGTCAATATTTTTTTCTTTGTAATTGACAGAAGCAGCAGACCAGAATTCAGGAAGAATAGAGAAGATTTGTACAACACTATCAGCCATCTCAACTTAATTGATTTTGTTCTAAGATGTATTAATTATTTGATATGTAGGGAACAGGGAGAGAGGGAGACAAGAGGGAGAAAGATTTTCAGTCTGCTGGTTCACTCCCCAAATAGCCACAACATCAAGGGTCGGGCCAGGAGCCAGGAATTCTATCATGGTCTCCCACGTGAGTGGCAGGGGCCCAAGAACTTGAGCCATATTCTGCTGTCTTCCCGAGTGCATTAGCAGAAACCTGGAATGGAAGTAGAGCATCTGGGACTCGAACTGGCACTCCGCTATGGGACACTGGTGTTGGAAGCAGCAGCTGAACCCGCTATACCACAAATTCACTTCTAATAGAACAATCACTGCAACAAATATCTAAATACACATGTTTTCACTGTCTATGGAACGTTCACCAAGTTAGACCAGATACTGGGCATAAAACCAGTTTCAATGAAGTTAAAAGGTTTGAAATTAAACAAAGTATAACACAGAAATCAGTAACAGAAAGATATCTGGGGGAAAAAAAAAACAAATAGTTTGCGATTTGAACACACAATTCTAAATAAGTCAAGAAAAAAAAAAAAACTCAAAGAAACCAGAAAATATTTCAAACCAAATGAAAATGAAAACACAATATATCAAAGTTAGTGGGATGCATCTTTGGCAGTTATTACACAAAAATATGTGGTTTTCAATGCTTATATTTGAAAAAAAGAACCAAAAGTAATGACCTAAGTTTCTAAAAAGCTAGAATAAAGAAAATCAAACCCAAAGTAAGGGGAAGGGAGAAAGTAATCAAGTACACATACCAATAAAATAAAATTAGAAATCTTAAACTGATGAATCCAAAACTTCCTTCTTAGAGAAAAAAAGAAAACTGATAAAAATCCTGGGAAGAAGATCTGCAGTTTGAATATGGTTTGTCCCCTCTGAAGTTCATGTTAAAGTTTGATTGGGGTTGGGGTAGTTCTGGGAGGTGAAAAGATTGTCCAGAGGAATTAGTGCAAGGCCACGGAACTGGGTTAGTTAAGAGAACAGGTTGCTATAAAGCAGTTACTCCTAGTGTTTTGTTTCTTCCACTAAATTGCCCTTCTTTTTGAAAATTCATTTTTTCATTTTATTTGAAAGTCAAAGACACAGAGACAGAGATCTTTCATCCTCTGGTTCACTCCCCAAACGCACTCAGCCTTCAGGTCTGGGCCAGCTTGGAACTCCACCTGAGCCTTCTATATGGGTAGCAAGGACCCAAGCACTTGAGCCATCATCTGCAGCTTCCCAGGGTGCACATTAGCAGAGAGCTGGAAGTGCAAACAGAGCTGGGTTCAAGCCCAGGTCCTCTCCTTTGGGATACAGTTGTTCCAAACGGCATCGTAACCATGGCACAGAATGCCTGCCACCTACTTGCTCTTCTGGCTCCTACCACGTTGTGAGGAGGTTCAAGGCCCTCACAGACGCATTCGCCTGATCTTGGACTTCCCAGTCTCTAGAGCCATGACCCAAAACAGACTTATTTACCAACACCCAGTGTCAAGTACTCTGTTACAGCAACAGAAAACAGACTAAGCAAACAGAGGTGTAGAGTGAGGGAGGAATGGAATGAGAAAGACAAAGGAACACAACATTGAGAATCAGAGTTTTCGGGCCAGCGCCGTGGTGTAGGGGGTTAAACTGCTTCCTGCAGTGCTGGCATCCTATATGGGCACCAGTTCAAATCCCGGCTGCTCCACTTCTGATCCAGCTCCCTGCTAATGTTCCTGGGAGAGCAGTGGAAGACAGCCCAAGTCTTGGGCCCCTGCACCCACATGGGAGACTTGCAAGAATCTCCTGGCTCCAGACTGGTCCAGCTCCAGCCGTTGTGGCCATTTGGGGAGTAAACCAGCAACAGAGGATCGAACTCTCTCTGCGTCTGCCTCTACCTCTCTGCAACTCTGCTTTTCAAGTAAAATAAATCTTTTAAAAAGTCTCGTTGCTAGAAATCTTACAAAAATTAAGAAAAATAGGATATCATGAACAATTTTATGCCAAAAATTTAGATAACTTAGTTGCTATGCACTAATTCCCTGAAAGACATCAATTATCAAAATTAACTCCCAAAGAAACAGAAAACTCAAAGTCCTCCACCACACATATCCTGCTTTATTTTTCATTGCACTTGTCATCAACTGATGTTTTATTCTGTTTATCATCTGTCTCCTCTCACCCACTAGAAGTTAGCTCCATGAGGTCAAGACCGTCTATATATTTACTTGTTAAATTCCCTGTATCTACAACAATGTATGCAGCAAATGTTTATTCAATGAATCAATTAATAAAATGGGACAAAAAGCATTTGCTATAAAAGTAAAGAGGGTTCCTTATCCTAAAAGCAGGGAAGACCAGTGGTGTAAAAATAAGCCAATACACATCCACCACGTCCATGCACCACGTCCTAGATGGGCACCCCACTCGTGCCCATCTAGGGCAACATCAAAGACCAGCAGGGTGCAGGACAAGGCTCGTGCTGGCTCGCAGATTAAATTTTTAATTCCCCAGGAACATTCCTAATGGGTTGATACCACATTACTATCTTGACATTGGCCATGGGAGTACTTACATCACAGAAACTGAGAAAGGCTGTGTATCAGTGTATCCCCTCCTGCCTCACTCCGCCACCCACCACCTCGCTGCTCACCCCACAGAGCCAGCTGTAAAGCATTTACCAGCACACCAAAGCCCAGTGCTTGCTGGTCATGAATTTCAGTCTTTGAACCAAGATTTTTCAAGAGAACACAGATAAAATGAAACAGTTTAGGCTGACACATAAAAAGATTTTCTTTTTCAGATTTGTTTATTTGTTTGAAAGGCAGAGTTACAGAGAGAAACAGGGAGAGAAAGAGATAGAGTTTAATTCCTGGAACTCCATCTGGGTCTTCCACGTGAGGGGCAGGGGCCCAAGCACTGGGGTCATGTTCTGTGGCTGTCCCAGGCTCGTCAGCAGGGAGAGCAGGGAGCCAGATTGGAAGCAGAGCAGCTGGGACTTGAACCAGTCTTCTGAAATGGGATGCCTGCATCACATCACAAGCAGTGGGTTAACCACAACAGCGGCGGGTGGGTGAGTTTTCTAAATCCCACCAGCTGTCCTTGACCTGAGTGGTTACCCTTTAAGATGATCAAGAAAACAGGTTGAAAAGAGCTATGCCAATCCAGCCTCTCCCCTTGTGGAAGAGGAGAAGGGAGTCCAGGAAAGACAAACTACTGGATCTAGGTGGCAATCCCCAGACCCGAGGGCTCCTGACCCCCAAGTGGGCCCAGGCATCCCTGTTGCACTGACACCCTTGACTTCTTTTGGATTCACAGGTGATTCCCCATCCCTTGTTCGGTGCTGGGTCAGACAAGGTTGACCTGTGCAGGTGCAGGCTATAGGCTGATTCAAGGACCTTGCTAGGCAAAGCACAAAGTGGTCCCATTCGAGAAATGGGAGCGGAACTACAAGCAAAGGTTAAGCAAAGGTCAAGCCAGGGAAATCAAGGCAGAAGTCGGGGCAGGTGTCCAGGCACAGCAGGTGAAGCTGGGGCCTGGGGTGCCTACATCCCCTATCAGGGTGCCTGCTTCAAGCGGCCACCCCTCACTTCTGCTTCAACGTCTTATTAATGCACCTGGGAAGCAGCAGGTGACAGCCCAAGCACCCGAGTTCCTGCCACCCACGTGGGACATCCAGGTGGAATCCCAGGCTCCTGGCTTCAGCCTGGCCCAGCCCCGGCTGTTGCGCCCATCTGGACAGTGAACCAGCGGATGGAAGATCAATCTCTCTCCCTATTACTCTGCCTTTCAAATCAATCAATCTTTTAAAAAGAGTGACAGAGCAGAGATGGTTCCACAGGAGACAGAACAAGGATCAAAGCAGTGAGGCCTCAGCTTTGACTGCAAGCCCTGTGCTTGGCCTCGGGTCGGGCGGCAGGATCCTGAGTTACTCAGCCAGAATGGAGAGTTCAAGGACAGGGGACCTCGGGCCAGACGCTCGTCAAAGCATTGATGTGCGGCAACTTTTAACCTGTCCCTCGATCCCCTTCCCAACACGGGGCTCTCTCACTAGCTCCAGCGTAGCCACACAGGCGATGTGACTTCACATTCTGGAGCCCACGGCGACCCCCGTATGTCATCAGGAGTTGTTCCCCTCCAAGCCAAAGCTCCTCTTTGCCAGCTCCCACGTCCCTCAGCTTCAGCCCCGTGGTCCCCAGCGACGCCCGCTTTGAGAAGCTCGGCTCAGCAGGGCCTGCTTCCAGGACCATCTGCACCTCCTACGGATGGAACCCACAACCACGGCCTCTTTGGAGCTGACCTGCAGGGCTGGCTTAGAGGGTTGCATCTGGCCGTTTGCTCAGCACACATGGCCTTTGTCTGAGCCCCAAAGCCTGCCGGCAGAAGCTTCTGGAACGCCCTCGGCACTGCTGAATCAGATGATTTTTGCTTCATGATTCACAAACTCCCATTTGCAGAACTTTCTTGGGCTATTTTGCACGGGGTGGGGCGGGGGGTGGGGATACTGTTCTCCAGCCACCTCCAAAAGGAGCATTCCCCTCCCCCCAGCTTGACCTGACGGTGAAGACTGTACCTTAGGAAGTCCAGTCCGCGGCCCACGCCTGCCCCACTGCCTGCTCTGGGGCTTGGAAGCCTGGTGAGGCGCCGGTTTCTCTGGTGTGGAAGGAAGTGGCCGTTCGCTGCCTGCCCCCGGGGCAGTCGATGTGGCCCTACCTGGCATCCTGTGTCTTCTCTTGGCTGTAGGCACGTTGCTTTGAGATCTCAGCTCTCTAGAAGCAGGGTCTCCTGGGGCACGGTAGCATAGGGAAGAGCACACAGGACCCTCCTGGGAGACGTGTAGACACGGTCATGGGTGGGAGATATCTGCTGAGGTCTGAGCACTGCAGGTGCTCACCGTATTCACTCCTCCAGCCCACTCCACTCACCAGTAGTTACAAAACCTGATTAATTCTATTAACTCCATCTGCTGGGACTGGAGCCTTCTAGAATTAATACCAGTGGGAGACTGAGAGGTAGAAGGATGATTGCTTTCCTCACCATGTTCATTTAGAGAACATGATGACTTGAGCCAGTGTTTTATGAAGATATCTGTTCAGCTCCTGCAGGAAAATGCTGTTTCCAAGAAATGGTGACAAGCTGGGGCTTATGATCAAGGAGGCTGAGTTATAGAAGGCTAGGAGGGCCAGGGGCCGTGGTGCAGTGGGAGAAAGTCACATCCTGCAGCGCTGGCATCCCATAGGGGCACCAGTTCGAGTCTCAGCTGTTCCACTTCAGATCCAGCTCCCTGCTAATGCGCCTGGGAAAGCATTTGAACACATGTGAGAAACTGCAATAAACTTCTGGCTTTGGCCTGGCCCAGCCCAGTCATCGCAGCCATCTGGGGAGTGAAACAGCTGATGGAAGATCTCTCTCTAACTCTTTCAATCAATCAAATAAATAAATCTTTTTGGAAAAAAAGGGCTAGGGGCCAGCATTGTGGAGCATTGGGTTAAGCTGCTGCCGCCACAGCCCCAGCATCCCGTATGAGAGCTCTCATTTGAGGCCCAGCTGCTCTGCTTCAGATCTCCCTTCCTGCTGGTATACCTGGGAAGGCAGCAGATGATGGCCCAAGTACTTGTAAGAATTTATTTATTTATTTATTTATTTATTTATTTATTGGACAGGCAGAGTTAGAGAGAGAGAGAGAGAGAGAGAGAAAGGTCTTCCTTTCCGTTGGTTCACCCCCTTAATGGCCGCTACGGCCAGCAGGCTGTGCTGATCCGAAGCCAGGAGCCAGGTGCTTCTCCTGATCTCCCATGCGGGTGCAGGGCCCAAGCACTTGGGCCATCCTCCACTGCCCTCCTGGGCCACAGCAGAGAGCTGGACTGGAAGAGGAGCAACCGGGACAGAATCCGGTGCCCCAACTGGGACTAGAACCCGGGGTGCCAGCGCAGCACGTGGAGGATTAGCCAAGTGAGCCGGGCACCGGCCTGTAAGAAATTTTTTTTAAAAAAGGAGGTTGTGTTACAGAAGATGCCCAACAGAGCAAACCAGAGCTTGGGCAAGGCAGTCCCTCCGTCAGTCCGGGACCTGAATCCAGCTCCACATTTAACAGCTGGGTGACTTCTTGGGCAATTTTCTGAGCTTTTCCAAACTGGCCTCCTCATCTATAGAAACAAGGAGAGGGCAGCATGGGCGACATTGAAAGAGAGGAGGGACGTGGGGCACCAGCAGCACAGCTGTTGCTAAGCAGGCCCTCGGTTAGTTAATAAGAATTCTTTCTCCCATGGGAAGCAAAAATAACATGGCTCAGCATTCAACTGATCCCATTTTATTTTTCACTTTTTTTAAAATATGTATTTTATTTATCTGAAAGAGCAACAGAGAGAGAAGGAGAGACAGAGAGAGATCTTCTATCTGCTGGTTCATTCCCTCCAAATGACCACAACAGCCCGGGCTGGGCCAGGCTGAAGCTAGCAGCCAGAAGCTTCTTCCAAGTCTCCCATCTTTTGCTTTCCCTGGGCACATTAGCAGGGAGCTGGACCAGAAGTGGAGCAGCCAAGATATGAAGTGGCACCTGCATGGGATGCCAGCATCGCCAAGTGGCGGCTTAACCCGCTGTGCCGCCCTGCTGGCCCCCAGCCCTGATTTTTAGAAGGTCCTGACTCAAGCCCTCTCCCACATTTGTGCCCCTAGAAAGGACGAGCCCTGAGATGGGAGAATCACAGGGTGAGAGAAGCTGAAACCCCCAGTGCCCGCTTGGAGGCAACATGGAAGAAGGCCTGCCCAATCCACACTGGACTTAGAGAGGGTGAGAAGCAACTGTGCATTGAGAAACTGAGGCTTCAGGATTTGCTCCTGCAGCACACATAGTGTTCCGCACGAATTCACAAACCAACTAGCCCAGGGACACCTTCCTTGAGTACTCTTTCTACGGGAGGTACCTCCTCTTTTAATTCTCTACCTCTGCATCTTCCCGACCTCTTGCACAGCGCTTACTACTACTGATGATTTGGGGAAGTTTTATTTTCTTACTTCTCGATGGTCCGTTTCTCCCAACAGACTGCAGTGACCATGAACCCCACCTTAACTTTAAGAAGTCTAGATTTTTGAGCTACTAAAGCTCCTGTGGTGGCTGGATTTTCTGCTGTGATAGCTGATTTTATAGCTAAAATACAAACGCATCTCCTCGCCATGGTAGTAATACTGATGTCTTCACTAAGACCCTCAGTACGAATGATAAACTCTATGCACCAGGTACTGCTAGGTACTCTTTTATTTAATCTTCGCAATAACCTTACATGTTAGGGATTATTCAGTATTATTTTGTAGATGAGGAAACAGACCCAAAGGTGCAGCTAACACAAGTTGGGGCTCTGAGTGATTCCAAAAGAGCTGTCATTCAAGTATTGATAGGGAGGACCCAAGAACCAGCCTGGCCAATCACAGCACGTCTCCCCTGGAGGAGAAGAATGAACCAAGAAAAGGAAACACAACCCTTCCTTGTGGCATACGCGCTGAGCCATCTCTGACTCCAGGATCACACACAGAAAGGGCCGCATAAGCTCACGATTCCCAGGGACTTTCTTGCTGCCAGGCGAAGCTCTCCTGAGAACGAAGGCCACACACATGCAGGGCAAGGGAGTGGAAAGGAGGCCCACGACCGCTCTCGGACCCCGAGACCCAGCTGGACACAGCCCCCATCTCATTACTTAACGCGGCCTGGGTGGGGCTCTGCCGGTGGCCAATGGACAAGGATGCAGTGAACCTCCCTTAGGAGGGCATTCAAGTTCGCGAAGAATGGAATTAAATCGTAAATCCATGCACAGCTTTTTCATAATCTGCATTTCCATGAACTCTTCAGAGACTGCTCATAGAAACTCCATAAATGTCTCTTCTATTTCTGTCCTTAAAATGAGCACTGCCCATGAACCCCACCAACGGTAGACCACATGCAGGGTTATGTTTTTCCAGAGGGTTTCACTTGAAAGCAAACTTCCTCCTAGTCCCTTACCCTCCAAGTGGCTGCCCATTTACGAGTGCTGTGGGGACTGCAGCAAGAACTAAGAGCCTTTAGGCCAAGCAGCGTGCCTTTTAATGTCCTATTGTAAAAGTCACTGGACACTGTCCTGGAAAGAAAGAACTATGGTTCTCCATTCATCAAGAGTTTTACACTCAAGGTGACTTCATAGAAAGTCTCCTATTCCTCTTCACAGCCATGTTGGAGATGGGTAACATAGCAATGTACCCATTAGACAGATGAGAAAACTGACACCCACAGAGATGCAGCAACGCGACGCAACAGCAGTCACGAAGTCCAAACCAGAATTCTTTCCTCAATGCAGTGTGATGAGCATTACCACATTCTCATTGGGCAGACCACCATTGCAAGCATCGAATCCCCAATTCCCTTGTCACCTTAGCCAGTATCAGGTTGCCGGGTAGACACAGGAAACCAAGTTATTTCAAATTTCACATCATGAGGGTTTTTTTCTTAGTATAAGCATGATTCGAATATTGCTTGGAATGTACATAGGTGAAAATATCATCCGTTGTTTACCTGGAGCTCGTGTTTAACTGGGTCTCCTGTAGTTCATTTGCTACATGTGAGGATGCCACATCAGCTATCCATCCAGTCGATCAGAGAGGGGTGCAAGTTGTATTTTCTTTGGAAAGTGACACTGGTCTTGCAGGGATTCCACAACTACCGTTGGGGATGCACAGCGCAACGCTCTAGCACAGAGTCTGATGCCATGTGGCATTGCAGCCAGCACCCAGGAACCCCTCAGCCTCACCCTGCCCTTCATCTCTCTTCCCAAGAGCTTTCTCTGTTTGCACAAGAAACAATGGCAAAATGGGACTCAGATGCCATTAGCTCACAGGTGGAGCAGGGAACTTCCCCAGCAGGAAACAGTGGCCCATTGATCTTGACTCTGACCAACTGGATAGAAATTTGTCTGCCCTCCTTGGGACGGGAGAGAGCACCTAAGGGGGAGGCAGACAGAGGAAGCTGAAGAGTGGGGAGAGAGTGTGGTTGAGTATTGGTCTTTGATGCCATCTCCAGTTCTGATTGAAGGAACCCGATCAAGACTCTTCTGGAAGCCGGAACTGAGAATCTGTACCCTTGGAAGCGCTGGGGCAAGCCAAGGTGGGACACACATCAGTGAGGGTAAAGCCAGGTGGCAAAGGTGAGCAGGAAAGCCGGGGTGTCGAGAGGAGAACAGAGGGCACCCGCTCCTCTGGGCTCCTCCATCTTCAGACCTCAGCTCCGGCTGCACTGTGAGCTGCACTTCCTCTCCCGAGAACTTGGAGCGAATTCACCTTGCGTGCAAAAGCTCGCCCGGGGAACTTTCTGTTCGTTACACCCATCCTGGTACTTACTGGACCAAGACAGACAACCAAAGAAAGAAGCAAGGTCCCAGTGTAGTTGAATTCATTGGAATTTTATTTAATTTAAAAGTAAAAACAGAAACAAACAAAAAAGAATGAAACGAAGCAAAAAATCAGTTACCAATGAAAATACAAACACTTTGGGTGGTTATCCAGTTTTTGTCTTTGTTTTTTCCCCTATAGGCTGTTCTGGGCTCAAACCAATCAAATGAGTGAAAACCAATTTTGACTGGAACCATAAAGCATGTTGCACCAATTAAATTACACCAATATATTATTATAATACCTTTGAAATGCCTTTCAGACCAATAAATAAAAAAGACAAATTCAAATAAAAAAGTCAACTTTTTATTACCAAAAAAATAGAAATTAAATAAAAGTCACAACATGGATTTAAAAAAAAATGTGCAGTCAAGTTTCTCTCTCTCTCTCTTTTTTTTTTTCTTCTAGGAATGATACCATGCCAGTAAATCCCTACAGAACATTTCCAGTTTGGCAACAAGCAGTCAGCTGATCATTCACATTTGTACTCAAGACAGCAGGCTTGGGCAAAATTCGCCTGAACTGAACCCTGCCAAGTGCTCCCCTGTCCACCACACAGCAGCACCGCCAACAGGGCTGGGAGTTCAGACTGTATGTAGCATTTGCATTTCGCCTGGGGTCTTGGAGCACTTCCTGAAAACTGATCGTGCCTTGAAATTTACCTGTAAAAAGAAGTTTAAGTCTACCCCTTTGGCAGATGTGTAAACTGAGACGCTGAGAAGCCCACGGAGGCAAGGAAAAGACAGACAGGGGGAGTGCCGACAACAACCCTCCAAGACGGTCTCTCCCTGGTGATTCCACGGAAGTGAACAGAGTGTAGCTTCTTTGGCTGGGGATTGGCTGGTAGGGACGTGAGGGCTACGTAGGAAGCAGGGGGCTGTTTTCCGGGGCTCTTTCCTCTTTGCCAAGTGGTCCTGGAAAGGCCAGTCAACAGCACATCCAGACTCCGAGGATGTCAGCAGACTAACGGCAGGAGGGGGCAGGGCTGGAAAGGCCGGCAGCTAAGCCACCTGTCTGGGAGAAAACCTTAAACCCTCATACGCCACCTGCCACCTGCCACCTGCCAGCTGACCAGGCAGGACACGGCTCAGAGTCTGCCTCTGAGTGGCAGAGGTTCTTGGCCCCATCCACTGCCTAACTGATGAAAGAGAACACACTGGAGTTTCGGGGAGGAAGGAGGAAGCAGGATTTCCCCTTGTAAGTGTCCTTTTTACTTAGAGGGATGGAAAATACCAAGCAGACTCAATCACTTGGCAAAAGGAAGAAACACAGCAACCAACAGGCAGGAGTGAGACCTGAGTCTCATGAAGAGCTACCTGCCGGGCCAGCTGCTGCACATGAGGGGCAGGCAGTGTGGCAGGGGAGGTGAGGGGTAGGGCGCTTGGAGGTCACAGGCTACCCTCCGGGCACTCACACCCCCCAAACATGATTGTTGGCTACAGATTTTTTTTGTTCTTTTCTCACCTCCACTGGGATTCAGGAAGGCAGTGGAATCGAGTGGAAGGAAGGCGAGCAGCTCCCCACAATACACCATTCAAACTGGCGAAGTGCACAGCACCACCACCAGAGCTGGGGCAAGAGGAGAAACGGCAGGTTCTCCTCAAGGCAAGGGTAACCCCACCCTAACAGACGCTCTGAGTGCTGTAAGTGACTTTCCCCCATCTTCCTGTGCACTACTCTTGGTTGTGTTTCCCAAAGATAGCCCCAGACAGGTCCCAAGTGGCTACCGGTGGTCGGCCATCTTGATTCAAGGATTTCAATTTGCCTTGGCCAACAGCCTCTGAAGCAGTTCCCCAAAGACCATCAGCTCCAAACCAGTCTTCCTGAGATGTCCCACGGTAGGAGAGGCATCTTTCTACCTGGAATCTGGATGTTCAGGAATTATATACCTAGTTTTGAGAAATTATTTTTTAAGGTAAGAGTTCTGTCCTACTTATTTTCTGCTTCTTCTAAAACCATTTGGATGATATCTATGGGAACACTTCCCCTCTCTTACGTGCTTCCTCCCAACCATTCTTTTCACACCATATTCATTCAAATGAATGGAACCTTCTTTTTCCCCAAAGCCCAGGAGTTCATGTCAAAGTTCAAAGTCATGACATACAACACTGGGATTTGGGGGGAAAAGCACCTTCTGCCCATCTTTCCTCATCCAAACATCCCACCTACATGCTAACTCGCTAAAAGCAAACTCATCTATCTCTGAAAGGGTCTACACTCAAGTGGACGGGGAAACCCGTGACTACTGCTGACCAAGGCCAGTGGCTGAGCCAGGAAGTCCACTGGAGTCTAGGGACAGTGTCACATCCAATTCACAGGTGGGAGCCCAAAAGGCAGCATTCCAGTTAACAAGAAAGCAGGGTGACAAGTGGCCCCTTGCTGGTGCATAGCAACTCCCACGCATCTCTATCATGAGAGGGCTGGCCTCTGACACCACCATCTTTTTCTCTTTCCACGTTCCGGAGTGTCTACTACAGAGCAAGGCAGGAGGAAAAGATGGTGGACAGCAAGAAGCTGAAAAATCACCGTGGGCTTTCTGCCATTAGCAGACTTCAGAGCATTCTCTCTCTGACCAGGGCCCTGTCTTCCATTCAAGGTACAATAGCAAATTAACAAAGGTCACACCAGTGATGTGGAAAACTTAATACAGACCCCACAACATGCCTGGAGCTAGTGCCCAGGACTTGGGCAAGTTGAGGATGACGCCTACATGACCCACGTGCTACTGCCTCCCTTCCCATTCCCACGGCAGCCATTACTAGTTAATGACAGCACTTCCCCAACAGGCCTGGACTACGCAAACCAGCACACCCGACAGACACTACCAATGGATCGATTCAAGCTACTTGCCAACCCCAGGCAGCCAGACCAAGCTTGCTAGCGTAAGGAGAAAAGGAGCAAGCTCTGTGGCCACACCCTAAGCAGGTGGCCCCCATCTTTCTGGTCCCTACTCCGGAAGTGTGTGGATGACTTCTAGGGAAAGGACCTCCCACTCCTCCATATGCGCCCCCCATTACATGCTGGCCAATGCCACTGCCTTCCCTAGACAGCCGGTCCTCCAGGAGGCGCCGCACAGCAAATGCCAACAGGGACCCAAATCCCAACCGGAAATTGGCAGAGTTGGCAGACGGCGGCTTCTGCCTTTTAGGTGCTGGCTCAAGGCTGCAAACGAGGCCGAGCGAGACGGCCCCGGTGCTTTCTCGGTCTTGCAGAGAGGCAGCCGCGCTCCCCCCACCTCCCCGCCCCCCGCGTCCTGGAGGCCTAGTTGAGCTTGCCACAGATCTCCAGCGCCTTTTTGTACACCTGAGTCACATCGTCCATGTCCGTGAGGAGGGAGAAGCTGCTGTCCGCCAGCCGGTTCCGGTAGCGCTTCAGGTACTGGGGGCGCGGCCGGTTGTGGAGCCCCTCGAAGTCGGGGATCTGGAGGAAGTTCTCGGCGGAGACACAGCTGCGGATGCGCTGGCGGGCCGGCCGGTTCTCCTGCAGCTCTGGCAAGTCCAAGGAGTCGCTGGACAGGACGCTGTCGTCGCTGATGACGCTGGAAGGGCGGCTGTAGCTCCGGGACAGGCCCTCGGCAGGCACCCCGGGCTCGGCCAAGGATTCCAGTGTGGGCGTCTCGGGGCTCCCGAGGGCCAGGTCCACGGTGCCCGGTGAGTACTTGCTGCTGTGTTTCAAGATGCCCTTCCGCCGGCAGGAGAGGCTATGCGAGGGGCCCCGGGCTGGGTCCGGGGGGCTGGGGGAGGACGTGAGACCACCGCCCAGCACATCGCTCCTGTCCAGCAGCTCCGAGGACTCGCTGCGCTCCGGCGATGAGTAGTAACCCGATTCCCTCTGCTGTGTCTTTTTCAGGATGCCTTTCTTGGGCATCGTGGCCGACTGCTTGGGGCTGAGTGCGCCCGGCACGTCTGCCTCCGGGGAGGCCGGGAGCGGCACTGCGGTCCGGCACAAGTCCTGCTCCATCTTGAACGCCGTGGGCAAGGCGGGCGCCACGACGCCCTCGATGAAGCCCGTGCTGTGCGAGCGGTGCTCACTGTTGCTTCGCTTCTTCAGGATCCCCTTGGGCCTCTTGGAACTCAGCTTGGATGGGCTTTCGGGCACCGCGTCCTGGCCGGACTGGGCGAAGTCGTTCTCTTTCTTGGACTTCTTCAGCGACCGCTGCCGCTCCAGCGTGACTTCCGAGGCCCCGGGCTTGGCCAGGCTCTTCATTTTGGCTTCGGCCTCGGCCTGCAGCCCGGTGGAGCGGTGGTGCCAGTCGATGATGCGCGCCAGCAGCGGGGACTCCGAGTCGTGCAGGGCGTCGCAGTCGCACACGCTGCTCTTGTAGCCCCAGTTCACCCACCAGTGGTTGGCGATGTCCTCGATGGTGGCCCGGCGATCGGGGTTCACCATCAGCATCCACCGGATGAGTCCTCGAGCATCTAGAAGAAAGGGGACAAGAGAATCCACCGGTGCACGTGAGCTCGCGGCTTGGTGGCAGGGGTGACCTTCCGGGAGTGGCTACCCAGACACACTCGCTCTAGCAAGCCAAAGCCTAACCAAGACTCAGAACCCTGGCACATTCTTCCACTTGAGCAGAGAAATTTCTGGAACCGCTGAGCTCCCCAGAGAGACCCAGCCAGGTCATCAGAAAGGACATGGACCTGACCTTGAGCAGGGCCCTGCCCTTCTTTGGGTGGACAGCATTTTACCAAAAGGGAAAATAGGTGTGGCTCACCTTGGCTTGCTTTTTACCCCCAGAGGCCGGTTTGCACACCCTGGCAGTGCTTAGGGTCACGAGAAAACCATGTCAGCAGTGACACAGGACAGAGTGGGGCTCAGAGGCACTCAGCTGGCACACCGGGGCAGTTCCAACAACTGTCCCCAAAGCTGGCCTCGCCCACAGGTACTGAGACCCACACCCAGTGAGCTCACCTCGTTTCCCTGTGTGATATAAGCCACAGCCCTACCAAGTTGATCTGTATCTGCTACCCACTCACAGCCTCTCCAAAAAAAAATGCCACTTGCAATTTTCTGCTGCCAGAGAATTAGGGAAAAGCCCCAGATGCAGTGGAGGCCATGGCAACCACACAGCTGATGAACTGACTTTTAAGATCAAACTGTTTGGGGGCCAGCATTGTGGTGTAGCCAGTTAAGCCATGGCCTGCAACTCTGGCATCCCATAGGAGTGCTGGTTCAAGTCCCAGCGGCTCCAGTTCTGATCCAGCTCCCTGTGGGTGGGCCTCGGAAAGTAGCAGATGATGACCTAAGTGCTTGGGTCCCTGCCACCCAAGTTGGGGACCTGGATGGAGTTCTAGGCTTCTAGCCTGGCCCAGCCTCGGCTATTGTGGTCATCTGGTGAGTGAACCAGCAGATGGAAGATCCCTCTCTCTCCCTCTCTCTCACTCTCTGTGTGTATGTGTAAGTCTGCCTTTCAAATAAATAAATAAATCTCTTTTTTAAAAAAATCAAACTGTGTTTCCACAGTTGAAGTCCTGTCCTGGAAAGTGTCACCTTCCCTCGTCATTAGGTCATTGGTAGAGGCCTGGGCGTGGAGTCTGGGGTAACCTGCATCCCTGAAAAGCAACAGGATGAACCCTCATTCACCCCCTACCATGTGCCAGGAACTGTGTTGCCACAAGTTAGCTGGTAAAGCAAACAACACCAGCACAGAGGTCCCCCTGAACTCTCTCAACAAGGGCAGCTTATTTCATTGGAAAACATGGAGAGAGAGATGTGCTTATCGGTATATGGATGTACACACCGTCGACCCCCAGTGTACGCGAATTCTACCTTCACAAACGTGCCTGCTTGCTGACACCTATGGATGAGCCCAGCATTGACACTGGCAGCTCTGGCAGTCACGCTGATGCTGGCACAGGTCCCCCGACCCCGCCAGTGTCGGCCGCTGAGGTCAAGCAAAGCCCTGGGCCCTCTTGTTTGGAAACACACGTCCTCCTCTCAAATCTGTGCCTCGTTTTTTGCAGTTCTGTGCTTTCTGTTTGTTAGTGACGGCTCTGTGTAAAACAGTCCCCGAGCCTAGTGCTGCAATGCCAGGGCTGTGCCTGACACAGGAAACGGGGTGCTGGTTAAGCTTCGTTCAGGCCCGAGCTGCCGTGCTGCCGGCCGCAGAGTTGGATATTAATGAAGCTACGCTATACGTTAACAGAGGTGCCTTGCACAGAAATGTACGTAAGCTAAGGCTTTCGCAGTTCTGCTGGGAAAGCAGCAGAGGATGGCCCAAGAGCTGGAGCCCCTGCACCCACAGAGGAGACCTGGATGGAGTCTGGGCTTCCTGGCTTAGGTCTGGTTCAGTCCCTGCTGCTGTGGCCATTTAGGGAGTAAACCAATTAATAGAAGATAGATAGATATCTCTCTCTCTCCTTTCTGTCATTCTGGTTTTCAAATAAATAAATAAATTTTTAAGAAACACGGTTCCGTGCTCAGTAATTCAGTGTTTGCAACAACTGGATAGACCACAGCTAGAGTACCTAGTGAGAATCCACTGTGTGTGTGCACACAGATGCACACAGGCAGCACGCGTGTACATGAAGTGCGGCCACCGACACACTCTCTCTGTGCACTGGCATCAGAGGCGGGACAGCATCCGCCTTCCAGGGACAGACGTGGAGAAGGCCCGGCTGCTGCTCCTTCCTCATCAGAGGCCTGAGCGGCCATGGAAGAAGCCCAGGCTCCACCCTGCAAAGAGAGGCCACGGGAGGCCCCTCAAAGAGATAGCCCCTGTGGCAGGGCACTGAGGTCCAGCCCAGGGTTGTTCCACAGCGACAGTGGACGAAGCCGTGAGCCGTCCTTGGGCGGAATGTGAACACGACAGAGCAGTCGCCACCCTCCCAGCACTCACAGTCAAACAAGAGGTGCTTTTAGGTCTCCACTGGCTGGAAGGGGCTTTGCAGCACACCTTTTCCAAAATGCTAATTTATAGGGGAGAAACTGAACCCGAAGAGGTCAACTGACTTGGCCAAGTTCACACAGCAAGCAGACAGGACGCCTCGCCTGCCTTCTGGAACATTTGCTCTGCCCATTTCACTAGGGAAGGTTTAGGTAAACAGCCTAACCAGCCAGATGTGCCAAGGCTGACTTTTCTAGAAAGAGGAAGGGGGGAAAGCAAGAGACTCCTTCCAAACACATTAAAACAAAAACCGGAAGTGTATAAGCGAGGGCAGGTAACCCGACCACGCCCCTAGACCCCTAACCCACCCCTTGCCAGGTACGCACCTGAGGGCTGCGTGGGCTCCCGGTACTCGCCGCTGCTGATCTGCCGGATGAGGTTCTTGTGATCGAAACCATCGAAGGGCATGGTTCCATACACGAGTGTGTAGAGCAAAACGCCCAGTGCCCAGCTGTCCACCTGCAGCAGAGAGGCAGGACATACAGGGACGGGAGGCATGACATACAGAGATTTCCAGGATGACTTCCAAGGCCTTCCTCCACAGCCCGTGTGCAGCCGCCTCCCACGCCCCCAGGAACTGAATTTAGCACCCAGCAGACAGATTGCCATCCCAGCCTGACAAACGGAGAGCAGTGCAGCTGGGGCCTGCTGGGGCCTGGCCTTTCCATTTTGAACAGACGCCAGCAGCCCCAATTTAAGACCCTTCTCCAACAGATGGTCCTTTTGGACGCTTTGTGCAGCAGGGAGAGCTGGGATCCTTTTCAGCCCCATTTGACAGATGACAACACTGAGGCACAAGGAAACCGACTGTCTCTGAGATGGCAGGTGGACTGGGAGGCAGAGCTCTTTGCCCCTAATCTCGTACTCCCTTCCTGTACCTCCTTCACATGGAGCAGGGCTTGCAAACCCAAATCCTGTAAGAGCCAGGCGGACAACAAACAGGAAAGCAAGCCAGTCTGGGGTACAACCGGGAGTGCTGGGGATGGGAACAGGCTGCAGAGTGCAGGCCACCGCTCCTTGGCTGATGGCTGCCATGTAGGAATGCAGGCCCAGCAGAGCCAGGGAGTTCAGTTTTGGAAAAGAAGTCAGAAACCAGACTTTCCTGTGAAATTTCCCAATTACCAAATGATGGTTCCTTTTTTTATTTTTTTTTAATGAAGACTCACATGGCCAAATAAAGGATGTTCACTGGCCACGTCTAGGCAGCCAGCTTGTAACCTTGGAAACAGATCATCAAAGATCAAAGCAGCATTCACTATCCATGACAAATGTGCAGCCTGGAGCTTCTACAGTTGGCCAAACCGAATGTGATGCTCCTCCCTAGCGTTCTTGCCTTTCAAAGACTTTTGCTTTCCGGTAATTGGTAGAGTCTCCTGCCCCCAAACACTTGCAAACAGATAAATATTTGGAAGAAAACATTTCAGCACATTAAGCAGCTGCTATTTAAAGGATACTGAGTGGATGAATCAATCTCTCTCTCTCAAGAAAACCTTTTTATTTTTTCCAAGAGAGTAATCACTCACAGCTCACCCATTTTCAAAATAACAGTTTCATATACACATATCCTGCAGTGGCCCTGAAAGCTTCAGGAATGCAGAGAAAAACATTTCTTAGGAATTACAAGATGCAATTAAGATAATCCCTTGGTAAAATACACACGTTGTCAAAAATACATATGAAAAAGGTATTCACTGCAGAATGAGAGTTTTCGGTTTCCCTCTTTGTCTCATTTCTCTCTCTCTCTTTTTAATATAACAAGGGAAAACTGAGTGTCCAAAGTTCGGAGACATTATTAAATAAATTATAGCATATTCATACAATGAAACACAATGTGATTATTAAATATCATGTTTTTACCAGTAACGAATTTGGAAAATGTCACAAACATATGGACATGAGTTGTAGTAATTTGACCTCAATTATTTTTTGAGATCTCAATTGTTTCTGAATATAGCGCTCTACTTTGAAAATAGCCTAAAAGAAAAGTCACAAATAAGTGAAGTGCCTGTCTCCTCACAGACGGTTATTGTGTTGGCAACTCTGCTTCCTCCTTTCAGCCTTTCTGGATTTTTCCAAATTTTTTCCCAGGTGTTCATACTCTGGCTATTACTCATAAGAGGGAAATTTCTCTGTGCTTGCTCTCTGGGATTTTAATTGGTAAGAATTTCCCTGGTCCACCTCTGGCCGTCCCTACGTCTTCTCCCCACCACGCCATGCTCTCCCTCTACAGGCACCAGCAAGCTGCTCACCTCTGGTCCTCGGTAAGGCCTCCCATTGACAATTTCAGGGGATGCGTAGAGCGGGCTCCCACAGAACGTTTGCAAGAACTTGTCCTTCTGGTATAGGTTGGAAAGCCCAAAGTCTGCAATCTACAGAGAGAAGCAAGATGCAAAGAGATGTGTTAGCACCCCAGACCGTACGTGCACCGGCTCAATTCACAGCACACCGAGTGCATGAGGGGCACCTGGGTGGGCCTACTGGCTGCATCGCCACTCACTCTCTAGTTCTGAGTCTTTGCAGAAGATTGCTCAACACAACTGGGCCACTGCTTCCCAGCCACAGTCCCTAGCACCCAGCCAAAGCTCTACCACATCTACAGTGTGCACTTTCAACTACTTACTGAAAAGCACTCTACAGGGAAGGCACGGTGGCCCAGTGGGTTAAGCTGCCACTTGCGATTCCCACATCCCAGACGGGAGTGCCTAGGATCAAGTCATCCCTCCACATCCAAGTCAGCTCCCTGCGAATGCACCTGGGAAGGCAGCAGAAGACGGCCCACGTACTTGGCTCCCTGCCACCCATGTGGGAGACCTGGATGGAGCTCCTGGCTCCTGGCTGTGTCCTGGCAGAGTCCCAGCTGTTGCAGGCATTGGGAGAATGAGTCGGCTGATGGAAGATATCTATCTATCTACCTCTCCCTTTCTCTCTGTCACTCTTTCAAATAAATAAATAAGACTTTTTAAAAGTTACTCTTGAAGTAGACTCTGCTCTAGCTTCAATTTAGACACACTAAGAAATTAACAATAATTCAAAATTAAATATAACATACAGTAATAAAATTGCCAGCACCACCGCTCTTGCTCTTTGGTGCCTTTATTGAGAAAAGCGAAGGTCACTTGAACACAAGCACTGTGACCTTGTGACAGTGGATCTGATATCTGAGACAGCTTCTAAGTGACTGACAGGTGGGTAGTGCATACTGTGTGGACACTATGCACGAGGCAGGGAGCCGCGGCCTGGACAGGGTGGAGCTGCCTGACCTGAGACGTCAAAAGTGACTCAGAATGGCACATGATTTAAAACTTAGAAGTTGTTTATTTCTGAACATTTTCATTTACGATGTTTGGACCACAGCTGATCATGGGCACCTGAGCCACAGAAAGCAAAAATGGGGATAAGTGAGAAGCACTTTATAAAGATTTATTTCCAAACCTGTCCCCTGTGGGACACACCGCCTCCATGGTGAAGACTGATCACACGAGGGCACAGCCTGGCCCGCACACTGGCACCACCACCTTTCCACCCACACTCTCACCAGAACTGTAACTGTGCTGCCTCGTCACCGGAAATCAAACGAACGCCAAACCCTGAGTTTTGAGCATCATATTTCAGCCCAGACTCTGCCCCCAGCCACCTGCGTGTCCTCAAGCAGGTCGTTTAGCAACTCTGTTTACTCCCCAGAAAATGGAAACCTGCTTTCTACTCTGCTCTAATTTACTGGATTATCATGAGCATCAAAAGTGGGGGAGGGTAATGAAGTCCAATGAGACCGGGAAAGCAGAAGTGCTTTGTCACCTTCAGGATTCAAGCCAATGTTGCAGCTAACCTTTGTGGACTGCGCATGTCCTGGAATCACTCTCCTCTTTGGCTTCTTAAAGTGTTTTCATTATCTCCCTCTGCGGCACCACTTCTACACATATATGAACATGTACACAAACGAAGGGTCTCCAAAAGTCCTTGCAATGCTCCATTTTTCTTTTCTTTTTTTTTTTTCATGAACCTCTCCAAGTGTCATAGTACATACATGTGCCTTCTCTACAGGATGCTGAGGGGACTGACAGGTACCACATCTTCCCCACAGGCTTGTTACCAACCACTGCTTAACATCTGTCCCTACCCAAGGAAACACCTGTCACTAAAGCAGACATTATATTGTGAAAGCACCATAGAGGGGCTGGCGCCGTGGCTCACTTGGTTAATCCTCCGCCTGTGGCGTCAGCATCCCATATGAGCGCCGGGTTCTAGTCCCGGTTGCTCCTCTTCCAGTCCAGCTCTCTGCTGTGGCCTGGGAGGGCAGTGGAGGATGGCCCAAGTGCTTGGGCCCCTGCACCCACATGGGAGACCAGGAGGAAGCACCTGGCTCCTGGCTTCGGATCAGCACAGCCCGCCGGCCGTAGCGGCCATTTAGGGGGATGAACCAATGGAAGGAAGACCTTTCTCTCTGTCTCTCTCTCTCACTGTCTAACTCTGCCTGTCAAATAAAAAAAGGCACCAGAGAGTTAACAGACAATGCAGAACATCAATCACAAACTTGGATGCCACTTCTTGAACAACCCCTAGCTGTCAGGCATGGTTCCAAGCACTTACGTATATTCCCTGAGAGTCCTACCCAAAACTGTACCCACACAACACACAAGCACATTTCATGCCACTGAGCTGTACACCTTATAATGGTGAACTTAATGTTATGGATGTTTTGCTACAACTATTTTTTTTTTTTTTGACAGGCAGAGTGGACAGTGAGAGAGAGAGACAGAGAGAAAGGTCTTCCTTTGCCGTTGGTTCACCCTCCAATGGCCGCCGGCCGGCACGCTGCAGCTGGCGCACCGCACTGATCCGAAGGTAGGAGCCAGGTGTTTATCCTGGTCTCCCACGGGGTGCAGGGCCCAAGCACTTGCGCCATCCTCCACTGCCCTCCCGGGCCACAGCAGACAGCTGGCCTGGAAGAGGGGCAACCAGGACAGAATCCGGAGCCCCGACCGGGACTAGAACCCAGTGTGCTGGTGCCGCAAGGCGGAGGATTAGCCTGTTGAGCCACGGCACTTGCTACAACTATTTTTAAAACCCCATGGAACAGATGAGGAAGCTGAGGTTTAGGGAGTTGAGGGTATTCATATACGGAGACAAAACTGGTAAAAAGCAACACAAGGGGGCTGGGGCTGTGGGGCAGCAGGTACAGTGCCACCTGCCGATGCCAGCATCCCATATGGGCATCAGTTCCTGACCCGGCTGCTCCACTTCCCAGCCGGCTCCCTGCTAACGGCCTGGGAAAAGCAGCAGATGATGGCCCATGTGTTTGGGCCTCTGCCACCCACATGGGAGACTCAGATGCGGCTCCTGGCTTTGGCCTGGCCCAGCCCCAGTCATTGCAGACATCTAGGGAGTGAACCAGCAGAAGGAAGATTTCAATCTCTCTCTCAACTCTGACATTCAAGTAAAGTTTAAAAATAAATCTTTTTGTTTGTTTTTGAAAGAAAAGAAGCAGTATAAGCCCTCCATCTTGCAAGCTTCAAACCACTGGGCCACACTGCCCCTGGGGAATCTGCCTACTTCCCGCCAGTCTAGGCCAGCCTTGCACATGTGGGTTTCTGCTACTCCCCAAGCTGACTTCAACGTGAGGCTTATAAATCGTCTGGGCGAGTCCCGTGCCCAGGCAGCTGCCTGGATGAACCCCACGGGGGCCCTGTTTTGAACGCAGCCCCTAACATGAGTTGTCCCTGAATGAACGCAGCGTCACTGACAGCAGCTGGCATACAACGGCCCTCCACGAAGGCATTCTCGGGGCTCCGGCGGCACCTCATTCCCTGAATTCCATGTTCTTATCAAGGCCCTCGACTCGCTAGCAGGAAGTGCTGGAAGCTTTATGAAGTGTGTCGTATCAATCAGAAGAGGAACGGGCCGGCTGCAGGCCTGCGACAGACGAAGCCCAGGCTGGGCTTTCCTCCTGCTGGCCGCCAGCACAGAGCTGACACAGGCAGGAACACTTCCCGCCCTGCGGCCTCTGCAACATCTGGGCCACCAGATGAGCTGCCAGCCCCCCCCCCCACCCCGTGTGTGCGCGGCACCTGCTGCGCACGCACACACTCACGCCCGGCTGTCCTGGCACGCTCTGTGGCTGTGCCAGAGCACTGTGTTTATGCCACGGCCACTCCCATCCTCAGAGACTGATGCTTATCAGGCCCTCCCAGGAAAGCTGTCATTGCCACGGACATAAGACGAATAGAAATTGAGATCAGCCAGTGTTCTTGGCACCTCAACAGAAAAGCAGTATTAATCAACACACACACACACACACACACACAGATTCTCAAACTTTGAGCCACTTAAACAGCGCTAAGATGTGACGCCAGGGAGCTCAAATTAACCCCTCATAAGAAACAGCCATGAGTTATGAAACTCTGCGGAAGCCTTGACTTATCCATCTGTAAAATGGGGGGTAGAAAGACTCTCTACCCCCACAGTGTCCTGGCGAAGATTCAATGATTCCAAGCATGTAGAAAGCTGACCACAGTGACGGCACAAATGCCTGCTTCCCACCTTTAACTCCACACGGCTAATTCACTCCGTGATACTTAAAACCGAGCCTCTTCCAACACCTGCTGACTCTCAACACAGAAGGATTCGATGGAGAAGTTGTAGACGTAGAACGGTGATGGCATGAATGAACTGCGTCACCAGGGGGGAACTCACTGCCTGCTCGATCCCTCCCCCTTACTTTGGGTGAAGTCAAGGAGGAGGTCAGCGCTGACCACAGAGAGGAGGGTGCTGAGCGCCCCAGCCCGCAGCAGCCGTCAGCAGCCATCCAGAGCCTCACCGCGCTATCCGGTTTCCAGCAACGCTGCCTTTCCACTCGCGGTCATTACCTAGGGCTTCTTTTGTACATCAATATCGCTTTTGAATAAAATTATGAAGTAACATAGCAGAGAGGATTCTAGGGAAAGGCTAAAGCCACGAACAGAGGGAAGGAGAAGGTGAAATTTGGGAAATACTGAGTTTAAGCATCATAAAACAAAACAGTCGCATCTCCCAGGGCTGCTGTGACCTAAGGGCACTGTCGGGGATGCGGGTCCCGCCCCCGGTTCTGAAAGCAGAGCCGCAGAGGAGCCGCAGCCCAGAGACGCGCAGGGCTTCGCAAGCTGTGTGATTTCTCCATCACAGACATCAACCGGCCCCGAGGCGACTCCGCAGCAAGGAGGCAGCAGGCTCTGCAGCCCGTGCCCGTGCCGCGGGAGGCGCTGGACAAGGGACCTGGTTGGCACTTCTGCTCTTGCTGGATTACTTCCCTGCCCCATGCTGGCTCAGAACCACCCCACCCCATCCCGGCACTGCGCTGTCCAGTTCAGCCTTGACTGAAACGGAAAGCAGGGAGTCGAGGCTCGAGGCCCTCGTGGGTGGAGTTTCGCTGATCTCGAGGGTTCCTAGCGGTGCGCTTGCTGGATGAGAGTCAGAGGTGGAAAAGTGCATGAGGAGGTCGCACGCCGCATGGACCCGGCTCCCTACCGCAGGGACGTGGCTGCAGGGACCGGGGGGATGGGCCGCCATCATTAATCAGGTGCAAAGCTTCAGCTCGGGGAGATGGAACGTTCTGGAGCTGTGCAGTGGTGACGGCTGCACCACAATGTGAACGTACTCCGTGCCCCAGAGTGTAGACCTACGCATGGTGAGCTTACGTCTGGAATATTTTAGCACCAGAAAACAGAGAGTTAACACTTCAGAACACTAGGAATAATGAGCTCACCTGATGTAAACGGAATGGCCAGCTTGCTAATAGGAACCCCTAGCAAAGGCTGCGAATAATTAATATTAATTAATAGTTAATGATGGCTGATGGTAATAATCCGACAGTCCCTGGCAGTGTCTCAGAGGAATGTGGAGCACCTGCAGCCAAGACAGCCCAGGGCTAACCTTGACCTTGTGGCTACCAGATGGTCGGTGGGACTTGGCACCTCATTCGATCTCCCCATCTGCAAAATGGGACTCAAAGAACCCACCTGGTAAGGTGGGGAGAGGACTGGCAAATAGTCCTGGAAAGCCCCTGGAACAGTGTTGGGTCTGGCTGGCTCCGGTCAGTTACAGCCATCGTGCTAACACTGATGGATTGCTTAACTTGACAGCTGCCTACAAGGCAAAGCAAACTTAGAACCAAAAGCGCTAAACGCTGGGGCTAGAGTTGTGACAGAGCCGCCTATAACATCAGCATCCCACACAGGGGTTGGTTCACGTCCCAGGTGCTGCACTTCCGATCCAGCTCCCCGCTAATGGTCTGGGGAAACCAGTGGAAGATGATCCACGTGCTTGGGCCCCTGCCACCCCTGTGGAAGACCTGGAAGAAGCTTCTGCCTGGCCCAGCCCTGGCTGCGGCAGCTATTTGGGGAAAGAACCAGCAGATGGAAGATCCGCTCTCTCTGCCTCTCACTCTCTGTCACTCTGACATTCAAAATAGATACATACACATTTAAAAAAAAAGAAACCACTAAACACTGCCTAACAAGGAGGTAAGGGCTATGATTATCACTCACTTGTGATACAGGTACATCCAGCAGGTGCACTGAATGTCAAGTACAGGACTTGGGGCTTCTGCGCTCCAGTTCCCATCCCAGCCTCAGCTCTACCAGCATCCATCTAGCCCAAGGCATCGTGTTCTCCCTCCCCCACCTCCCTCCTCGAGTCTGGTGCACGGACCCCTGGCAGGACCATACCGGGAATGGTCTCAGAGACAGGGACGCTCAGGCCCTGCCCCAGGCCTCTAGAGAATGGGAATCTGCATTTTAACAAGTTGGGGGGTGGGTGCACGTGCCCATTAGCCATTCCCATCCCGTGTTTCTTCGTCTATAAGAAGGGGTTGGTGGTGATAACGTAAGCCACCCGGAGAGGCTAGTCTGAAGCCAAATGAAGCAATCAACCTGAGAAGCGCTGACGCCAGGCCTTGCACACAGTAGGGCTGCAATCAACGCGAGGTCTTCTTTCCTTCACCCAAGCTTCGGGAAAGAGACTCGCAAAAGCACCGCCCACGCGGTGCTGTGGCCATCGAAGTGAGATTTAACAGCAGCAGCAGTGGCAGCACTGCTCCGTGAGGGCTCCAGACACGGAGGCAGTCAGTGCTCACGACCACCCTCGGGGGAGGGTCCCCTCATCTTTCCCATTTTGTAGATGGGGAAACCGAGGCCAGGGTGGTCAAGTGGCTTGGCTGAGGGGCGGGTGAGGAGCTGCCCCGGACTGGAAAGCTCTCCACAAAGCCGGTGGGCGAGGCAAGGGGCTTTCTGCACAGCACTTCCCAAGGACAGCAACTGTGTGGGGCGGCAGCTCCACCCGGGACAGCAAGCAGCCCGAGGAGCAGAACCACGGGGCCAGCATTCATCAGAGATCTCAGCTCCCCGCCGCCCCAGCCCCGAGAGAGAGAGAGCGAGAGAGCGAGAGCGAGAGAGCCCACTGACAGCAGGATGGGCTCCTCTCAGGGGAAGCTGTGAGCAGCCGGCACCAGCTCCTGGCGCTCGCGGCTCGGGCAGCCTGGCCTCCAATCATCAGCATTTGGAGAGTCTCCCGGGGACAGCTGTTCTGAAGCCGTTTGCCAACGAGGTGACCCTGACTACAGCAGGAACCGGAACAGGGCCCTCGTGTCACAGGCTCTTGGATGGAGGGCAAATTCGGGCAGATCTGTGAAGGAGTAATTAGACTCCTCCCCGCCAAGAGAAATAAGGCCCATGGAGGGTCTGAATCCCAGCAGACTCACTAACGTTCCTGTTCTTTTCCAGGTCCTTGCCCGGTCCCTGTGCTGGCTGTTCCTTCCCCACCTTGAAAGGTCACTGTCACATTCCTTTCTGCCGAACTCCTACTCGCCCTTCAAAACCCAGTTCAATCACCACTTCCTCCATGAGGGCTCATGGGTCCATCCCCCACTTCCTAGTCAGCCACTCCATGACACATGACACAGGCCACTTGACCCAGCCAAGGGACCGAGAATCGAGGAAGCCATCCTAGAAGAGGAGGCTTTCAGGCAGAGCCCCAAGGGAGGCCCAGAAGAGAGGAGTGGGGAGAGCCCTGCACAGAGGGGATGGCACGTGCCTCGGTCAGGAATCCCAAGAACACCTGGCTGAGAAGAGGGATTCAAGGCCAATCCAAGCGGTTCCCCGACCAGCCTGCTCCATCTGCCACCTGGCCATCCCCTGAGGAGCCGCAAGGGACAACACTGTTACTGCATTTAAGTGTTCATTACTTGCGTCCCCAACTGGAATTCTGAGTCCACCGGAGGAGCAGGTGCCTAACTTCGTCACTTTCCTCTTACTACCGCTGGCTGAACAACGGCTGGATTCCTAGTCCCGAGATCCACGACTAAATCCCCAGCACCCAGCACAGGGCCAGGCAGGAACTTGGCAACTATCTGTCATCGAATAGTTATTCCTTTGGTAAGTACGGTAAGAGCTGAGAGAGTGCAGGCACACACGGTGGTAACGCGGGGATTCCATAAAGCGTGTGGGGGAATAGAATTAAAAGTCTACTTTGGTGCCAAAAAAAAGTTTGCCCTCCATGCATAGTTTTTACATAGTGTACATTTTCCTAAGTTGCGAAGACCCTCATACGCATGGATACACACACAAAGGGTTAACGGAACAAATAAATGAATTGGTTGACGTGTGAATTAATGAATGCAAGGTTCTCACATGCTTAGGATCAAACCCCAGAGGCCCCTTGAGCCCAAGCTGCCTGGCCTGCTTGTTAAGCCCCAGAGGGTTCGATCTTGTCTTGGCCCTGGCCATTCAAAGCTTCTCTCCTTATCTGCAGCAGTGGCATTTCCATTGTCATCAGGGAGCAGGGACAGCAGGCCATCTCCCTCTGTCCCTGTGCTCTGAGCAGTGGCAACCGGATTCCCAGCCCTCTTGGAGGAGGTCGGCTGACCCTGGAGACTGGCCCTCTTCTCGGGGCACGACATTCGGACAGGAGCCTTCTATGGGAATCATCCACATTCCATTCTCCCAGAGAGTGGGCTGTGAATCTGGCCCGTTTTTATTAATTGCAAATTAATGCTGTGCTGGGTGCTATTTTAGTAGGCCAGTTTCCGCAGCATTTGGAATGCAACCCAAAGCAGCACATCGCTCTCATTCTTGCTGCCGACCGACTGTGTGAATATTTTTAGAAGCCACACCCTCTCGCAGGGGCCAAATAATTTCCAAAATGCCAGATGTGTTCTTTGCCAATCCACATCAGGCAGGGAAAGGGAGAGGAATAGGCTACATGGCTTACACCAAAACAGCAGTGACACGTGACACATTTAAACCAGTAGCATTTTTATAGGCTTCCTCGGCTGAAGTCCTCTGCCCTGGACAGCATGGAAGACAGACTTGGATTCAGCGAGGCACCAGAGGGGGCGCCAAGAAAAGACGGTACCAGCTGCATCCGTGGTCCCCAGGGTCTCGGCACCGATGGCTTGGGCACTCTGGAGTTTAGAGGCCAGCTTGCGGCCATGTGTCTGGCTGGCTTTGTCAGCAAGTGCCCTTGCTAAATATGTTTCTCCAAAATGCTGAGTCAGGGAGAGCTGAGCACACATAGCCGGAAGGCAAATCCACGCCAGCTGAGACACATTGTTTAAGACCTTGCAAGTGGGTGTGAGATGACACTCAGACATGTGAGTTCTGATCCTGCCAGTCACTCCTTCCCTCCAAAATCAAGCATCTCTGTAGACACCTACTGTGTGCCAAGCACCATTTGCTCCACACAAGGGAAACAGTGACACTAACACCGGGGCTGCCCCAGGATCGGGGGCAGGTCACCTAAGACTTTCATAATCAGGAAAAAGTGGGGTTGGAAAATGACCCTTTAGGTTCTTTCAAGCTCTAGGTTCTCAGATCTTAGTAGGAGTCTGTGAACAACGAGAGAAAGAATTTAAGAGTTTCCTAAAGATGCATTTTATTTATTTGAAAGAGTGGGAGACAGAGAGAGAGAGAGAGAGAGACTGATTTTCCACCAGTAATTCACTTTCTAAATGGCTACAATAGCCAGGGCTAGACCAGGCTGCAGCCTGAAGCCAGGAGCCTGGAATTCCATCTGGGTCTCCCATGTGGGTGGCAGGGGCCCAAATTTGGAGCCATCTTCTGTTGTTTTTCCAGGCATATTAGCAGGGAGCCAATGAGAAGCGGAGCAGCCAGGACTCCAACCAGCACTCCAACGTGGGATGCTGGCATTGCCGGCGGAGGCCTAACCCACTGGGCCCCAACATCGGCCCCCATTCAAGAGTCTTCATGAGACTCGGTTTCTGTTTGGTGTGTGTGTGTGCCACCCTGGGAAATGCCAGGGACAGAAATTCTTAAGGAAAAGACAAGGAGAAAGATACAACCGAGGCTTTCATTTTAGAATGTTCTAAAGAATTGTTACTTCCCTACCCGATGCACAGGAATCCTACCTAGAAGGACTTGGCCCAGGGAGCTGCCGGGCACAGCACTGTGATCCTGTTGCTTATGCAAACGAGCCATTCTTCTAGGCTCCTGCCTCATTGTTCCCCTGCACAATTGCTTTCAGAATTGCAACCATTCTTCCCTTGGTGGGGAATTCTATGACTTGCTAGGAAGCTATGTGCCTTATCACTTCTGGGACTACATCATGGGACCCAGAGGTCACACTAGACCGCAGAATCCAATCCCCAGGCAAGAGGCTCACATTCCAGGCCTTGTAAAGACGTCCTCTCCTTCTGAGGGCTCCAGGGGCAGGTGGCAGGAAGAATCCAGAGAGAAAATCACCAACGTCAATGACACAAACCCTTAGAAGGCCAGGACCTGCACCTTCAGAGCAGCTGACTTCAGGTTCAATGCCCTCTCCCACTCAGGCAAGGTTCCTGGTTGCTGTGACCACAGAATTGTCTAAAAGCTTCACATTTATTACTGATATCCCAGGGCTGGGCATTGAGCTCTGTACACAGTAACTGCTTGGCTAACACTCATTGAAACATTAAATAAATAAAAAGAACAATACACAATTGCCCCAGAGACAGGAACTGGCGTCCCTACTTCACAGACAAGGAAACCAAGGGTTGGATGGGAATCCTTTGCCACCAACCCTGCAGCTGGTACGCAGCAGAGTTGCGATTCACACCCAGGCTATCCCGTTTCAAACCTACTGCTCTTAACTTTCCCTTATCTGCACACGGCGCTTAGCAGTTTATAAAGCTAAGCACAGACAGCATTTCATTTAGTCCTCAAAGCCAGTCTGTGGGTGTTGGACAGCGCAGGCATCACGGTGAACTGGTTTTCCCAATGCCAAGCAGATACCGAATCACATGGCCCGGAATTTTCTACCCCCAGCCAGCGCTCCTGCTCCTGTGACCCAGCCACTCTACCAGAGATGGAGAGAGACCCTGAGATTTCACTTCCTGTTCCAGGGAGAGCTGCTTCGACCAGCTACTTCCTCTTTACCCTATAGACTACACAGAAACATATTTGCAGCTGAGGTCAATCAGTCTGCACGAACAAGAGGTCACCAGCACACAGCTTCCAGGGTCCCCTCCAAGGACGACTGTGACCACAGCTTGCTGCCACACCCTGCAGACAGAACCCAAATGGCTGCCCCCCGCCATGCAAGGGAACAGTCTCACCATGCACCCCTCAATGGATAGCAGCAAGAACCAGGAAAAGAAGAAGACGCAAGACTGTTCCCATGCTTTCTCCGGGGGCCGGGAACAAGCCACTAACGTCACGAACGGCCAATTGGAGGGCTCCTGCTGGCACTGGGAGTGCTAAGGCCATTTCATAATGAAACCCACGCAGGGAGCTCCGTTTATTTTGAAACCGAATTTGCTTATTTTGCAGACGTGATCAAAAGGACATTCGAAATGCTCCCCAGGAGGCACTTGAACCCTGTTGGCCAGGAGAGAGTTCTCCAGTGCCGGCAGCAGCCAGCAATAATACTCTCCCTTAAAGGAAACAACAGGGCTTGCTGCTCCCCAGCAGTGCGCACCATCCGCACTGTCCCACGGCTGGCTCCAGGGGCAGGAGGAAAGCGGCCAGCGGATGGGTTTCAGATCAAAAATACTTGGGAGGTCCTGCCACAAAATGACGTACAGCGACTTGAACTTGGGCTCGCAGGTCAGAGAGATAGGGGTTCAGTTCCCAACTCCACTACCCACCATTGTGTGAGCCTCGGCAAGTTACTTTTCTTTGCCTCAGTTTCCCTACCTGGGAAATGATGTGAAGACAGTAGGGTGAGGGTGAAGACTGAATTTAGCAATAGCAGGCAAGTGTGATGCGAAATACACAGAAAGTGCATTGGATGCTGGAAGTATCTTTGTGGCGGTGGTTTAGACCATAAGCTGTCTGCAGGCATAGACTACTGCCCAGACATCTCAGCAGGATGAACAACGGCTGGTATGCAGCAGGACGTTCATAAATGCTTGCTGGATTTAATCATCTGAATTGAACCCAGAGCCCGAGCTGGGGGACTCCCCGCACCCGCACAGCCCCCATTTGGCTGCGATGCCCAGGCCCTGCGCCGTCCGTCAGCGAGGCCAGAGCTTTACCTTAATGTTGCAGTTGTCATCCAGCAGTATGTTTTCCAGCTTCAAGTCCCGGTGGACCACCCCGTTCTGAAACGAGAAGACAAAGAGGGAGATGGATGGGAGCGGCTGCAGTGAGGGCACAGGAGACAAAGAGGAAGGTGCAGCGGCTTACGGAAGGAAGGGGTGGGCACGCCAGCCCGGTGGTCTGCAGGCCCATGCTTCAGGGCTGCAGCTCGGGCTCGCTAGCTCGCTGCCACGCGTCCCTCCCTTCCCGCGGTGGCCAGCGACCAGCCGACCAGCCGGGACAGGAGAGCATTAGTCACTTGCTGTGTGGTTAAGGGAAAAATGACTGGAATCCATTCTCCCCCAGAGCCTGTGAAACAGCAGGGGGATACTGTGTCGGAATGCGGTTCCACTGTGTGAAAGCAATCTAACCTCCGCAGCAGCGACAAACAGTGTCTGTCTAGGACGGGATTCCCAGGGCACATGTGCATCTCCCAGCCGATGCACAGTGCGGGGATCCCGGGCCCCGCCTGTCTGTCTGCCTGTCTGCCCGCCCCCATCTCCCAAGTTGGCAAGTGGCTTGGTGCGATCTTATTCTGACCCAGGTAACTGACACTGATCCGGATCTGCGGTGTTTCGGAAGGGGCCCGGAGGCAGGACTCTGAAAGTCCCTCTCTCTGGCTCAGGAGGACCCCATACTGGGTCGAAGGTGACTTGTGGGAGTAGACCAATGAGACAATGGCCACTGGCCCCACCAGAGCAGGTGGCTGCCACACTGTGTGACCTCTGCATTCGGCCTGGAGGCTCGACTTCAGTGACAAGTGGGCAGCTGAAATGTGCAAAGGAGTCCCTACCCGCACAGGCTGTCAGTCTGCACGGCAGTAACAACTGGCCCTCTCCATTCACGGTTAAGACCCAATTATCTTCCAGGGTCAGGCGGGCATGAGAAGGGCGGCAGGACTGAAAGACGTGGCCGTTTGGGGCTGAGCAGACGAACAGAAGGAGTGGGCTTGGGACATTATTCGGCACAAAGGACATCTGCAGTCAAAGCTCTTCTTTGGAACAAACCCACCGGCTAGCAATTCTGGGTCTTTCATTCAAGATTCCTTTAGCTCCAAATCTACGTGTTTACAACTGGTCCTTTCTTGTTTATTTTCCTTTCTGACAGTTCCTAATACCTCCCAAAGCACTGAGTGGAAAGACAGAAATGAAAACATGTCTTTCTGCCATGCTTTTTCTAATCCAGGCCTCCAGGGAGCTGTTTTGAATTCAGAAATGCACAAAATCAAGTCTCCTGGAGGGAAGACAGGGGATACAAGTACCCGACTTTGTTTAATTCTGTCTTGGAGCAGTGTGGTTCATACTGTTGCATTTGTGTTTGTTTCTTAAGATTTACTTATTTTAAGGGCAGAGCAACAGACAGAGGAAGTCACTCCCCAAATGGCCTCAAAGAGCAACAGCTACACCGGGCCAAAGCCAGGAGCTAGGAGCTCCAGCCGGGTCTCCCACATGGGTGGCCGGGGCCAAAGCACTGGGGTCATCCTCCTCTGCTGCCCTCCCAGGCGCATGAGCAGGCAGGTGTCCAGGAAGCGGAGCAGCAGGAGCAGGACTGGAACCTGCACTCCGCTATGGGATACCGGTGTCGCAAGCAGCAGCTTAACCTGCTGTGCCACAGCGCCAGCCCCAGATGCCCGGTTTTATAACACGATGGACTAGGGCTCTTCAAGGTCCATTCAAGCAGATTGCAAGTGTTCACACCCTTCAGAGAATGAAAATACAGTCTGCGGGGCTTCATGGTAGCATCTGGTGATTAAATACAAAATATTGTGCTACCTGCACCGTGAATGCCTTTTGTGAGAGCAGAGAGCAGTCAGAGAATGCTCACAGAGGTGCAGGGCTCTGGGTTGGAAGAACCATCTTCTGATGACCCGCTGCGTCACTCGGAATTGAACAGAACAGTTAACAAGCCAGAAGGCCTCACAGCACAATGATCTGTCCTGAAGACGACTCTGTCTTGGATGGCGTGTTGGATTCAAGTCCTATCGCCTTCCAAGGGAGCGACTGGGACAGGTAAGGTGTGGCAGTTCTGGGCACAAGTCGGAATGCAATGGAAATCCTGGCTGAAATGATGAGCACCACAACACCGGCTGCGACGTGGCTGGGAATGGCCTGTTTCCTGGTCTTCCGCAGAGACCAAGGGCAGCTACGCTGTGGCTGTTCAAAGCACGTCCCATTAGGTGTGATGCAATGAAAGGCTTGTGTACTAAGGAAGGAGCAGTACCCTGAGCACAGAAATCAGCACTAGACCTTCCAGCCAGTAATTCCACTTGGACAACCTCCTTATCTGAAAGCTAAAATGAGAAACAGCCTAAACGTGCAACAATCAACAATAACAGAGAATTTTTAATAGCACAGGAAACCATCTGGATTGAAGTATCAAAAGGAAAAAAAGCAAGACACAAACTATATAAAACTAAATGCAGTGAGGTACCCTAACTGCACCCTCATGGGAAAACTATCCAAATAAAACCTGGGGGGAGGGGCAGTGCTGTGGCATAGCAGGTAAAGCCGCCACCTGCAGTGCTGGCATCCCATATGGGCACCGGTGGGAGTTCTGGATACCCCACTTCCTTTTTTTTTTTTTTTCTGACAGGCAGAGTTGTCAGAGAGAGAGACAGAGAGAAAGGTATTCCTTTTTTCCGTTGGTTCACCCCTCAATGGCCACTGCGGCCAGCACGCTGCAGCCAGCGCACCACGCTGATCCAAAGCCAGGAGCCAGGTGCTTCTCCTGGTCTCCCATGCAGGTACAGGGCCCAAGGACTTGGGCCATCCTCCACTGCCCTCCCGGGCCACAGCAGAGAGCTGGCCTGGAAGAGGAGCAACCGGGACAGAATCCGGCGCCCCGACCGGGACTAGAACCTGGTGTGCCAGCGCCGCAGGTGGATGATTAGCCTAGTGAGCCGCGGCGCCAGCCAGTACTCCACTTCCAACTCAGCTCTCTGCTATGGCCTGGGAAAGCAGTAGAAGATGGCCCAAGTCCTTGGGCCCTGCACCTGTGTGGAAGACCCGGAGGAAGCTCCTGGCTCCTGGCTTCGGATTGGTGCAGCTCCGGCCATTGTGCCCCTTTGAGGAGTGAACCAGCGGATGGAAGACCTCTCTCTCTGTGCCTCTCTTTCTCTCTCTGTGCGTAACTCTGCCTTTCAAATAAATAAATCCTTTTAAAAAAAAAAAAAAGTTTAAAAACACAACAAATAAAACCCGGGGTCCTGTTGATAGTGATTATGCAGACCGGTATCCCAGGACTGACAGATGCGCCACAGGTGTATACGATGTTGATACAAGCGGCACTGAGTGAAGCGCACACACATGGCAACTCACTGCCTTTGAAACTTTTCTGTAAATCTAAAACCACTCAAACTGAAAAGTTTAAATTAAAAAATAAACGTAGCCAGCGCCACGGCTCACTAGGCTAATCCTCCACCTTGCGGTGCCGGCACACGGGGTTCTAGTCCCAGTCGGGGCGCCGGATTCTGTCCCGGTTGCCCCTCTTCCAGGCCAGCTCTCTGCTGTGGCCCAGGGAGTGCAGTGGAGGATGGCCCAACTGCTTGGGCCCTGCACCCCATGGGAGACCAGGAGAAGCACCTGGCTCCTGCCATCGGATCAGCACGGTGTGCCGGCCACAGTGCGCCGGCCGCAGTGGCCATTGGAGGGTGAACCAACGGCAATGGAAGACCTTTCTTTCTGTCTCTCTCACTGTCCACTCTGCCTGTCAAATAAATAAATAAATAAATAAACGCGAGGAGGAGGAAGAAGACTAGAAGGAAACAAACAAGAACGTCACCAGCGGCCGAGCCTGGCTTCTGGAATTGTGAGTGGCGGTGGCTTCCCTCCCACAGTTTCTCAGTGCTCCGTGTATCCCACAGCACACAGGTGGTGCTCTCGGAACAGAACAGAGGAGTCGCCCGGAGCCACAGCTGCGGGCAGGAGCCTACCTTGTGACAGTAGTGCACTGCGGAGACGATCTGCCGGAAGAAGTGCCTGGTCTCCCTGTCGCTCAGGCGTCGCCGCTCGCTGATGTAATCGTACAGCTCCCCTTTGCTGGCGTACTCCATGATGATCACAATCTTGTCCTTGTTCTCGAACACTGTGGAGGAAACAGCCGTAAACAAATGTCCTGTCCGTCCAACGGGCTCGCTTAGGACTAGAGAGGGAGCGAGAGGCGGCGATGTCACGGAGTGGGGAGCGGGCAGCCACCCGCTGGCTGGGACGCGGGGAGGCTCGCTGGATGCAGGAGCACTGGGGTGGGTTCCCGGCCAGGTGGACAGCAGCATTGTTGTTCCTGTTCCGGGACACGCCTCTGTAACATTAAGGGACCCCGCTCCCTTCACCAGGATCATTTCCCACCAGAATGGCCCTCCTGTAGACAGGATCACGGATAATAGGATGCAACAACCATGTAGCAACCACCCGCCAGAGACCAGGTCCCTGAACCACCTCCAACAGTTACCTGGACGCCCAGGTGGGAGCCCAATCTCGTCATCTCTTTGCTCCTAACGTCCCAGGCTTCTCAGCTCACTCAAAATAAAACTCGCAGTTCCTACGGCGCCCCCCCCCCCCCAGCCCTACACGATCCCACTGCCCTTCTCAGCCCTGTTATACATCCGTTCTGGGTATCATTCATTCCATCTCCCGGATGTTCACTCACTCAGAAATCCCAGGGCATGTGGCATGTGGCAGGAGCTCAGCAGATATTAAACAAGTGAACACAAACATTGCGAATGCATTCTGGATAAAACAGTAATTATGCAGCACCTACTGTGCGCCAGGCTCACAGAAGGTTTGGAGTACCTGACTGCTACTACTAACTAAATCTTGCCAAAAACTACCAAGGGAATAGCTGTAATTTTACCACTAGTAAAATGAGAAAACAGAGGCGCTGGGGGGTAAGAAACTAGCACAGCCTGCCATCGGGCAGTTGGCTCCAACGAGCGAGAACAGAACCACGAGACGAGAAGCCCTCCCAAAGAGCTGGCTGGGATCAGATCACCTCTGGTGCCCAGCGCCGACAGGGAACCACGCTGCAGCCAGTTGTCTCACTGGGGTCCCCTGACGCCCTCTAGCAGGGATCCTTGCCTCCAGCCCCCGCCGCTCCTCACTCAGCCTCTACATGGCCACAGACACAGCCGCCCACAGTGCTTGTGAGTGCTTCGCTCCCGGACTCTGACAGTGAGGTTCATGGTCAGGGTTCCAGGCAGACTCCCGGCGGCCACACCACAAGGAGGGGAGGCCACCAGGACAAGCTCCAGGTCCCCCGGCACCACCCTGGCCAAAGCCTCTTCACTGCTACCTGTTCCATACTCTGGCCTTTCACCCGAGATGTCCTTTGAGCGAAAACAACGCCGATGCTAACTGTATGGAAATCCTTGGCTTTGCAAACCTTCGCAGGGACCCGGGGCGCTCCCTGAATGGCCCCTATCTGCCTCTCTCCATCTCATCAGCATCCCAGGCCCACCCTGCTGCAGGCCTGGGGCTTGCTCCCCATCCGCAGGCTCCTCCGGCTGCCTTGAGCACCACCTGTCTCACCTGCCAGGCACGCTGCGACTCATCAGGCAAGACCGTACGCAGCTGAGGCTTCCACGTGGCCTCTCACTAGTCAATACTTGCCCTCTGCAGCACTTTCAAACTATGGGGATTTATCTACTGGTTTACATAACCCACTTCCTCTATGTGGAAGGAGGGAACTAAAGAAAAAAAAAAAACTGTCATTTTGGGCAGCAGATATTCCCAAGTAGGATTCCTACTCTTATTGGCTCTGTGACTCTGGGGAAGTGTCTTGCCCTCTCTGTCGTCTTTTAGTCAACTATGTAGATAACATGAGTACGTTCAGAACCACAGGGAGGCCATGTTCAAAGCTTAGAGCAAGGCCAGCACTTAGGAGTTATTATTACTGGTGTCTGTATTATTGGGCCTCCAGGGCCTACCACCGAGCCACATTCATTGAGCAACTGAGTTGAGCTGAGTTGAGCTGTCCTCCCACGCCTTGTTCCTGGCTGCTAGAAGCCCAGGCCCCTCCAGCTCCTTGTTGGCTCCTTCAAGTCCGGCCAAACCTCTCTGATAAAGTGGAGGGGGGAGAAGGAGGGTAGGGAGGAGGAGGAGGAGAGAACAGCCAGATAAAGTTGGCTGCTCCCGCGTCTGCTGGCCTCTGTGTGCCCCTGCAGCTCTGGCTCCCGCCAGCACTTCGGCCTCTGTTGTACACTTTTCATTGACAATCAGCTTTGGGAACTGGAAAAGCTGCCTCGCAATGCATGGCTCACGCTCCCAAAGTGAGGGCGTGATGTGCCCGGTTTTCTAATTTTAAAGTAGGGAGGAGGCAGGAGCGGGGAAAGTACTTTGACAGGAGAATAAACAAGCAGCCCCACACCAGAGCCTTGAGTGGCGATGAGACATGGGCCCCTTGCCCCTGGCAGACCGCGGGGCCTCTTCAGCGCCTGCATTCTTCGCTCTGCAACTGGCTGATTCGGTATCAAGCAGACATAAATGCAATTCAGTGCAATTCAGTTCAATAGGCCAAACAGTTCCCTAGGCAGCTTCATCAATAGTCCGGCTGGCTCTCTCTCAGAGACACACCCCGAGTCCATCCGCCTAGGCTCCACCTCCCTGGCCACCCCGGCCCCCATCCTCTCTGGTGGCCCTGCTGACTGCCTTGGGAGGGGACTGAGGAAATCACTCCACGTGCATACTCCCTGCAACACCCGTCCTGCAAGATACCCTGGAGAAAAGCAGGTTCCATGATCAGACACCAGTAAAATGCTTGGGAAATGCTCCTACCTCGTGGCCCGTGGAGAACCTGGTTTCCTGAGACTTCTGCTGGCTGATTTGGTCACTTCAGTATTCCTACTGATACCCAGAATGCCTCAGGAATCATTCTGGGGAACACTGGATGAATGAGTGATAGCTGAGTGATAAGATCAGCCCCTCACTGTCACAGGCAGGGCTGGTGGGCAGCCAGGTCTGGAGAACTAACATGGCCCAAGTCCTGTCTATGACCTTAGAGTAGCTAAATGCAAGCAAGAGTTCTAGGTCGGGTGCATCAGTGATACAACAAGGAGGCTCTGCCTCGTTACAGGTGATGTGCCTGGAGCCCTTAGCAAAAGCAACACATAGCAAAGGCCTACTATGTGCAAGCATCATGCTGCTAAGTATCCTGCATGGATTGTGTCCTGTGGGTTTGATCCTATGGGTATCTTCATTTTATAGATGAGCCCTGGCTATGGCACTAACCACAGCGATTGCCATGGCTACAGAGAGCACAGGACAGATCCCGGACCGGGCCCCAGCTGTCTGACTGCTGACTCTGAGCTCACAGCCACTGTTACTACTCTTCGTGTACAAGAAGACCCAGAAACGCCACTGTCCCAGGGAGGCAGGTGCAGGGGACTGGGAGAGCTTCCAGGTCAGTGCCAGCAGCACGGGGGCCTCGGCCCATGCTTGACGAACAATAGCTACCCTCCCAGTGACTCCACCTGCCCCTTCGGCAGCTCTGGTGAGACAGAAGCCTGCCGTGCTCCTGGCCAGTCTCTCTCCGTAAAACACACTGTGGCTGCTGCAGACTCACACCGTCCAGTACTGTTCCAGTGTAGCCCAGGACTTATAACATATAAGAGAAGGCCTTGGGAATTTGTCCTGAAAAATGACCGGTTTCTGCACCCTCAGCCTACAGCTGCATGCCCGCAGTTAAGGTCACTATCAGAGAGGTGACAGGAACGCTCCCCGGCTTTTCTTCTGACAAACGGGCTGCCTCCCCTGGGCACTTTTACAACCAGTTATTTATAAGCCCAGAAATCTTGTCTGTGTTTATGTTATTAGTCACCAAGCAAAAGCTTATTTTCCACCAGTTGGGAAGGGTTTCCTTTCTGAAAAATGAAAGCCTCTGTCTCTTGGCCAGACGGTTTTACCCAGAAGCCCAGTGGCTCCAGAATGGTAAGAAAAACTCTGGTCCTTGCCATGCCAGGCCTACCCGGAAAACGAAAACCCGAAATAGAAACTTGGCTCAGCCAGAGCCAGTCCACAGCACTGGGAAGCCAGGTCCACGGGGTGCAGAGCCTGCTTTTTAGTATAGCAACAGAGTTTGATAAAGCACCTACTGTGTGATGGCCCTGGGGACTGACAGAAGACTTGAGCAGGTTTTAAAGGAGGAAAGGCAGGCCAGGTAGAAGGGGAGGCATGAGAAAGAGGACGGAGCAGAGAAGAAACAGGAGCACCACCAACAGCTGGCCAGTGCCTGGGAATCAAAGAGAAAAAAAGAAAAAAAAAAAAAAAACGAGGGCTATGATAAAACACTGAGGCCTTGAATGCCCACAGCAGCAGCTGCAGGGCAGTCACCCAGCGAGCAGACATTGCCAAGAACAATGAGAGAGATATGAATGAGCACCCAGGATCCTGGCCCTGTGAGTCCCGGGACACCTGTCAGAGCCAGCCAGAGCTCTCTCCTTCCCTACTGCAGAGTTAGCATCTACTGACCTGCTGTATGCCATGAGCGAAAGCATTCAGTCTTCACAAGAACCCTAAGAAACCAGCACAGGTTAAGTATCCTTGATCTGAAACTCTGGGGATCAGAAATGTTGCCGACTTGGGATTGTGAAATACAAAGGTACTTCAAAAAGAGTTTATGGAACAATGGAACTTTAGGATACGTTTACGGGGTGTGGTGCAGCAGGTGCCCACATCCCATAACAGCGTGCTTGGGTTTGAGTCCGATACGGCCTCCTGCTAATGTGCACCCTGGCTCAAGGGCACGGCTCCCTGCTACTCACATGGGAGAGCTGGATGGAGTTCCAGGCTCCTGCCTTCAGCTTGGCCCATCCCTGCCTGTTGCAGGCATTTGGGGGTGAACCAGCAGATGAGAGACTCTCTCTCTCTCTCTCCTTTTCAAATAAATAAATAAATCTTGATTTAAAAAAAATAAGTTGGTTTTGTTGCCAAAAAATCCATGCAGTTATTTCACGATACATATTTTCCACACACTTGGTGAAGGACCCCTGTATTGCATGTATGTAGTGAGATTGCTTTGGGATAGGACCCAAGTGTAAACACAAAATTCACTTACATTTCAGATAAACTTTTTTTTAAAAGATTTATTTTCATTTGAAAGAGAGTTGAAGAGAGAGGTAGAGACAGAGAGAGAGAAAGAGAGGTCTTCCATCTGCTGGTTCACTCCCAAAATGGCTGCAATAGCCAGAGCTGAGCCAATCCCAGCCGGGATGCAGAAGCCCATGGACGTGGGCCATCCTGTGCTGTTTTCCCAGGTGCATTAGCAGGGAGCCCAATCAGAAGTGGAGCAGCCAGGACTCGAACTAGCACCCATATGGGATGTCGGCGCTGCACACAGGGGCTTTAACCAGCTACGCCACAGCACTGGCCCCTCATATAACCCTTATAAACACATCCTAAAGGTAATTTTCTATAATACTTTTAATGATTTAGCACATGAAACAGAGTTTTGTGTTATGTAACTTTTCACTGTGCTGTCACTCAAAAAAGTCTTGTGTTTTGGAGCAAAAGATTTTGAGACACGGGATGTTCAACCTGCACCAACGGTATTTCCACTTCATAACCAACGAGCCAGCACCCATATCAAGAAACAACACTGCCTGAACCCCTTAATCAAACCCCCCTTGTATCTTCTTTCCATTACCATCTCCCCAAGGACACACAGAAGCCAAGATCCTGAATGTGACAAACATAAGCCAAGGTCACAGATGAGTTTTGCCATCTTTGGGTTTCAAACTAAATGGAGTCAGGTCGTATATGTTCTTTTGTGTCTGGCTTCATCAGCCCAGCAATGTTTGTGAGGCTAGACCACATCACTCCACCTAGTCCAAGACTATTCTCTCTCTCTCTCTCTCTTTTTTTTTTTTTTTTTTTTTGACAGGCAAAGTGGACAGTGAGAGAGAGAGACAGAGAGAAAGGTCTTCCTTTGCTGTTGGTTAACCCTCCAATGGCCGGCGCACCGCGCTGATCCGATGGCAGGAGCCAGGTACTTATCCTGGTCTCCCATGGGGTGCAGGGCCCAAGCACTTGGGCCATCCTCCACTGCACTCCAGGGCCACAGCAGAGAGCTGGCCTGGAAGAGGGGCAACCGGGACAGAATCCGGTGCCCTGACCGGGACTAGAACCCGGTGTGCCGGCGCCGCAAGGCGGAGGATTAGCCTAGGGAGCCGCGGTGCCGGCCAACTGTTCTCTCTTGATGCTGTAGGCTTCTCCATCATGTGACTGTACCGTGGCTTACTGATCCACTCTACTGTTGACAGACACTTGGGCTGTTCTCATCAGGGGGTCATTCAGAACCATGTTGCTGTGCATGTCTTTTGATGCCCATCTGTGTGCACTGCTGTTGGGTAGATATTCAGAAAGGCCTGGATCCCAAATCTACGAAAATGAAAGTTGAGGTTCCTGCCCTAACTCTCCACCACCCTCCTCCGCCATCTTTACTCTCCTTGCATTTTATTCAATAAAGGTTCTCCTTCATTTCATAGGGCAAACCTCTCATTTTTTTAACTAAAGATTTCTTTTGGTTCATTGAAAGACACAGCGACAGACAGGGGGAGACAGCAAGCCAGAGAAAGAGAGGTCTTTCATCCACTGGCTCACTCTCCAAATCTCCAAAGGGCAGTAAAGCCAAGGCTGGGCCAGGCCACTCACAACTCCATCTGGGTCTCCCATCTCGGTGGCAGGGGCCCTCTTCCACTGCCTCCCCAGGTGCACTAGCAGGGAGCTGGATCGGAAGCAGAGGAGCCAGGACTCGGATGTCAACGTCACACGTTAAAGCTTAACCTCCTGTGCCCCAACGCCAACCCCATGGCTCCTTCTGAAACCCTGCTTTGCCCAGCCTCTCTGAAGCACTGTGCCACGCATTAGAGTGGATTAAGATGCAGGTGAAATCCAGGTCTTGGCCCTTAAGGAGGTGCTAGAGACACCTAGTGAGTACGTGTAAACTAATTCAAGAGCCAAGCTGTGTCACATACACTGGAGTGCCTAGGGGGTAGGGCAGAAAGACCCGTGAGGTGAGCCTGACTGGGCCTGAACAGGATCCTGGAGAAAACAGGCATGGACCTAGGCCAACCCCAAGTGGCCTGGCTCCACCACCACCCACAGAAGAGCCTTCCTCCTTCCCAGACACCAACTCGGATTGTTCTTCTTGTGTTCTGTTTATTTTTCCATTTCAAGGGAGAGTGGGGATTGGTTGCTGTGGCAACAGCTCCTTCTCCAAATTAATCCTGAATTTCATCAGATGTTCTGTTTGACAATCCAGCTCTGCCTTCTGATTGTCTGGCTTTCACAACCACCCTAATTACCCAACTCCTAACAGCTCCCTCCTGCTGCCCTCGAGGTTCATAACACAACTTGTCTAACTCGAGAAAATGTGTGTTATAAAAACAGTGCTCTGGCCTGGGAGAAACGCTGATGAGTGAGGAGATCTTGGGATTTGAAGCAGCCCCTGGCCATCCTGGAGCCAAATATGCCAGACCCTTCAGGAGGAAAGTGGGCTGGGAGGGGAAGTGGGGAGGGATCAGTTTACCGGATGCTCCGGAGAGAAGGTTCTGGAACAGAGAGGATGTCCAGCAGTGGAAACTGAGGATATCTCTCTAGCTTACAAGTAACCTTCAGGGAGGAAAACTAACTTGCTGGTTTTAAACAAAAAGGCCAAGAGCTTAGGAGCGGACCAGGCCGAACTCTGCATGCCTCTGCCTTCGATCAACTGCATCTCCTAAGTTAGCTCTGGGATGCTGCCATTCCTTCCATGCAGAAGCGCACTTGCGACGGTCTCAGATCTCAGACGGAAGGAGCTTCCCACTCCCCAGGGGCTGCTCTTGTATTGAGGTCAGGAAGACCCTCCCAGAAAGGGACTTCATTCTCGTTCCGATATGGCAGCGTCTTCCGAGAGAACCATCTGCACCCCACTGAGCTGGCTGCGTTGATTCAAGATCCAGTCTTCACAAACTTCCTCCCTGAAGTGAACCTTCGATCCCGCGCGGGCTGGTGGCTGTGGCTTTACCCAGTGGCCCTCTGATCTCTTGAGCAGGAAGGCCCAGGGCAGTGAGGGCGAGCAGAGCTAATTGGATGGGCAGCTCCCACACTGCCAGGGACCTGGTCAGAGGTGAGTCAGTGTGTTCCCTGGCTTGGACAAAGAGAGGCTTTTTAGTTCGCGCATTGTCTTTCCTCAAACCAAACTCCTTCTGGATGTTGACTGGCATTGCCAAGGGGAACCACAGCCAACCAGGCCACCCACTGCCAGCACGGAGGGCAGAAGAACTGGTAAGGAGAATCAAAAGCTACCCATGGAAGGGGGGACGCCAAAGCCTTGCTGAAAACCATCTGTTCCTGCCAAGCTCACCAGTGCTGTTCCAGGACCCTAGGAAGGCGGAGGATAGGGCCGGGATAGAGAGAAGAGTTGCATGGGAAAAGGGACTCGCGGGCACTGAGCTGGACCACACGTCAGACTCCACCCTTCTCCAGGCAGCTCCATGGAAACCAAGCAAAGCCCTCAGGGGGACATGGACTCCATCACCCATCACCGCATCCTCCTGATGGGGCCCGCAGCCTCCCTGACCACGCCCCAGCCTTTGGGTCACGTGCGCAATCACAGTTCTGAATCTGAGAGCCCTGGCCATCGGTCAGAACCTCCCACAACCACTGCAGGCAGGGCCTCTCGTCAGTGTTGAATTCCAGTCCGCCTCATCGGGCAACACGGGGCAGACCCGGGCTCTGCCGCTTGGGAGCCGAGCGGGTGAGCCTGGCAAGCGAGCCAGCCCTTCTGTGCTTCGGGGTCTTCATCCGTGAGACCTCAGCCCCTGCCTGTGTCCTCTGCCTGTGTCACAGCACGCACAGTGGTTGCCGTACGTCAGGCAGCGAGGCTGCACTTGGGGAAGGAGAATGCATGTGGGCAAGTCTGGAACGAAGCCAGGGCTGTGGAGACGTACAGGCAGCCCCCACATGTGCGATGCACTTGTGCCCTCAAGGTATACCTGAGCGTGACGGGAGGGGCTGACAGCACGTCCAGGGCAGCCAACATTCAAAGGCATCACGAGACCCACCCCCACGGCCAAGGGGAAGGCAAGCCTGGCTGTCTCAATGAGGGTCTGTTGTCCTCCCTGGCTCTGTTCAAAGTGTGTGTGGCGACCTCAAAGCCGTCCCTACCCGGTGAGCTCACTGTTAGAAACCAAGGGGGCAGGCAGGTGGAGGCGTGGCCTGGCAGTTACACCATCACCTGGGGCCCCTACATCCTCTGTCCTAGAGCTTGGTTTCAGGTCCCAGCTCCACTTCCTGCTAAGGTGCACACCGGGAAGCAGCAGGTGACAGCTCAAATGCTTGGGATCCCTGCCACTCACACCGGGACCTGGACTGAGTTCCCACCAACCGGCTCCAGCCTGGCCCAGACCTGGCTGTGGTAGGCAATGGCGGAGTAAACCAGAGAATGGGAGCACTTTCTCTCTTTCTCTCTCTCTCTGGCTCTCAAACAAAATAATAAAAAAAAATTAATAAATCACAGGTGGGAGAGGGAAGCACAGTGTCCCAAATTGAAAAATCCTGGACTGTGCCATTTGCAAGTCAGAGCTCATCTGATCCAACCAGGTTTTCAGCACACAAATCCCTCCTGGTGGGTACGGCCATTGTCTTGTCTGAACCCTTCCTAAAACCACGCTGTTCACCGTCTAAGCAAATCAGGGGAGCCATCCCAGTCCAATTTAAAAGACCCTATACTAAACAGCAACAAGGTTCTTTTTAAAAAAAAAAATTAGTTGCAAGTACAAGTATTATTATTTAAGGCACTAGAAAATACTGAATTCCAGGAAGCCCAGTAGGGTGAGGCAGGACAGCCAGGGAGTAGCGTTGGTTTTTAGTTGTTTTATTTCTAATCTCCAGCCTCTAGAAAAATGACTTGGGTGTAATCAAATGAAAACAATGCAAGTAATACACGCGCAGGTCAAACGGCTGACTTAGTAGGAGACCCACTGGAAGTGTGGCTGCAAGGACTCAGAGCTGCAGACCTGGGTCACATCCCTGGTGCTGCGCCCCTCACAGGGTGAGTCTTTCAGGTGGTAAAATGGTGAATCTGGCAGCGAAGGGGGCGTGTGAAAACACCCCGCAACCTGCCGCCTCGCAGGGCACCACGTCGCCAAGTTCTGTGTGCCCTAGGAAGGCAGCCATCAAGTGGCCTCGGTAGTAAACCAAGCTCACAAGTGTCCCTCGGGGCTACTGGGTGACGGCTGCCAGGCACACATGCTCCTCTGGAATGCACCGATGACAGGTCTCCAGGGCGGGGCTCAGTCCCTCCGGGAGGCACATGAAGTCCCCGTTTCTTGACCTGCACAATTCAGTTGGAAGCCTTCAGGGCTGAAGCCCAGGCCTCAGGATATCCCAATGTGCATCCCACGTTCAGAGTCCCTCATCCGGGCAACCGGGCGTCAACCTCCTCCTCCACCACCTCCCGATGGAAGTCTCTGAACCCGCCAGGAAGGGCAGCTCACTGACCCCTAAACATCACATCAGGAATAATTGATACCATTTATTGAGCACGGCCCCGGAACAGCACCTAGCACTTTCATCCATGAGCTCGTCGAATCCTACACCCTTATCTATAGCAGCTAGCTGTCTGCCCTTTTTATACCTAAGGAAACTGAACCTCAGAAAGCCTGATCCGACCCAAACCTATCTGGACAGTAAATTAGACACGTGCTCTTCTAGAACAGAACCTGGGACATAAAGGCTCAATATATTTTTGTAAAATCACAAATGACTAAGCGAGCAAATGAATGAATGAATGGGTGAGACCAAGGACCTTATTGGTTCAATTCAGCCACTCCCCAGCCTTCAAAACTGCTTAAGGCAGGACCTGCTTCTAAAGTCTTCCTGCCTGAGAACCCTGGATTAGCACCACTGAGCCTGAGAAGAGAAAGAACCACGTCCACTGTAGATATCCCAAAGAATCGCTCTGGCTCCGGCTTCCGCCCTTCTAGGAGGAGCTCCCCTGCCTGCGTGGCTCTCAAACGTGAGAGTGGATGGGAGTCTGCGGGAGGGTGGACCTCACTCCCAGAGCTTCTGATCGGGAGGTGCCAGTGGGGTCCCGAGAGTGTCGCTGCTGCTGGTCCTGAGCCCCTCTTTCAAACCCCTCACTGAGCAACAGGGGCCAGCCCTTCTCAAGGTGGGTATTTTCCCGGGACAGGGGCCGGGGCAGCAACACACACTGAGCCCCAGACCTCTCCTGAATTCTGTGGAATCATCCCGCACAAGCCCCTCTGGGCCAGGCCACAAGTTGGGAGGTCCTGCTACTAGTACCCAGGATGGGCCACGGCTTTTCCAGAAGACGCCGGCTTCTGATGTCTCCTTTGCTCCTCCAGGTTTTCAGAGCAATGGTTTTTCACCAGGAGGCAAGAGTGACAGCCCGTTCTGGAAGTCTGAGGAGGCACCAGGCAACTTGAAACAGTGAGGTGGGAGGGGCCTCTAACTGAGAGCAGACGCATCAGGATAGGAATCCAGAATGAAGTTGAGAACACAGGTTCCCTTCCGTCTTCTCGTAGGCAAACAGGTTTCAGACTCACGGGACAGGGCGTGAAATCCATACGCTTATCAAGGGAGGAGCGTTTGTTTCATTCTGTTGGGTTTAAGTTTGAGAAACTCTTCCAAAAGGCGAGAGATCGCGGCTAACAGCGGCTCCATGGGCTTCCCCCTCTGCCCCGGAAGGCTGGGCTCACCGCCGTTCTCAAAAGTCACAATGCACAGGGCCAGGAAGAAGGGTTTCCAGGAACCCTGATGAGGAAGGCACAGGCAGAACCTTGCCCCCCACGCCCCCACCTTTGTGCTGTCCCAGCCAGGACTGTTAGCAGATGGGAAACCCAGGTTCCCTGGAGGCTGTGCGGCAGAGATGTTCCGACACAGGGCTTTCACAGATCCCCTGGGCTTTCAAAGGGGAAACGCGGGTGAGACAAGGTGCCTTTGATGTTTGAAATCAGAGCCTCAAGCAAAAAGCAGTTTTATCTCTTCCATCCTAGGCAACCAAGTTGAAAGGGCAGCCACTTCCTTTTCAGCTGTTTTTCCTATCTTGTCAATTACCTCCCTGCTGAGCAGTGCGAGGCCTTTGACTGGAAACAGGGGTCCAGCTCTGGTACCAGGGACTCCTTTCTCTCGTCTTGATTAGGTTACCCCTGGCCTCACACCTTAGGAAGTCTCTGTGCACCCTCTTTGATTGACTTGGCATTGCAAGCTGGTTATGGTTTGTGTTTGCAGAGCTGACAAATTTGAGGGCTAATCCCCTTCACCCACGGGTCACCAGAGGACTTAACCCCAAGGTCTGGCTCAAGAAAGACACAGGAGAACTGAGATTTGCTGAAGAGTGGAGCTGACCCAATGAAGTGACAACTTTGATGCGCCTGTGGGGATCGGGAATTCTACATAAATAACTTGGATTTCCACGGTGTTGACCGGATTGGGGTCCCAGCTCTCTTCCCGAGATGCTAGCAGAGATGTTTGTTAAAACACCTACAAGGCCTGCAGTTAAAGTGTTGGACCTTTAGACGCCCACCTCCTTGGCAGCCTGGCACTCTCTGTATCACAGGGTCCGGAATCCCCCTCTCTTCTCTGTAGATGGAGAATATTAGTCATCGGAGCACGGGCTCCAGGTATCACTGCCTGGGTTCAATTCTCAGAGCCGCCACCTGTCAGTCGGTGAAACTGCGGAATCGGCTTTGCCTCTACGCTGAACTTCCCTGCCATAAGATAGGGATGATGTTAACAGTTGGTATTGCATGTATATACATAAGGAGCAAATGAGGTAATACAAGGGTAGTCACAAAGTGCACCAAAGAAACGCAACTAAGGAGTGGATGTCTGGCACCGTGGTGAAGACGCCACTTGGGATGCCCACAGCCCACATGCCTGTGCTTGGGTTTGAGTCCTGACTCCAGTGCACCCGCAGAGGCAGCACGTGACACTCAAGCACTGGCTCTGGCTCCTGATCCCAGCCTCCTGCTGACGCAAACCCTGGGTGGCGGTGCTGCCAGCTCCCGTGGTTGGGTCCGTGCCCCCCATGTGGAAGACTGCACCGAGTGACAGCATCCTGGCTTTACTCCTGACATCGTGGGCCTTTGGGGAGTGAACCAGCAGACAGCAGCATGTCCATACTCTCTCTCTAACTCTCAAATAAACAGTTTTCTTTAAAACCACGTACCCAGAACTTAGTGAGCTCAAAAACCCACAGAGGCCCCTCCCTGACCACCGTTTTGAGTTTTTGAGTCTCATCTCCTTGACTCTCAAAACCAAGAGAGACAAGAGCTCGGTTTCCTGGTCCTCGTATTCCCAGTGCCTACAAGAGGGCCTGGCACACAGTAGGCACTTAATCAGTGCTTTTTTAATGGAACCAGTATTCCAGCATCCGCAGTTAGTGCAGTCCTACACAGTACCTTCCCCTCGGGGGGATCCGAAGTCCATAAGCACATTTTTGCTTTGTCACGTTGCTGGTGCTGCGGCTGCCGATGTGGCTTTTTTTTAAGCCATAAAGATCCTTCCTGAAGAAGTTCTAAAGTTCTTTAATAGCTTCTAGTCACTTGGCCGATATCCAAACAGCCACTTAGGCACGGAGGCACTGATTTCTCACTACACAAATGAATGCGCGGCTCCACTCAGCTAAGGCTGCTGCTCAATCTGTCACCAATCAGTGCCCAGGGAGAAATGCCCCACCTCTTCTGTGAGTGGCGGGGAGACCAGCCAATGAACTCACAGACTCGGGCCCCACCTCCCGGTCACTGCCACGCCCCCGCGCTGGGCAGGGACAGCAAGGTCAAGATACAAAGGGCCCAGGCTGAGATGGGCTGCAGAGTCAGCAAAACAAGACATGAGATCAGGAACACAGGGCTGTGGCATGGCAGTGTGGGGGGAAACAAGTGCGGATGGGGGATCTGTGTGATGGAGCCACAGCGGGCAATGGCTCCCAGCACAAGGAGCAAGATTGCAGACCCCCAACAATGCAGGCTGAAGCCCTCTCCCCTGGCACCTTAGAGGGTGGTCCCACGCGTTAACAGCAGTAATCAAGTTCGAAGGAAACTATCAGCACGAGCCCTAATCCAATATGATCATTTTCTTTATGAAATTTGCACACGGAAATGTAGAAGACGGACATTGACAAGCCAAGGAAAAAAGGCTGGCACCCTCCTTGGCCATCACCTTGATCTCCCAGACTTACATCCTCTGGAAATAGGAGGAAATAAATTCCTGATGCTTCAGCTGCTAGCCTCCGGTACTAGGTCACGGCAGCTCCAGGAAACAAACCCACCAATCAAGTCGTCAACCTCCAGGAGCCTGTTTCTAGAACCGCAAAATGGGAACCCCAGGCTTGCCCACTTCCGTCTGTGGTGGGTACCCGAGGGGGCTGCGTGTGGAAGAGCACCGTCCCCTGTGAAGGGCTCTACAGGCGGCGTCGGGATTTCGAATCCCACTCGCAGAAGCTGGGTCTGAGGGTCCTGGGCAGCAATGCAATCGGGTCACGGGACCTGGGAACTGTGGGTCCCAGGGAGAGGTTAAGTCGTGTGCTCCTGGTCCCCTGGGAGGAGCAGGGAGCTGCCCTCCTCCACAGTTATTTAGTGGCTGTGGGAGGAACAGAACTTGCGTGGGAAAAGGGAAAGGGAACAGAACAGAAACTGGAGATCTCTAAGAAATTCAAAGCACACACACACAAAAAGACCACGTTTAAGGCCCCGGGAGTTTTCTCTACAGAAAGAGCAGCTTTGGTCTGGAAGGCGCCCTGCAGGTCACAGAACACTTGAGGGCAGCGAATCTGCTTCCACCTGCTGAGGCCGAGACCCCCTCTGAGAGTCTGATGAAAGCTTTGCTCCCCCTCTCCTGGAAAAAAAATGCCCCATGCACAGAACACCTAAAATATCATATCCCCACACCGTCCTAGTGCTTTCTGCAGCCATGGACATGTTCTGTGTCTCCAGTGTTTGCTATTTATTTAGCGTGACTCAAGAACTAGATTTTCGTTGTTTTAATTTAAATCTCTGCCTGTGGCTCATAGCCTCTTGATTGGACTGTGTGGTCAGACTACCCCGGGAGAGTCACAGATGCCCTGGAAATGTCCTCGTCCATGGACCTGAGTTCAAGGACCACCAGCGATGAACAGGGGATGCTCCCAACCACTGTCATTGTTGAGCTCACCAGGTGACAGGCACCGTGTCATTGAATCCTATCAGCAATGCTATGAGAGCGGTAGAACGCCATCCCATTTCACAGGTGCAGTTGTTAAGGCTCACCATCTTGCCCAGGGTCTCTTGTCCACACCATGGTGGAGAATTTGAGACCACACCCAAGATGGTTCAATATGAGAACCCAAACTCTTGCCTGACTCCCTGACACCCTCTCTAAGGGATGCATGAATGGAGGCCCAAGAACCTTCCCAAGGCCTTGAGAGCAATTATTTGAACTTCCATTGGACACTGACTTGACCCTGGTCAATGGAATATTCTTCCACTAAGGCTCACTTCTGACCTTCTTCTATTTTCCATTTGTCTTGCTGGGTTTCCAAGGCCAAAAAGGGCCTGGTGCTGGCCAAGGAGTCATATTTCTCCACGCCAGATCTCAGTGGCTGCAGACCATGGCTGGGAACGAACCCATTCTGCCTCCCTGACGTCCCCACGCACAGCCATGTCTCACCAAGCATGGGATCCGCTCTGGTCCACACTGGGCAAGCTGCTGCGGTAACCAGGTCACATGGAGCAAAAACTCTCCTGCATTGGTATCTCTACTCACTTCGGACATCTAGAAATTCTCCCAGGCACCAGGCATTGTCAGATTTGCTTAACCAGCCTGCAATTCTACTTTGACCAATTCTTCCCTAAAATGTTTCCTTCAGGGTCCAGGCTGGCCGCCATAAATCTCCATGGAAACCTCTAACCCCAGGCCTCCATGGTTCCCGAATGTGCTGCTTACATGTCTACTTAATGCCTTTTCCACACCTGGCCTCGAGTTTGGGATCTGTATCATATTCATCTGTAAACCTCTAGCCTCAATGAGCAGAGTGTCCAACAGGAAACAGACAACTCGGGAGACCAATGGTTCTCAAACTTGCTCAACTACAAATTACTGGGCTCCACCCTCCCACCCCCACCCCCCAAGTCATCCAGTCTGCAAGCCCTGGGTGAGGCCCAAGAATCCACATTTCTAATACTCTCAAGGGATGCTGGTGCTACTGGCAGAGGGACTGCCCTTTGAGAAGCCAATGCAAGAAATGTCTGTGGAATGAATAAATGATAGAATGAATTTAAAAATCTCCCTGAAAAATCTATCCCCCAAGGGCTCCAAAAATGAGCTTTAGAAAGGTCAGGACAAAAGCTAAGAGGTTATCAATATTTACTCCTAGATAAAAAGCAAAAATAGAAGGGGAGGGAGGTAGAGAATGGCAAAATAGACCAGAGAACCAAAAGAAAGGAAACTGAAAATATCAGAAAAGTGGTAGGGTCCCCATCTGACCTCCTTTTAACCCTATCTAATAACTTCTTATGTCATACCAGAAATTAGAAGTAGATTTATCTTTCTCATTCCATTATATATAGAAAAGGAAAAAAAGAATTCTGGGGAAACACTTTCAGTCAGTAAGTGCAAAACTAGGAATTTTTCATAAGAAAGTAATCAAAATGGACATCAAAATGATGCCCAAGGAAGGTCCCAGAAGCTCTGTTTACAATGACAAGAAACTTGGAACACTTAAGTGTTGGGCAAAAGACTAGATTCAACAAACTATGGTAGGTCCACAAATGAAATACTATCATCTTTTACAATGTTTTCACAAGGCTTATTTATTGACATTGAAAGAGAGGCATGATACAACAAATGAAAAAAAAAAGCAAAAAAAAAAACTGTTTAAATAGTATAATCCAACTTTGGATACAAATCACATATAGATATAAAGACATAGATTAAAAACAGATATGGATGGAGAGCTATTTACCACACTGGGATAAACAGAACAGAAATATTTTTTAATTTTAACTTTTGTATTTCACTCATTTCTGTCATAAACACATATTGCTTGTATAATTTCTTTACAAGATAGTTAAAAAAAATTATAGGCCGGGGATGGGAGTGGTCATACTTTCCACTTCTTGCCAGGAAGGACTGCAGAGCTGAATGGGAGCTGGAGCATTTTTATAAGTGTTTCTCAACCCTGCCATTTAATCAACTCCAGCTTGGACTCCCCTTGCAAAGCACCAGCTACACGGAACTCCTTTCTGGTGCTCCCTGCACCTGCACCGAGCGAACTCTAAGAGCCTGACTTGGAGCAATTCACAGCAGCATCTAAACCATCAGTGGTGGGGAACGACTTTATAACAGATCCGCTGTTCCATGGTCACCCAGGGAAACTGCCATTCTTCAGAAACCGGGGCTGTCGCACTGACTGGCTTTCAATCAGGTGGGTAGCTTAGCAACCACCAAGGAACTGGGGAGACGGAATGAGGCACCCGCCCGAGATGTTTTATAACCGAAATGAGCCGTGCTACGTGTGTCTGGTCGCATTCAAGGTAACCAAATAGGAGATAACACCCAGCTATTTTTGCATCATGAGGAAAAATACTTGGCTCCCGCTCAGAAGGGCAATTACCTAAAAGTCTTGGCAGGCTCCATGGTATGAGAAATGGTAACTGATACGGAGGTGGAAAAAAACAAGAAATCACTGACCTTCGTAAATACTGATGATATGAGGATGGTTGAGGGATGACATGATCTCAATCTCTCGTCTGATGTGAACCATGTCTTGGTCATCCTTAATTTTGTCCTTACGAATGGATTTTATAGCCACCTATAAAGTCAGGAAATGAAATGTTACTCAGAGAGCTAAACAGATGCAAATCAGCCATTGGGGGAGTGCGGAAAATAAATACAGATGTTACTTGTTGGCAGGACCCACCAGAACCAAAACAAAGCTTCGAAATGCCCCCTGTCATGTCTTTCATTTACAGCAGAAACACCCTGCTCCTAGCAACAGAAAACATCAGGGTTTAGCAGCCTGCGCTTCGGTTTGGTTTTGTTCTTGCTTGTTTGTTTGTTTGTTTTCAATAATACAGAGGCTGCTTAACACGGCCAGATTCTAAGAATCGGATCCTCTGAAGAAAGACAAAAGGGGAGCTTGGTTTTCAGGGTGTTGATGATTCAACGAGGTCAGGTGGAGTTCGCACTTCTCGGCCCCACCGTGCAGCTCTGACTCTCCGATCGACGCGCCCATGTGGCCAGTGCCAACGCCAGCGCCGCCTCCAACCTCGAGCTTGAAGACCCCGGCCCTCACCGCCTTTACGCAATTGCTCGGCAGGCCGGATCCTTCCTGCACGTCTCCTCTTCAATGGCGCGTGATGTGACAAGAAGAAGGCTCTTCCAGAGGCAACCGGGGTCAAACGAGGCAGTGACACAGCCAGTCCCCCCGCCCAGCCCCTGTGCATTCCAAAACTCCATGCCAACGCTGTCTGTGGATCCGAACCGTAGAGAATAGCCGGGGCCAACACACGGAGCCATGATTCCAAAGACACACATAAATCAAGGCACCAAGCGACAACAGGAATCCAATAAGGAAAAATATGTTGGCCCATGAAGTCGTCTTTGCTCATAAACAAGTTGGTTGCTAATTTAATCCACCTTGGCTCTAAGGGGGACAAAAACCCCTTGGGGCAGGGGATACTCAAGAAAGTCCACCAACCACTGTGCTTCCTGCTCAGACAACCTGCTTCGTCCCCTCCCCGCCTGGTCCTCTTGTGACCTCAACTCTCACCTGTATCACACGTATCTAGTTGAAAGGCAGCTAAGTCCATCCCTCGGATTATAAAGGCACAAGGCTATCTGGAGAGAAACATACCCTTCCTATCAGCTGCCCACGGGCACACCTTGACCATCAAGGGGTCAACTGGTCAACCGCAGCCAGAATGGATTCTCACTGGAGAGTATCCATAATTCCTAACTGCACCAGTTCTCCATTGAGCTGGCAGACAGAAGCATCTGAGACACGAGGGGACTGCAAAAACTTCATGGGAAATGCAATTGAAAGGTAAGTTTCTTTGTGTACAGAAAAATCTGAAATGTATCTATATTTTTTTATAATGTCCATTTTCTGTGACCTTTTTGAAGACTCCCTCATATGTATGAACTTCAAAAATTCTGCACCCAAAGCAACCTAACTTTTTAATTTCATTTTTCCACAAACTTTCTGAAGCGCCCTTGCAGGTGATGGGAACCAGACCACGGAAGTGGGAGTGGAATTGGGTCGGGAAGGGAGAGACCACCCGAGTTAAGAAACCCTGCCAAGAAAGGATGATTTTAAGTGGATTTCAGGTCTCTTGGACATCCTAGCTCCGTGCATAACTCAGGAATGGAGAGAGCAGTGGATGTGAAACACACAGGCCCTCCGGCAGGCCCCGCCCTTCCTCAGACCGTGGGCGGGCACGAGGACCAGGCAGCGCAGACTCGCCTGACCCTTGCAGCTTCACGGCCCCTTTGCAAGCAGCCGGCTGCCAGGCTCAGAGCTGCCCCAGGACCTCCCGACAGCGCCGTGCGGGATGCACACGGAGAGCCGCTCTCGGCTGACGTCAAACGTGACAGATCTGAGCGGGAGGCTGTCTGTCGTCTGCGGAAAGTCTGCAGTCCCGGGAGCTGCTTCTTGGCGGAAGCAGACAGCGAACACACACAGGCCGGGGAGGATGTGGGTGGCTGTTGGATCCACTCCTGCATTCCTCCATAAACTCAAGACGGGCCAAGGGTGGAAGCCTCCCCTCTGATTATGCAGCAAGCTCAACTTGGCCTCAGGAAGGCTCCATTGTCAGACTACAGTAAGAGTAAAATCTTTCACCGTTGGGGTGGTGACATTCTCTGGGTGGGCAGGGGAGAAAAGCAGCTGGTTCCTCTGTGAGAGATGGAGGGTCCCAGGGACACCTGCCAGGGCACACTGGCAGCCCGGGCTGAGAAGGGAAAGTGCCCACATTCTAATTAAACCCTACTGGGTGCCAGGGACCTCGCAGGGCTCCATCCAGGGGGACAACCTCGGCGGCTGGCCCTCCACAAAAACTGCCCACTTCCTACACCGCATGTGCCCCTGGCAGTGTGAAAGACAGCTCAGCTAGTGAGGAGACAACACCAGACCTCACGCAGAACTGAGCCGCTGTCAAGGCCGGAGGGATGACAGCCCTGCTCCCAAGAGCACAGGGTGACCGGTGCAAGGTCATGGTCAAGAAAATATCCACCAGGGTAACCCTAACAGGCAGCATCCACCAAGCCCTTCATTGCAGTCCCACGCTAAGTGTGTTACACACCCTGGCTCTTTGCACCTTTCTCTCCAGTCTTTTTATGAATCCTGAATTTTTGAATCCTGACTTGCATTCCGTGTCCCAGGCCCAATGCTGGGGCCACACAAGACAGACTCTGCCCCAACCTTAAAAGGGGACAGGAGGGGAGGGGGGAGGAGGGGGAGCTTAAGCAATAAACCGAAATTACCCCAATTATTATATAATTACCCTTATGGCCAGGGGCTACCAAAGAAGGCACAGACATGCCCGGCATTACGGAGGACGCCTCCTGCCCGGATTCTCTCAATCCACACAGTGAGCAGCAGAAGCAGAGCTAAGGACAGAGCCCAGCAGGAAGATGACCACATGTCTGAGTCACACAGCCTCCTCCCCACCCCCCCAATCCCCGGAATTCCTTCCTGTGCGCATCGGAGCTCGCGGGACTCAGGTGTCTGAGCCCGACACGGCGCTCAGCCACTTTCATAATGTTCCCAAGTCTAGACGGCACCGTGTGCCTTATAAAACCGTCTGCTTTTCAATAAGGCCACCCTACAGTTTAATGTTTAAAACTTACTCGGCAGCGGGCTTGGCCGCCGACCTGCGAATCCTGCGCTGTGGTGCCTGCCTGTTTAAGAGGCACGCTCAGCCCAGCCAATTCCCACCTCTTGTTAAATCTGAGGCCTGGCCTCCTCTCTGTGGTTGCCAGTTATGGGGGAGGTTTTTTTGGTTGATTTGGGGGGGGGGGCAGTCACCAAAAACCACCTGTCCTGCAGCCTGCCTCCACAGGGAGCGCTGCGAATGCTGAGGGCTGGTGACGTGGGCAGGGGTCGGGGACAAGCCCAGGTTCCCCAGCTGGGTGGCGACCCAGGCTAGCCCAGACCTCACAGATCACTGTGTCTCCGTCTTTACAATGGACTTAGCGAGTCCTACCTCTTGGCGGTTGTTATAAGGAGTGGAAATACGAGGCACCTTCAAGTTTATTTTGGTACCAACACAGTTTTGAACTCCATGCATAGTTTTTTCATAATACCCATTTTCCACATGTTATTTTTTTAAAAGTTTGATACCAAAATAAACTCTAACTTTTAATTCCATTTTCCATGAACGTTCTGACATACCCTCGAAAGTTAACAAAGCCCCGGGTATACAGTCGGTGTACACTGCAGGCGGTGACCATAAACAAGGACTGTGTGAGTGCCACAAGGTCCCAGGCCACCCTTCAGGGATAACAGGCCCACCATGAGTCACATCATAGGCCCCTCCCCTCCTGACCACCCGCACAGACATCCTTCCTGTCCCCACCTGTGTAGGTGGCAACAGCAGGTTAGAGCCAAACTCCAAGCAGTTATATCACGAGTGGTAGGCCCTGCGCCAGGGAGGGGAGGGGAGCAGCGGCGGGCCATGTGTACCTGAGGCTCTAACAGGGACAGTCACAGCCCCCTGGCTCCCCAGCCACCTCTCCTGGGTGCTCACTCAGGGGACACAGGCCAGCTGTAGGCTGGACTCTAGAACAGGACTCACCCGGCACCTTGTAGTCATGCAGATTCTGAATCCACACGCCTGGGGCAGGATTGCGCTTCTCTAGCAAGACTCCAGGTGACACCACCGATGCTGATCTGGGGACCAGACCTTGAGCAGCTAAGTCTGGGCTTTGTCATTGTCCCTGGCGCATCGGCATTTTTTTAAAACCAGCGGCAGTGTCGGTAGTGTTAGCCACGGACCAGCAGACCTGACTTCCTTCGGCCTTAACTGCAACCCCACTCTACAGAGGAAAACCACTGAGAGCTAGAACTTGAACCCAGGCAAGCCAGTCCTGGAGACTGGGACCACTACTGGGGTGGACAGCAAATATCCCAAGCGGCAGGATCTCTGGAAAGATCCCAAAGGGTCTCTGACGGCTGGAGAGATGGACCACCTCCAAGCAGATGAAGGCTTCCAGGTTCCTCGTGAGGTCCTGGAAGGCAAGGCTGGGAACAGAGCAGCGGGGGAGAAACATGCTCATCAACACGGCATTAGCACCCCTTAGTGAGAACAGGCTTGCCTTCTAATCCCAGCAGCACGGGGAGCTGGCAACTTCCGTGCCATTAGCAGGGTGTGATCTCACCCCGGCCACGACCACATTCCACAGGAGCCACAGGGCACTGAGGCAGAGGTAACTGGGAGGGAGGAGGGGCAGCAGAGTCTCTTAGCAGGGGCCCGCAGGGAGCAAGCAGCTATGTCAAGCTGGAGGCCAGCACACGGGGTTTTCCTGCCCTGCTCTGGGACAGAGTCTGCGGCATAGCGTGGCTCCACGTGGGCCACCCCGAGACCATCAATCAACTTGCATCAGAGAGGCCTTAGCTGACGTTGACGACCACAGGGATGCCACCCAGAAAGCCACCTTGCAAGCAAAGCCCCTAATGAATGAGATGACCCCCAGTTGTTGGTGCAGGAGCCTGGCCAAGTCAGGACAGCGCTGCACAAGCCGCACGATGCAACAGGCCCCACAGGAGTCCGTGCCAGCTCCGCCCCAGGACCTGTGGGCTCCTCTTCCCTTCCTCCCTGGCCTGTAGATGCATGTTCCTACATGGATGTTTTTTTCAGACAGAAGCACGCTGGGAGCCAAGAGTTGTGTCAACAGGCTGAGAGAGGCGCCTGATGCCAGGGAGCGTGGCAGGTACAAGGACAAGCTTTTTGGCCAAGCATGGCATGCGCCATTCGCCACTAGCAGCCCTTGAGCCTGGTAAGGGGTTCAAGAAATATAATCCTGGGGTAATGCAGCTCCCAGTCCTCCCCTTCCCAAAGGTACCCATAAGAGATGAGGATTCCTCAGATGATACCAATTTTTCTGCTGCCACGAAAATTGAGTTCAGTTTCCAGAATCTCAACAGCAGAGCAGATCTGCATTGGACTAGGCTGGGCCTGCTCGGGAGGGCTTCAGGGAGGGATGGGACGTTCTGATCCACGGGGATGGTCGTTCCTCACTCTCGGATACCCAGCCCACTGCAAGGATGAGCTGGGAAGGTCTTGATCGCAGTGGCAATGTGGTGAGGGAGGTGGAACTAATGACTGAGAAACCTTGGGGCAGATTTGCACTCCCTATAGGGCACTGGGGTTTGTAATCACAAGACCATGACCGTGGCTGGCCGGGCAGGAATCAAAGGAGCAGCAAAAAGAGGGCCAGCATGAACTCAGAGCCAAGTGGTCACGCCAAAACCAAGCCACAAGGCAGCCCGAAAAGGACCATTAAATCCACTGAGCAAGTTGTCAAGATAAAAGCGGGGGCCACAGATCGCCTGCATCAGATCCTCGGGTCGGGGGAAACCGTGTTGTAGAGCCCTAGATGGCCCTCAACCCAGTGAGCTGGGGGTGTCGGGGGAGGCCTGGCACCAGTAGTTTCTACCACTTCCTGGGCGATGTGAGGCTTGAGAATGGCCATGTTAAAGCAGCGTCAAGGTGGCCCCAACGGCCCCTAGGATGCTGTAACTTAAACCTGACAGGGTCACGTGACACACTAGAAGACTGATGGAATGGATGAAGTGCCCATCCCCATACAGGGGGGTCATCAACAAGCTGCCTCCCTGATGAGGCTCGGGGACCCCACATAATGTCCCCCAGCAAAACAGAGAGCATGCTCCCAACTAGGATTTCCCTGGCCCCAGCCCACGGAAGCTGCCTGCTGATGCTAACTTTGCACACCCAGGGCTGGGAGAAGGCCTCTAACACAGGCAGTGTCACATTCACGAAAAGACTGACAACGCAAGGCTGGCGGGCCGGGACTGCAACTGCTAAGCAGGCTGTTTATTTTTAGACTTGCATGCTTCCAAAAAGCCAACTGCCACACCAATCCCAACTCCCAACCCTTTGCTTTTCCTCAAGGTTGCAACTGGATAAGGAAGGGAAGGGGATGCACCAGAGGCCGAGGGTGCCACTTAGCTGGACAGCCTCCCCAGTGGTAGCGTCGGCTCAGCGGGATGCTGCCGGTAGCACAGCTCAGGGAAGCCCATGGTTGTGCTACTTCGATTCATCAGCCTCTAGTCCCAGCAGTGCCCCAGCCAGAACTGCTCAGAGACCCTGCGGCAGCTCTGGGCCTTGTCATCACTCCCGGCAACAGGGGCGAGGCAGTTCCAACAGAGAGAAGTCCCCAGGTCCTCGAGCCACGGGCTCAGTTTCCCCCACTGCAAATCAGGACGCAATTACACAGGAAAGTCACAGAACACACATATTATGGGGGAAAAAAAAAAAAAACACAGCACAGTTGTCAAAAATTTTTTGCACCAAAAAAATTTTCATTCCATTTTCCATGAGGTGTTTTGATGTCTCCTTTGCAGGCTGATGTGGGGACCGCACCAGACTGTGTGTGTGCCGTGCAATGGGGGCGAGGGAAGACCAACAGGAACCGTGGCAGAAGCCATCGTAAGCACCGCTGGCCTTAGTGTGAGGGCTTTGGAATGATCTATGCCAAGCTCCCATTTGACAGATGAGGAAATGATGGAGTCGCAGGGAGGTTCACAGCACCGGAATGCAACAGGAGTCTCGCGTCCACTCCAGAAGGAATCACCACTCTGAGCAAGCAGCCCTCCCCAATGCTGAGCCACAGCCGGCGGCCGGACCCACGCAGCCACAAAAAGGCGAACAGTTTAGACGCGGGGCAGGCCCCGGCCAAGGCACAGTCCCCAGATCTGATGCATTATTAACAAGCTGAGACGGAGGAGGGACGGACACTCCTAAGCGCAGTGACAAATTGCGATGTTTCATAGTCTGGTATCTGATGGAGACGCCACTCAGGGAGCGATGCTGGTGACACCCTGTTCGGTCCACTCCAGTCCACACCTTGTTCCAGTTTCTGAAGCCTGGTTTCCTATGGCACATGAATAGGCAGACTCGAGAGGGTTTTATCCCATTATTTCTTAATTCACTGCAAATATCGCTTTTAAATATTAACTTCAGGCTGCCACTGAATCATTGACCCCGGAAACAATGAGCAAGGGACACAAAAGACCTGAGAGGCGAAATGAGTTTCCAAAGCTAAAGGTGTCTAGCTGGTACAGCCGAGCGGAACAATGAAAGTATGGGTTTTTCATTCCCAGAGACGGTAAAATATCACAGGCACCAAAGGGGCGCGGTCTTGCGTTTTATATTTTAGCCATGGATGATTTTATAGGGAGGTGAAAGGGAAGATTCATCAGAAGTTATTTTTATCTTGACAGAATTCCTTTTTATTCAGAAATCTGATTTATAGTGGCTAGGGCGAGCAAAGGCTACCAGCTGGGGTGAGGGACAATGGAGGCAGCTGCAGTTGATCCCCCACGGCCTGAGCACCTGGGGGACCACGGAGGCCACGTGCATCATCTGCTGACAACATCTTTCTCCCTCCCAGGGACGCTCTCGTAGCCCAGTACTCAGAGGGTTACGAGGCTGGTCCCCGCTGCTCAGCCCATCCCTGAGTCCCTCTGGATGCCGGGCAACTCCCCCACGAGCCCTCCACAAATCGGCCAGGGATATTATCACAGCAGCACCTCCAGCTACACACAGCCTGACCCCCCCAGTGTGCTCAGGCCCAGCGGGCATCTCCAGCCCCCCGTCAGGTACGTGAGCCTCACCCAGTGCTCAGCACTCCTGTCCTTGAGGAGACGGGGCAGGCGTCTGTGGTCATCCCAGGGACCCAAGGAGCTGCCCAGGTGGGAGAGGTGCTCATGCCTCGGGACCTCTGTGTCTGTCGTGGCCTCCACCCTGAGCCCTGCACAGCCCATCAGCTGACAACTCCTCCACTGCAGACACAGCCCAGCCCCAGCCACGATCCAACCCCTCAACGCACACCTAGGCTGGCAAGCTCCACCCACAGAGGCCATTTCTGATTGGATCACCATAACAGTCCACAGGTGCTTCCAAAAGTTCATGAAAAATGGAATTTGGAGCCAAGTTTATTTTGTTACAAAAAAAAAAAAGTCTGAAGTCCACACATATGAGGGGGTCTTCCAAAAGTTCAATATTATACGAAACGAAGCATGGATTTCTGTTTTTTTTCTTTTTTGCCTCAAATTAAACTTAGCTTTGAAGTCCATTTTTCTATGACCTTCTGGAATTACACAGACATCTCCAGGACTCTGTAGGTGACTGCTGTATGTATGGGATACACACACAACAAAACACCCTGTTGCTCAAACAGACCTGGGTGTTAAAAGGGACGGCTACAGATCATAACGCCACAATGGAACATCTCCGCTCAGTGTAAGCGCCAGCCGCCTGCTGCCCTTTGGTCTTCTGTCGCTTGCTGGTGTCTCAAGTGTTAAATCTCTTCTGTCCCCAAATCACTGAGCCACAACTCCCTTTTCAAATGGAGATAATAGGGAGGTGGCACTGTGGCACAGTGGGTGCTGGTTCCAGTCCTGGCTGCTCCACTTCTGATCCAGCTCCCTGCTAATGGTCTCAGAAAGCAGCGGAAGATGGTCCAAGTCCTTGGGCCTCTGCAACCACATGGGAGACCCGGAAGAAGCTCCTGGCTCCTGGCTTTGGCCTGGTCCAGCCCCGGCTGTTGTGGCCATTTGGGGAGTAAACCACTGGATGGAAGATCCATCTCTCTCTCTCTCTCTCTCTTACTCTCTCTCTCTCTAACTCTACCTTTCAAATAAATCAGTAAATCTTTTTCTTAAAAAAAAAAAAAAAGGAGCTAATAGCAGTGCCACTTCAGAGAAGCCGGGTATAACTCAGAATCCTGGCTCACAGCAATGATCATAATTGGCAGTTATAAAACCTTTACTCTGCGCCAGGCCCTGGGTTCCATTCTATTAAAGCCTCCCAACCTCTCACTCTTATTATTAAATTCTTGCAAAAACATGATTTCTGCTTTCTCAGTGAACATAAACGGAGTGTGAGGGAGGCTAAGAACTGTGCCCGAGGGCCCACAACTAATAAACAGGAGAGCTGGGTCTCACCCAACCCAAAGACACTACTCCAGACCTCTGCCCACGCTGACAAAGAGGCGAGCCCCACACCCACCACACAGCAGGTGTATGCTGAGCAGGACTGATCAGACTCTGCACCAGAAGGCCCCACCCAGGCCACACTGCTGTGTCCCCAGCCACAGTCTTTTCCTCATTTAAACTTGATACCACAGGGCCAGCGTTGACGGCATAACGGATTAAACACCATCTGCATGCCAGCATTCCATATAGGCGCCGGTTCCAGTCCCAGCTGCTCCACTTCTGATCCAGCTCCCTGCTAATGCACCTGGGAAAGCAGCAGAAGATGGCCCAAGTGCTTGGGCCCCTGCACCCACGTGGGAGACCCAGAAGATGCTTCTGGCTCCTGGCTTCAGATCAGCCCAGCTCTGTCTGTTGGTGGTCATCTGAGGAGTGGACCAGCTGATGGAGGATCTCCCCCGACCCCCATTCCCCACCACGCACTGTGTAACTCTGCCTTTCAAGTAAATAAAATAAATCTTTATTAAAACCACTTCTTTTTATCTAAACTTTTTTAAAAGATTTATTTATTCATTTATTTGAAAGAGTTACACAGAGAGAAAAGGAGAGGCAGAGAGAGAGAGAGAGATCCTCCATCCACTGGTTCTCTCCCCAGATGGCTGCAATGGCAAGAGCTGCGCCAATCTGAAGCCAGGAGCCAGGAGCTTCCTCCAGGTCTCCCACGTGGTTGCAGGGGCCCAAGGACTTGGGCCATCTTCTACTGCTTTCCCAGGCCATTAGCAGAGAGCTGTACTGGAAGTGGAGCAGCTGGGACTCGAACTGGCACCCATAAGGGATGCCGGTCCTGCAGGCAGCGGCTTTACCTGCTACACCACAGCACCGGCCCCCTGATCTAAACTTTCCATTTAAACCACTTCTCTCTTCAAAGCACATCCACTGGTGTCCCCTGCGGCTCTCGGTGGGGCCAGCCAGTGCTGCTGGGTAAAGGCAGAGCTGGGCAGCAGCGCCTGGGAGGCTCACCCCACAGTGATGTGGTAGTGAGTCAGTGCCCCAGCCAGCAATCTTGGGAGAATCTGCTCTGGATAAGGCATCAATCCAATCTGAAGGACATGACCTGGACCCGCCCTTCAAGTCACCTACAAGCCAATTGGAAAGAGCAGAGGACACAGGGCCCCTCCCTGCCAGCACCTACCACCTCCTGCTGGAAGGGACATCCTGACCTCGCTGGGTTCTAGCCCTCGCCCATCAGACACAGTTCCCAGGAGACTATACTTCACCCTCCCCCATGCCAACGGGGGCCCATAACTCTGGAGCAAGCCAGGGAGATGCTCTTCCTAAGGCTCTAGGACCCTGCAAACCACTGTGTGTGTGCAGAGGTGGGGTCTCCCGGGCAGGCCTCCCATGCCTCGCCCCCCATTTCCACCTGTGTCTCAGAGACGTTCCTAAGTACGAATCAGCTCACACCAGAACTGAGTCTCACCTGGCTCAGTTACTCACATTCCCATTCCCAAAAGAGCCAAGCAGTGTCTCCATGCCCCTTCCCCACGGCCCATGTCTTACACTTGGCCATGCCGCCACAAAACGGGCCTACGATGGTTTCGCGTGCATGGTGCTAGTACGTTGAAAGGCTGTCCTCAGGGCCCCATCGGCTGTCATATCTCTGACTCCCTCCCATGCTACAATGTCGCCACGCTGAATTACTGTGAGATTTCTGCCAGGGTTTTGGAGGGGGGTGATCCAGTAAGGATCATTTTGCCATGCTTTGCACAAAAGTGCAAGAAGTCTGGCCACGTTCTCTGCCAAGTATTGTTGACATCAGACAAAATATTTACCAGCCTCTGTCCCTGCTACCTAAGTCCCAGTCAATACACAGGGACAGACACCTGTGGTCACCATCCCAGGCATAGCAGGTAGGGGCTACAGGACAGCAGCAGAACCGCCTTGCTCCTGTCCACGTTCTCAACGTCAAGGAGAGAATCTGGCACTATTAATATGAACTTTCCATTTGAATATCCTGTCTTCATCTTTGTAAGAATTATCCCTTTCTTACCCATCCAGCCACTACCACTAACCCAATCCAGGATCTACAGTTCTCTACCCGGATTCCACTCCAGTCCACAAGTCCACACGGCCCTGGAAGCAATGACCCTCCTCCTCCATATGCAACCCCACTGTGTTTTACAACCCCTCCTCACCCCGTGCCCTGCCAGGAGACAGGCTACTTATTTGGCAAGAGAGGAAAACTGAAACCGAGAAGAGGAACTCCCCACATCCCCACGGGTGACAGAGATGATACCCAAGTGTCCACCCAGGACTTGGACTCTGCGGCCAGGGCTGCTTCCGCCAGGCCACACCTGTCTCTGCATTTTGTCACATCCATGGGACCAAGTGACAACAGAGAAGAAACACTGCTAGCCTGGCATGGTGACATTTCCTCTCCCTGGAGTTGAAGCCTTGGAGAAAACAAGCCCAGACACTCCCACCGTTCCAATGGGCGCTCATCAGAACAACGGGAGTGTGCGGCTGAACAGGGACACTCCTTCCTGGCTCGAGTATCGCCCTCATGGCAACACTTCACAAGCACCATTCTCCGACAACCAAGCTGTCAAACCCAGCAACCAAGGGCCAGAAGCATCCCCACGGGTCCCCTCCTCCCCCGCCCCGCACACTGCTTTCTGATGTCCGGTACACACAAATACCAATATTCCCCAGATGTTCTGCATGTAAAACATTTGGTTTGAGACACAACTCTTCTCCCTTTGAAAAACTCTGACATCGTTTAATGGACTCGTACAGTTCAGCTCAAACATCCTGGAGCTGACATCCGAAGCCAGACTGGCTCCAGCGCGAACATCGCATCTGCAGAAGAGACGAGCAAGTACATAAGACAGCCTTTCCCGAGAATTATGCTCTCTGCATCTTTAAGCAGGTCATAAAATGTAAGCTATGCACAGATAATAACGCGAGTTGCTTTCAAGTGTGTTTCGGAATCCATCTCGGTACTAATCGAAGCCTGATGTTCCAACGGAGAGACGGCCTGGCAGGCTCAAAGAGGGGCTAACTCTGCGTCTGACTCCCTCAAGAAAGAGGCTGAAATTTCTGTCGCTTGAGCAACCGAGATAGCTGAGGTAAGGGGAGGTTTTTCCTGGTTTCAGTTACCCAAACGCAACAATAGTTCCTTTATTCCAGAACCACTTATCCCTGAACCCGTAATGTAAAACACAGGTAAGAGGGAGCGACATAGGAAATGCATTTGACCTTGAGTCAAGAGGCTGAGCTCAGCCACATACTATCTGGGTGACCCTGACCAGTCCCATTGCCCCCACAAGCAGCTCATCTGTCAACACAGGAAAACAGAACTCACCAAGTCCACGCTCAGGGCCCATGCAGCTCTGAAGAGCGTGTGAGGAAGGAAAAGCAGCCCTCGGAAAACCATCCAAAGAAATGCCACCGACTGCTTGCCCCACGCCCCTGCACGTGGCCACACTTAATTTTCCTACTAATGCGGCTCTAATGAGCCTCCTCCCAGAAGAGCCACATGGAAGCCAGCAAAACAGAACTGGAAAGCTGCGAGAACCAGTCTCTGATGGAACCAGCACACGCGACGAGTCGACTGACTTGACCTTCTCTGTGTCTCGTGGGTTATCAGATATTGAGCGCACGTTATTTTTGCCACAGGGAAACGACTTTTTTTATCTGTCCCAGAGGCCACAGGAAGGAATCACAAATGGACAAAGGAGAAGACGGGCAAACTGCAGAGCAGCCGTGAGAAGTCAAAACCTTGTACCGAGGACCACTTGGGGGAAGTTACCCAAAGACATCAAGGAAAGCTCCAACTACCTTCAAGGTGCTCTAACAGGGCAAGAAAGTGTGCAGCCACTGGGACATTTCTTTAAGTACCACCAACCATTTTCAGTGAGCCTGGCTCTCAAATGGGCGAGCCTCCGTTCTCTGTTAAGATATACTTAGAGCTGCATATTAAAGTCAGAGTGTTTCCACTTAACCAAAGCATCGGTTCACCTGTATTCTTCACCCCCTTGCCGGAGACGCATGACAGGTTGAAAACCGGGGAACTGCTGTTTCCACTCCATTCCAGCCAAGTCAACCGCCTTCAATATGGCGGCCTCTACGGGCCAGGCCCCATCTCGTCCTCCAGATGCTGGTGTGATGCTAACTGCCCGCCCTCTGAGGATGAAGAGCCCAATTTCAGACTTCGGTTTACTCTCGTCACTGTCAAGGAAAGGCAAACTGTACAGACACATCCTACAGAAAATGCCCCACCGCGTGCCCAGCACACAGCGCCACACAGGTTCCGAAACCGGAAACCAGGAAGAGACATGGCTAAGTCATTCAGCAGGCCTTCAAGAATGCGAGGTTTGGGAGGACAGCGTCACAGGGCAGAGTGAGAGGGGGCTGGGAGACAGGAAGCCACCGAGAGACCAGCCCAGGTCACCCCACTGGAAGAAGTCCCTCCAAACGTACTCTGGTAGCCCCCCAGGGAAATCGATTTCCCCAAAATAAACAGACAGACAAAGGTCACTACAACTGGGGCCTAAAAGGAAAACAAGCCGGCTGCCGATTTACGGGCAGCCCATGATGCAACAGAGCAAAAGGTCCTGGGCCAGGCCCAGCAGGTGGCTCTGGGCATAGCAGCCCTCCATGGAGGAAATATGATGGGGACAAGGTAGGGGGAGGCTCACCTTTGTGGGCGCTGGGCCCCCAGCTCGGCCAGGCATGGACAGGGCCACCTTCAGGAGCGCAGAACCCAAGGGCAGAGTTACAGAGAGACAGAGGTACAGAAAGAAAGAGACGTCTTCCATCTGCTGGTTTACTTCCTAAATGGCCGCAACAGCCGAAGCTGCACCAATCCAAAGCCAGGAGCCAGAAGCTTCTTCCAGGTCTCCCACGAGCATACAAGGGTCCAGGGACTTGGGCCATCTTCTACTGCCTTCCCAGGCCACAGGAGAGAGCTGGATCGGAAGTGGAGCAGCCGGGACTTGAACCAGCGCCCATATGGGATGCTGGCACTGCAGGCGGCGGCTTTACCCGCTACGCCACAGCGCGGGCTCCCGCCCATTCATTTTAAAAATCTTGACGGTGCACTCACACACACCAGGCACCATTCTAGCCACTGGAGAGAACCACAACACAATGGACAAGGTTGCGTGGGAACACTCACGGGTAGCGACAAGTGCCACAGAGCTGATCAAACATAAGGGGCAGAGCATGCTCTCATTAAACCTGGCACAAGAGTGGCACTAGTTCTGCCCAACAGAACTTTCCACAAGGATGCAAATGATGGGTTCTGTGCTGCCCAAGGGTAGCCACTAGCCACATGGGCCCATGCTCTAGACTGTACAGGTCAAGAGGCAGAGAGAGAGAGAGAGATGAACTGGGAATTATGATCCAAGCCCATCTGTGCTAAGAGGAGGCGGCGGCATGGAGAGCACCAAGTGCCATCAAATGCCTCTCAGCCAACTGCCAGATGCCCTCATGTTCTCTGGCTCTGGGAAGTGAAAGAACAAGGTCAGGTGCAAGGCACTGTGCCCGTGATCAGCTGGAAGTGGTGTGTAGCCCAGCCGAGGCCCAGAGAACACGGCACGGTCTGTCTGCAAGGCTGGGCCACAGCTGTCAGGGAGATGGCCTTCTTCCCCCACCATCCTGTGCGTGGTCACTCTGTCCTTGGCTGGAACGTCCCACTGGGCCCAGGGACACTGCACGGATTCTACGAGACGGCTCTGCTTCAAGCAGAAAGTACGAGCGCAAGCCTCCTAAATTCCACCGGAAAATTGGTGGCTAATCCAAACATTTCATAAAATTAGAACTCATTGTGGGGCTGAAAGGAATTCAGACTGTGCCGCCACCAGAGAAATGCAAAATATTTGTTAGGATTTTTTCCTTCATGAGCTGTTTTAAGCAGCAAGTGTTGTTTTTTTTTTTTCCCCTTGCTAGAAGCAAGGGGGGAGGGGAGGTTGGGAAGCAGTTATTGTTTTTGTTTTGTTTTCTCTGCGGTTTGCAAAAAAAGTATCTGCAGACGAGAAAGCGAGGGTTCCTGCTGGATGCCTAATCCTTAGCTAGCAGGACTCACATCCCTTCCAACCTCGGCCGCTTCTTGCCTTCGGGAAAACAGTCCTTTTCCTGAAAAATGGGACCTTTGCCCTTTAACATTCTTCTCGGGCTTCGGCCCAGCAGTTTTAGCTCCTGCAGCGGTTGGGGCAGGAGAGGAGCTGCAAGCAATGGCGCAGGCGTGCCGCTCACCGGGAGGCCTGCATGTGCCAGGCACGGTCCTAGGCTCTTGGGATGCATCAGCAAACGAACCCCGAGCCCTGGTGGGATCTGCCTTCCAGGGGAAATGGAGGAGGGGTCAGCCACCGCCGCTCTGAAGCGGCTCTGGGACAAGACATGGAGACGGCAGCTGGAGCTTCTGGAAGGAGCTGGAACGTGCACCGTAAGGGCGCAGGAGTCTCTTCCTCACCATCACCACCTCTCCACGGCTGGGCAGTGAAGGCGGCAGGGCAGGCCCTTGTACACACCGAGGGTCCCCACTTCATCAACTTCTCAACTTCACGGCAGCGCGGAAGCCACGCACATCCGACACAAACCCGACTTTGAATTCTAGGGCGACGCAGCCCGGTGCCCTCGGCGATGTTGGGCAGCGGCAATTGGCGCACCTGGGCAGTCCCACAGCCCCCTGGGGAACAGTGGAGATGCTGCAGAGGGCTGTGCTGCCCAGCCACGATGCTGGGTGGGTGAGGGAGTTTTCAATGACTCCTGGCTCACATTTTCCATTTACAGTGGATTCGTCGGATACAATCCCCTGTGTGCAAAGAGCATCTGCGTTTGTTGAGTGAATAATGAATGCCAAGTCTGTCCAGAGCTCTGACCTTACACATAACTTAGCTGAAGCCACAGAAGGGACATATTTTGCCCAAAGAACACACAGCTTACGTTGTGGCAACCGTGGGACCTGCACCCGAGTCTCCTGACAACAGTCCCAGACTCAAAACCCTCTACCGCCCTGCAGCATACAGGTATTAAATTCCTATTGTGTGCTAGGGCAGGACATAAATGAGTTAGACAAGAGAATGACTGGGACCGTGGACCTAAGCTCCTCCGATTGCTGTCTTCACAAAGCTGGAGGCAGCTCCTCGCGACTCTGAGCCTGGGTTCAACAGGTGCCTCTCAGCCTGTGAGTTGGGGAGGAAGCAAAGCAGGGAGCTGTGGGAGCGTCTCGGGTTCTGTCCATAGGAGAGGCCATGAAGCCCATGGGGCACAACCATGAACCTGAAGTCAGGCAGCCCAGCCCCAGAGAGCTCCTCGGGACCCCTACAGGCCTCTGCTTCCTCGCTGGCCAAATGAACATGCTAAGACTAGAAGGGCGAAGGCTGGAAGAGAAAGCCTGAGGGGCAGTGGGGGCAGTGGGCAGCCCACGCTCAGGAAGCATGCCCAGCTACTGCATGGCATACAGCTGCATACAGCTGCCTGCATGCCCACGTGCTCCTCGGAGCACTGCACTTGATTCTGCCTGGGGAACAGACTGCCACGAGCCACGGGAATGACGCAGCACGGGGCTCTTCCTGGAGCGCGCGCTGCTGCCGTCTTCCCATCCAAACGCGTTCCAGCACTGGGCTCTGAGCTCGCTACAGAACTGCGCTGTGAGGCTCTTCCTGCTAACGGTGGCTCCCTCACGAGTCTACTAAGAACCACGTAAGGTGATTACGCTGCGCTGAGGACCACAGGAAGCCTCTCAACATCTTGCTGGCCTATCTTTTTGAACAGAGGTCAAGAAAGCTACGGCTACATGACGGACATATTTGATGCAAAGTGACAAAATTCTGAAAGATTAAAGCAAATGAATAAATAAATAAATGCATATACCCTGGAAACAGCCTTCTTAAACGGGCTAAGAATACACGTGGTCTGCAAAGACGGAGGGTAAGACAAACATCACAGTGTCAAGAGGTGCCGTGTGTACTCTGGGCCAGTGGCTGCATCTTCTCCCGTCTCCCTCCCCCTCCCCTGTCCAGTGCCTAGCACAGTGCCTGATACACAGAAGGAGCCCAGAGGAAAGGCACAAGGAGCACCTGCCGCAAGAAACAATGACAGAGCCATCTGTACGCCTTCGAGAGAAGCGGTTGAGAGCTCAGACAGATGTGGGCTGATTCTGGTCACCACTTCCCAAACGGCTGCAATGGCCAGGGCTGGGCCAGGATGAAGCCAGGAGCCTGGATCTCCAGCCAGTCTCCCACGTGGGTGGTAGAGACCCAAGTACTTGGACCGTCTGCTGCTGCCTTCCCAGGCAAACTAGCAGGGAGCTGGCTCAGAAGTGGAGCAGCCGGGACTCGAACTGGAGCTCTGACATGGGATGCTGGTGTCACAGGCAGTGGCTTAATTGGCTGCACCACCACACCAGCCTCCATGTGACCATCTTTACGAATGAGAGAGCAGTTCACACAAGAATCAAGTCCTCTCTTAACCTGAGACGTCCAGAAACATCCCTGCACTGGAGAGGTCTCTCCCAGGTCTTTTAATCACCCCTGGAGTGTGACCTCAGACCCAGCTGTCACTGGGATCAAAGTGCCTGGCTCTCCCTGAGTGCCGAGTGCTCCCTACCCCCATCAGTGTTCAAGCCATGGAGAGAATCAATGTGTCCACAGGGAGATGCACATGTGAGGGTGGCCTCCAGCCTCATGGGGACCACACTCAGAGCCCCCTGGAGCCCCAAGATGTAAGGAATGCGTGAAGCTCCCTGGGAATCCCCAACCACTGCAGCCCACACTTACCGAGGCCCAAGCAGGGGCTGGCTCCCCCTCTTCTCAGCACCCCCTCCCTCCGTGAGTCCGTATGAGGAGCTGCAGCGCTGGGGAGGAATGGGGAGGGGACTGAGGCCTGTCATCTCGCAGACTCGTGAGCATTTTCCATCTCACATGCCGCTTGATGTGCTTACAAAGCCCGGGCTGCCCTGAGCCAAAAGACAGCATATCTGCATCTCATGGACCAGACAGCAGGGGCAGCTTCGAGAGGCCTCTCGGTGTGGGTGGACAGGAGACAGGGGACACTCTCCTGGCACTTGGAAAGCAGTTCTGAGAGCTGAGGACCCGTGCCCTGCTCCCCAGAAAGTAGTCCTTCTTCTGTGACAAACCAGGAAGCAGGAAATGAAGCCTGCATTTCACCAACTCCACACAGCAAACCCTAGGATGCTCTCCCGTCCCAACGAGCTCTGGGACCTTTCCTGTCAGCCTCTCTCTTTCCAGGTGACACCAAGGTGTTCAACACAAGGGCACCTGCTGCCGGCCACCCACTGTGCCCAGGCTGCTGGAGGCACAGGCTGCGAGACCCCACCTTGCCCTTCCCAGGAGGACCCCTGGCAAGAACATTCAGTCACCATTCACTGTGGACCACACGCTTTTTTTTTTCCTTTAAAGATTTATTTATTTATTTATTTATTTGAAAGGCAGAGTTACAGAGAGAGAAGGAGAGACAGAGAGAAAGGTCTTCCATCAGCTGGTCCACTCTCCAAATGGCCGCCAATGGCCAGAGTTGGGCCCTTCTGAAGCCAAGAGCCTGGAGCTTCTTCTGAGTCTCCCATGTGGGTGCAGGGGCCCAAGCACTTGAGCCATCTTCTGCTGCTTTCCCAGGAGCATTAGCCGGGAGCTGGACTGGAAGTGGAGCAGCCGGGACTAGAACTGGCGCCCAACTGGGATGCTGGCACCGCAGGCGGCTTTACCTGCTACACCACAGTGCCGGCCGTAAGAACCTCACACACAAGTAGCTTACCCTCACAGCCACTTCCATTTCACACATGAAGAACCTGGGTCACCACCGACCATCTCAAACTTACCCAGGAGACTCGCGGTGGGCTCCTGCACCTACGAATTCTGGCTGCAGGGGCTCCTTTGCAAATCACTGGTGGGATCATCCACTTCCTTCCTTCATCCCACGGAAGCTGGGATACCAGTGTGGTTCACCGCCAGGGAGATCCCACACACGCAGTGCCCGACGCCCTGGTAGCTGACAGCAGCAGCAGGGTTCCTTCTAACCTGCTGCCACCAAATGGCCTCGTGGACACCCGGGAGCCACGTGAACAGCAGGTGCCTGACAGCCACAGCGGGCACCACCAGGCGCTGAGAGAAAGAAGCAACCACCTTTGTCTAAAGGGGAAAGGGTCTTTCAGCCAACCCGGAGCCACCTCGACACTTACACCTACGACAGCCTCCTCTTCGCACCTTCCCCCTGCAAGTGTCCAGATGCTCATGAGAGCGAACGCAGCGAATTCATCTCTCAAGTTTCAAAGGCAAATCATGGTGGTGTTTTTTCCAGACATACGCGATCTGCACACGATGGCTGCTGCACAGTTCTTAAAGTCCCTGCTCGACAGCCCGGGGAGAAACGCTTTGCAAACCCGGCAGGTGCATCTTTGCATAGAAAGCTCCTGCTCTCTGCAGAGCCGCTGGCTGGGGTGTCTCAGAGCGGGAGCTGGAATTTCCAGAGGAAGACGGGCAAGTGTAGGAGCAGCCAGGAGGCTGCGGAGCTCGGGCTGGAGATGGATTCGAGCATCCTCCTCCCTCTCCAGGCGCGGTGCAGAGCTGCTGGGGAGAGGCACCTGGCAGTGCCCGGCCCTCTGCGGCTGTGCACACGGCACGGAGAAGGGGGTGACCTCGTGGAGGACAGAGATGGGGCCCCAGGGGGCCGTCCCCGCTGCCCCCCACCTTCACAGAGCTCTCCCTTCTCAGGGTTGCTGGTACACGCTTCCTGTAGTTGTCCCTTCATTCACTCACTCACCCATTCTTGCTGGGCTCCCACTCTGTGCCTAAGCACCGGGCTATGGGCCAGGTGACAGTGACGAGTCAGGCAGATGGCACCCCCACCTCCTGTCTCATGGGGGAGGAGAGAGAGAGAGGCTGCCACCCTGTTCTCCTGCTCAACAGGAAAGGGGCTCAGGGCTGGGCCAGAGAAATAAGGAGGGGAGAGCATTAGGAGACGCAGGTGGCAAATTCAGACTTCAGTCCCTAGGCAGCTCTTGGGAGGATTTTTTTTTTAATTATTTGAGAGGCAGACAGACAGATAGGGAGCTCCCACAGGATATTTCACTCCCCAAGTGCCCACAATGATCAAGGCTGAGTTAGGCCAAGGTCAGGAGCTGGGAAGTCAACCCACGTGGGTGGCAGGGCCTCAGCGACTTGAGCCATCGCCTACTGCCTCCCAGGGTGTGCGTGAGCAGAGAGCTAGGAGCCAGAGCCAGGACCAGGAATGAACACAGGTGCTCTGATGGGGCCCGCAGACTTCACCAGGCGGTTACACGCTTGCTCACGCAAGAAGGGCCCTGAGCCCAGGTAAGGGGACCCAGTCCCCCACATCACCCCTCTTCCTCTAAACCACGACCCGAGCTCTGGTTTTCCAGAGCCTGTGACACACCAGGCTCTGTGCTGGAAGCGCCAAATGCTGTTTTGGATGGCAAGCCCACTCAGCAGGATTCTAGCAGGTGCATTTTCCAGATGAGAAAAGACGCTCCAAGAACACGTGCAACCTGCCCGGGATTGTCAGCACGACTGAGCAGCAGGGCAGCATCTGAATCCGGGTCTGTCTGATGCTACAGCCATGGTTTCTTCCTCAACGCTTCATCTACTACTCAGCTTATAGCTCGGCTCTCAGTCGACCCCGGATGTATTCATCCCAGAGCCCTGACGGAATTCTAGGTGTCACAACAGCAGCGCTTGTCACTGTCCTCTGGAATGGCCCACAGTGCTGGAAATGGCTCTGGTTCCCTGTCGGACTGGGAGGGAGAGAAGGCGGGCTGAGCCCCTAGATAAACTGCATCTTTCTTACAGTGAATCTTCAGCCAGTGCAGTAATGAGTGGAAGCTAAGAAGAAGGAAGAAAGCTACCTGAGGTGTGCCAAACAGGAAGCCACAGGCTGTCCATGCACCAGGCACCCGACCGAGGGGCGCGTGAATGGTCCCTAGTCCTCTCTGTTCTCACAGAGACACTAGTCTGGGGGTAGCCTGCCTCAGACCAGGATGGGAGCTTTTCGAAATACATCCACCTAGAAAGAACTTTGTATAATTGAGGCAAAACAGCCTTTTGGACTAGCAATGACCCTGCTGCATTTACTGTGCACCTACTAAGTGCCAGGCATGGGCTGAAAGGCTTGGCTCCATCATCTCACTGAATCCTCCCAACATGTGAAGTCAGAATCACTACGGGCCCTGATGGAAAACACAGGCTCAGTGTTAGTGATGGGCCCAGCTGGCACGGGTGGGACGTAAGGAGGCCTGTTCCAGGGCCCAATCCTGCCCACAGCATGTGGGGTGCTGCCTCCTGCTGCTGCCACACCATGAGCATGAGAGTCCTGTGCAACTGCGGCCCGGCATCCTGGGGCCTGGTGGGCAGGGAAGGCCCTCTACTCCGTCCCCGTTCCCCACCCCAAACCCTACATCTCATGAATGGCAGCTGTACTGAGCTCTAACTCACATGGCATAGGAGTCACCCCCAGGAGGTGCACAGTCCAGGGGCCGGGAGCATCTCGCCTTGTGCCCCCATCATCACCCTCTATTTCAGAACATCTTCCTCACACCAGAAAGAAACCCCGTGCATCCTTTGCACCAACCCTGCAGGTACTCCCAACCCTACCTCTCACCCACCACCACCCCCAGTCTACTCCCCGGCCTCGGGTTCCCCAGTCTGGAGGTTTCAGAGAAATGAAGTCATCTGGGCTATGGGAGTTCAGGACTGGCTTCTTTCACTCTGCATACAGTTTTCAAGGTTTATCCACATTGTAGCATGTATTCAGTACTTCAGTTCTTTAAAAAGAAAGAGATTTATTTACTTATTTGAAAGGTAGAATTACAGAGAGGCAGAGGCAGAGAGAGAGAGAGAGAGAGAGGTGTTTTCCATCCGCTGGTTCACTCCCCAGATGACCACCATGGACGGAGCTGTGCTCATCCAAAGCCAGGAGCCAGGAGCTTCTTCTGGGTCTCCCATGCGGATACAGGGGCCCAAGGACTAGGGCCATTTTCTGCTGCTTTCCCAGGCCATAGTAGAGCACTAGATCGGAGGTGGAGAAGCCGGAACTCAAATCAGCGCCCGCATAGGAGGCCGGCACTGCAGGCGACGGCTTTACCCGCTACACCACACCATTGGCCCTAATTTCATTTCTTTTTATTGCTGAATAGCATTCCATAAATATCCTATCAGTGAAATTACACAATAGGCTGTAAATAAGATTCTACACATAAAACTGACACACCGCGTTGTAGGTACCCATTCATGGCTGATGGACATTTAGGGCAGGGAGGGAAGAGGGGGTTCCACCATGGGCCCCTTAGCAATACTGCTGCTATGAACGTGTGTGTCCGAGTTTCCATGTGGACATGCTTGCATTTCTCCCGGGAGACCTGGGCCTGGAACTGCCCGGCCCTGGTGTGAACACACAGTTAAGAGCTCACCGGAGAGCCCCGCCGTGGAGCCCACATCTGGCTGCTCCTGGGCTGCTTCCAGGGAATGCGATCAATTCCGCCGGCCTCCGCTCACGGGTGGGTCATCTGGCCCAGCCCCGCCCGCGCCGGGGCCTGGGAGCGTCTCATTCCTGCACTCTGCAGGGTCGGCTGGGCCAGCTCGATGATAAATGCATTCGGCTTTAAAGCAGATACTTCACAAATCATAACTTACAGATGCGCCAAGGCTTTCATGTGGGAAAGACAAATGAGACTTCTGCTGTCTGACTCCGGAGCCGCTGAGGACAGGAAGCCACGGCCAGGAACCCGGCAAGGCCTGGAGAGACGTCGCTCCCCCAAGGAACGCGGGAGCGAACGGAACAGGAGTCCGCGGGGCCCTGCCTGCCTCCGCAGACTCGGCCGTCATCTCCAGCCGATCCAGAGTTCCCTGGGGTCAGGGACGATAACCTACAGTCGCTACACCTCCCAAGACAGGCTCTTGCTCAATGCATTCACTTCCGTTCCAGCCTACTAGCCTGTGTGGAGGACCTACTGTGTGCTTGGCTCTCTGTAAGACGTTGATGGCTGTTAGCAACGTGGGATGGAGTCCAGATGGTTCGACAGGGCATGCCGCCAAGATACCCTGACTCAGCCCCTTCCTTGCCTCCTGCAGCTGCTTCCCAGGAGGACGTGGGATCAAGGCATCCCTGCGTGTTACAGGTGAGTTTCCATCTGCAGAGGGAGCAGTGAGCCTGCTCACCCCTGCTGAACCCCCAGGGATTCCAGGGTGTGAGGCTGTCTGGGTCCAGGAGGGGAGCACCCTGACCTGACCCCACAGAACACACTCAGGATCCGACAGCTCACCAGAAGCAGACATGGCTCTCCCCCGATGTGGTCCCGATCCTTATCTTCACAAACCTCAACTCTTGCGAAAAGAAAACCTCCTCGCTCGGGGCCAGCACACCAAAGTGCTTCCAAAGCCCCTGGAGCCCCGCCACAATCAGAACCCAATTTGGCCCACTTCGAGTGGGACGGTCAAGGTCAAGGTCTCTGCACCCACATGCCCGAATCCAAACCCTGGCTATACGGCCGCCTGTGACCTTGGAGAAGAAGTATCGCTTCTCTGTGACTCAGTTTCCTCGTCTGGAAGGCAGGATGATAATAGGACCCTCAGGAGGACTGAATCAGGCGTAGGCACCTGACGTGCCATCAGCACTCCAACCAGAGTGCACACCTCACAGTGCCATCCTGGGCAGCCACGGAGGGAGAATGTGGAACCCCCCCCCAATTCTCACACAGAACTACCTGCTGTTTATATTATCATTGGATTCTGGTTCAGGGGCAGAGAGAGAGATAGACAGACAAGCTCCCATCCACAGAATCACTCCCCAAGTGCCCACCATGGCCAGGCCTGAGCCACACCAAAGCCAGGAACTGGGAACTCAATCCAGGTGGCCTGCACGGTGGCAGGGACCCAGGTACGTGAGCCACCTACTGCCGCCTCCCACATGTGTACCAGCAGGAAGCTGCAACTAGGAGTGGAGGCAGGACTTGAACCCAGGCACTCCAATGTGGGATGCAGGTGTCCCAAGCCACACCCTAACCTCTGGGCCAAATCCTCACACCTGCTGCAGTTACCATAATCGGTTACTACTGTTCCCTTCCTACCAGAACAATCTTGCCTCTCACAGGCGCCCACCTTTCCCCAAACACACATGAACGAATGCCCTGGAATCCGTGTCCTGCCTACAATGCCCCACACTTCTTTTTATTTTTTTTAAGATTTATTTATTTATTTGAGAGGTAGAGTTACAGAGAGAGGGAGAGAGAGAGAGAGAGAGGTCTTCCATCTGCTGGTTCACCCCCCAAATGGCTGCAACAGCCAGAGCTGAGCCAATCCGAAGCCAGGAGCCAGGAGCATCCGCCTGGTCTCCCACACAGGTGCAGGGGCCCAAGCACTTGGGCCATCTTCCACTGCTTTCCCAGGCCATTAACAGGGAGCCGGCTTGGAAGAGGAGCAGCTGGGACTTCAGCCATCACCCATAAGAGACGCCAGTGCCACAGGCGGAGGCTTAGCCTACCGTGCCATTTCAATCTGAAGCCCAGATCAGGGGACCTTTCACCAGCACTTACTCACCACCAGCTGGGGGAGCGCACCCCTCCCCCCATCCCACAGTTGGTCACAGTCCCCTCGCTGAACAAGAAACCACGCTGGGAAGAGAACCAGCTCTCCCACTGCTCTTCTGGTCCCACTGGCAAAGGACCTCATCCAAGTCCAGAGGCCACCAGCCACACAACACCAGGAAGCACCTCCATTTCTCCAGCAGCCGCCAGTTTGTGAAGGGACACACATGTCTGACACCACGCAGCCGTCACACCCTCAGCACGATGATACTCAACCTCCCTGGGGGTCACTTTTCCCATCTGTGAAATGGGTCTACCCAGGATGCACAGTACACAGGGGGAAAGGCCTGAAGCACTCGGGCAGCATGACACAGCCCAGGCTCCTAAACATAGCAGCTGGTAACAATGGCAGTGGCAGCAACAATCCAGGGAGGAGGGGTCCCGCCCAGATTCAAACTCAGTTTGATGAACGAAGCTTCAACCAACCGTATCCCGGCTCCAAAACCCTGAGACAACCGAATCACCGACGGGAGGGTTACTCCCAGCCTGCTGGCCTCCTCCTCTGTCTCTCCCACCCGGCTCTGAGCTTGTGGTCACCTCTGTGTCTCCCCACTGAACCCGGTGAGCAACGTACGGCAGACGGTAATAAATCTTGGTGGAAGTGAACAGAATGAGGGGTCCAATGTTTGGAAGCGCGTTGCATCCCACAATTCTGTGCTCCTTCAAAGTGCACTCTACCTCTCGTTCTGGGAGAGACTCATTAAATGAGCGATGGGAAAAAGAGCAACCCCAGAAGCAGGCTGCTGAGACCCGGCTCAGTCACGGACCTGTGACTGCAACCGCAGAAAGGTCACCGGGCACTTCCGGCCTTGCTTCTCCCAAGTCAGGGATGAGAAGCCTGGGCTGCACGTTTGCCAAGGTCCTTCGCACTCTGAAACCGGACTTGCCTCTCGGCTGCAACACAGCACCTGAGCCACCACCAGGTACAGCCCACACCCTCCGGCCAGGCAGCCGGCCTGCTCTGGGCCCATGCTAAAAACACCCATACTTGGTCGAATCGCTTGGCTTCCTAAGTGGGGATGTCCCGTCACTCCCGCTCCTGTGGCTGGAGCCCGCCGCCGTGGCAGGCCAGGGCCACGCTCTGCCCACCCATCCTGTCTCCGCCACCCCAGGCCCTTCCCAGAGACCTTTCCTGAGGCCCCTCCCCCACGCCCTATTCTGCTAACAACAAAGAGCCTGGTACACAACGCTGAACTTGGCCTCCCCCGTGGAGGTGATTTCAAGACATCTCTCTCCCAGAAATTGAGTGTCTGGGGTTGGGGGTTTGCTGCCAAGGCTTTGGGTGGCCCCAAGGTCTGGGGAGTCTGGCTGAGAGAAAACGCAGGCCGTGTTATAACCCAGAAGCTCACCCAACAGCCCTGCCCAAAACTGGATCAAAACAAAAGTTGTGCAATCAGCGAGGCCCCAGTTCAAGACTTCAGAAACGCATTCAGATCCTATCTGAACCTGGCTGATGGTCTCACCTTCCTGCGCACAGCTCCCTAATTAACCTGGCATGTTCATTTAATGGCCCTAAAAACTTGATGACTTCCCTCCCTCTCTCTGCCTGATGGAAGGCCATTAGCCCAGTGCATCTGCCTCTCTGGCACTCTTCAAATCGAAAGGCAATTCTAAATGAGATGAGAGGGAAAAAAAAAAAAAAAAGCTAAAAGGAAGAATCAACCAGCTACTGTCCCTTTTGAGGCTCTATACAGACTGTTTTATTGCAACCCCAAGAGTCTATGAAGTTGGTACTGTGAGAAGCCCATTTTCCAGGTCAGGAAGCTAAAGTTCCAGGAAGTTCCACGGCAGGCACGAAGTCACGAGGCTGGTGAGGGACAGGTGGAGGGTTTGAAGGGAAGCCAGGCGCTCAGCTTTGCTGCCAGACGGCATCACTGCTGGGCGTGGTACTCTCTGCTCCCGGTCACTCGGGGTCCTTGTCCTGTACACGCGCTCAAGGAGCCTGCAAGGCCACAGGCAGGAGATGCCTGGACCACGCAGGGGCCCGGAGCAGCCGACCCCAGGCTCCAGACTCGGCAGCTGGCCTCCTCAATGCCTTGCACCGAGCGCTGAAGATGATGCTGTGCTGTGTTTCTGTTTGAGTCAAGAGGCAATTCTAAGCCGTAATACTGTCGTCTCTTTAAAGACTTTTCTGGGCAGGGGCCCTGCTTACAACGGGAATGCTGGATTGCATCTCCGCAGCCTAACACCCGGCACCCAACTTCAGCCACTGACAAAGCAGGTGAGAACAGCCCCTCTCCATGAGAGATGTGGTGAAAGGCGCAGGTACAGATGCAAACACAACATCGCTCACCCATGCCACCCCTGGGTCAGAAAGGCTGATTTTCTCAACTGTGCCTTAACGGCAACCGTGTGGATACTCAGCGCACCACGGAAAGCAGAAAACGCCAACTCCATCCTGTCGATGAATATCCCTGCTGCTCTGGACAGCTTCCGAGTCACCAGGCACTGCACGGGCAAGAGCAATCTGCTGACCACTTTTTGGGTTGTTTTTGTGTGATTTTTCTTCTGTTCAGCCAAGCACGGGGCATTTGCCACCTGACAGTTCCTGCTTCTCACTTACGTTCTCATGCCATCTGTGAGCAGTGCGCTCGGCAGGGGGAGGATTCGGGGCCAAACCTCAGTCTTCCCATCTGTTCCATGCGAGGATTTCACCAGGGGATCAGGCTAGTAGAACTACCAAATAGAAAACAGCTCCCTGAATAAACGAAGCAGTTTTGGGGATTGCCAGTATCTGGGCCTGGATCTGCTGCCAGCTTCGAAATCTCTACATAATTTTTGAGTAAAACAGGAGATTTAGCTGAAATTAATAGCACAATGGGAAACTGAACTCGGGCTGGACAATAACAGCAGATTGAAAGCTTCGCAGCTGAGAGGTGGCGCCTCCACCGTTCTCCGGGCGCCCCCTAGTGGTCATCTGGTGAAATCCTGATGGAATGTTCACAGTTTTCTGCAGATAAAGGGCTCCTGCCCACTAATGGAAGTCCCTTTCATTTTTAACCTGGTTTGAATCAGGGAGCTAGGCGAACCACCGCCAGCAAACGCCAAAGCAGCTCAGAAAGGCGTCTACCAAAAGAGGAGGGTCCACTCCTACACACAGCATGTAGGCAGCAGGGTCCCTTCCACAGACCCCAGACACACCCTTACTGCTCCACCCCTCCCTCCTCACATTCACATCCTCAACCTGCAGCGCAAGCCCCGTCTGCTTTTCATTATTCTGCTTTCCAACTTCCCAGCGCGATTCTTCAACAGCTATTAAGACAACAGGCGCAAGGAGGGAGCTAAGCTTGGTTTCTGCTTCTTCAACACTCAGCCAGAGGAGCATGAATGATGTCCTGGGCCCCTTCTACGGACCCCCGAGGGCATTCTTACGGCCCTTCTCCTCCTCAGAGTACTCCATCTGCAGCGGCCGCACCTGCCCAGCGTGAATCCTCAGCTACTTGCTCGCTAAAGAATTAGCCAACTCTTCCGGAGGCAGCCTTCAAAAACAAATACACCACCCCGAATCTCCGATTAATCGATAACAGGCTTCTTTTCTAAAAGTTATAGGCTAAAGTTGTATCAGCCCAAGATCTGAGAAATGAAGTTATCCAGGTATCCAAGAATCTGGGGGCTCAACTTAGCTGACTGGTGCCCACTCTGCCCACAGAACTGACCCCTGCACAAATGCACAAGGAAAAAGACGTCAACATCAACCCTTTATGTGACAGCTCATTTTGCCCCCCCCCAAGCCCCTGTGGCCATTTGTCAAGTTTATGAGCAACCCTGGGCCCCCAAACATCCCCCCCAGAAGTGCCTATGGGGATTCCCACAATTAGTTTCTGGCTTTGGCCCGAAATCGATGAAAATACATCTGATCTGCTTCCAGCCAAAGAACCATGTTAATTTTCTGCCACACACCACACACAATATTTCTGCAACAGTCCAACTCCCCAGCCACAAGCAGTGTGCCATCGCAAGGCCCTCTTCTGCAGATCAGGATCCGGGCTGCGCCAGGGGAGCTGGGACCCCAGTAGGGTCTCAGCTGTCTCAGGGGCAGCTGGGCGAGACCCCTCCGACAATCTGGTAGCAGCGCAGCCAGGACCTGCGTGCATGGCAGCTGACTTTGCCGCAACTCAGCCCTGCAGCGTCTGTGTCTGAACGGCTCCCCCCGGTGCCCCGATCAGCGCCTGCCTGGATACCATGCCCTGGGCATTTCCAGAAGCCACGATGCCAACTGTCACAATTCTCAGGCATGCAGTGGTTGGGTTTATTTTTGCTCCCTACCCTTCTCTAAAAAAAAAGGGGGGGGGGGGCAGAAGTCCGCCCTCCCTTCCAGGGACAGCAGCGTCAGGGCGATGCGAGCCGGGAGTTTCAAGAGGATGCAGAGAGGGGCTTTGTAGGGGTGATGGGGGATAACGCAGAGACAGGGGACTGAGGGGACATCCCGGGGCACGGCGCGCACGCGGTCCCTCCAGGGAGACCCCCCGAGTCCTAAAGTTGCAAAATAACCTGCAAATCCTACACAGCGCTAGGCTGCCGGGATAAAGGGGGATTAAAAGCCCCCCAAATATGTGCAGACAGGATGTAACAAGTGTTTGGGGAGACACGCCTGCGTCACGGGGCGCTTGCGGCGGAGGGGTTCTCGCTCGGTCCCAGCGCTCACGGACCCCCACCCCGCCCCGGGACGCCCCTCACTCACCACTCGGCCCGAAAACCTCTCGGTGGCCCGCTTGACTTTGCCGTAGGTGCCTTTGCCCAGGGTCTCCTGCAGCTCGTAGCGGTGCTTCAAGTTGTGCTTATGATGATGTCGCTTCACGCCGTGCGGCTTCCTGGGCTCGGGGGCCGCCGCCGCCGCCGCCCCCGCCTCCGGGGGAGAGCCCGGAGCCCCCGGCCTCCAGTCCGGGCCGTCCCTCGCCGCGGGCGCAGCGGCCGCTTCCATGTCCAGAGGGGAGGCGAGCCGGGCTGGCGCGGGCAGAACCGGGCACAGCGCTCGGGGGAGGTTGTGGGGAGAGGAAGAGGAAGGGTGTCGGGGTCCCAGGCGAGGGAAGCCGGGGTGCGCTTAAGGTCGCCCCCGCAGCATGGGCGAGGCGGCCCGATCCCGCCCGGGCTGCGGCTCGGTCACTGGCGGCCGCGGGAACTGCACATCTGGCGCCCCGGGCGCGCACGGTCCGCGCACCGCCCCCCGGCCGCGGCGAGCTGCGGAGCGTCGGGCGAGGTGGCGGCCGCGGCGGCGGCGGCGGCGGCGGCGGCGGCGGCGGCGGGAGGAGGGAGCGGGGTGGCTCCGCGCGCCGGAGGGGGAGTGTTATGTGGGGCGCCGCGCCCCCAGCCCCTCCCCGGCAGGACGCGCAGACGGCCGGGGGGCGGAGCGGCGCGCTCGCGGCCCCGGGGGAGGGGCGCGGGGGGCGGCGCGGCCGTGGGGCTTCCCCCGCCGCCCCGCCGCCGCTGGGGCCACCCCGAGCCGGGAGGGGGCTGGGGTGCGTGTCGCGGCTCGCCCTTTGTGCGGCGCGGGCCGGCTCGGGGGCTTTGTCCTCGCCGGGCGGGGGAGGGGCTCTCAGCCCGGGTGCCGCGGTGCCCGGCGCTTCTCCAGGGCCTGCCGCCGCCTCCGGCTCGGGCCGCTCGGTCTCCGTTCCTGCTCGCGCCGGGGCGGCGGTGGCGGCGGCGGCGGCGGCTTGCGGGGGCGCGGGCCCCGGAGAGCGAGAGCGCGGCGAGCCGGGGGCCGCCGGGGCCCGTTCATTTTCCGGTCGGTGTGGCGGCGGGGCTGGGGGAGGGGCGGCGGGGCGGGGTCCGGCTCCGGCGGCGAGTCACGGCCGCGCTCCCGCGGCGGCGCACCCGCTGCTGCGCGCCCCGGCCGCCGCTCCGAGCCGCGACAGCCCGGGAGAGGGCCTCAGAGGCCGAGCCCCGGGCCCGCCGGCCTTCCCACCGCGCCCAGGACCGCGCCGGGTCTGCCGGCGGAGACCGCGGTCCGAGGTGGGCACACCAGGGACCCCCCGGCCGCCGCGCCCTGCAGGCCTCCTGGCTTCTTTGCACCTCTCTTAACCTGGAAAGGCCAGGTCCTGGAGCTGGGAGCGGCGACCGGGACCCACAGGTGCGGGTCAGCCGGGAAGGGTCTCCTCACGCGGGACGCTGCCCCCGACCTGCTGAGCAGGCGAGGAAGAAGAAGAGAGCCCGAGGACATGGCCGTGGGGCAGTTGGAAGTGGTGCGAGGTGCTGGGCCGCGGAGGCCGGGTGCGGTGTGTTGGGACCGGCCGGGCCGTTCTTTGCTTATGCACCCGGGACGCGACCCCTGCCTGCCGCCGCCTGGTTCCATCCTTTCCGCCGTCACTCCTTGTTGCCCTCCCTCCTGTCTGGCGCCTCACCTGGACTCCCCCGGGCCTCTGCGCCCCGCCCCAGTTGCAGTGGCCCCGTCCTTGCTGTACCTGGCTGGGCTGCACTCTTGTTCTCGGGTTCAGTTCCTCTCCTGGCAAGCATGGATTTCAGCAATCAACACACATGTTGCATTTTCTTTTCCAGGAACTCTTTGATGTACCTTGCACCCATGCTTGATGTGAATCCTGCCGCCCCAGGAGCCGTGGCATACACAAAGGGTGCATTTGTTCACACCTGTCGGGTCCACCACACTGGCGGGGTCCCCCATCCCCCACCAGTCTACCTGCAGGTTTAAGAGAGCGAGCGGCCCGCCATGGAGTCCTGGCTTCCCGGTACCTTGAACTGTTGAACCTCTCAAAGCTCCCTTTTGCCTCTTTGGAAAGTTCTGATTGGAGGATCTGTGATTGTGTCCGCAGTGGCCGTGAAAACTCACCCAATAGTTTGTTTGGTTCTTTCCCTCCCCTGAGCTGGGTGGGAACCCTCTGGCCATTCCCACTTGCTGAGGCCAGTGGCGCAAGACGGGGATAGTCGTGTTGCTTGCAAGTGGGAACCTCAAGGGATACGCGAGCAGGTTGCCAGGGCTGCTTCTCCATGCCTGAGCAATCATGGGGACAGAGCTGGAACCTCCCCAAGCCAGCCCGGGGCCCGTGTAGAGATTCCAGGAGAGCCGCAGCCAGCCCGCACTGGGTGACTATGAAGGTGCTGTTGGGTTAACCCGCTGAGATGTGGGGTGCTGGCACGGCCTCGATCATGCTGGCTGACAGTGTTATGGATTTCACCCCTACCTGTTGAATGAACAGCACCTGCCGTGGGCTGAGGACATCGGATCAGAAAGGTTAGGTAATTCGCCTCAGGTTACCCAGCTCCTGAACAGCAGCACCAGGACTGCAACCCTACATGTGCCTCCCTAAGCTCTTGCTCTCTGCCGTGCCGCCTGTCACCTGTCATTGAACCAGGAGGCAGGAAGGCACCGGTGCTGGAGGAGGTCCCTGGCATGCGCTGAGAGTCCGGCTGCTCACGGAATCCCTACAGCATTTGTAATGGGCTGCACGCGGCACAGTGCTAGTGTGCACCGTGCACAAGGGCGGGTTCGCGTACATGAAGCACCTCCTCCAACTACAGCCAGGCTCCTGCAGTAACCGCCTGAGCTCTGGGGTCAGACTGGCCACATCCACGGGCCACCCTGCTGTAGCCATCCTGGGCCGTTATTTTCCCCACAGTGCCTCTGTCCTCTCCCCTGGGAGGGGGTGATGGTGACCGTACACGTGGCATCGGCAGTGAAAACGGCGTGGTTCACAGATCAGGTGAGGATTGAGAGACACACGTAACACGTCGTGGCTTTTAGGGGCACACTTCACCCGTCCTCTTCGTGTCTCCCGCTAGAATTCTGGGCAGGGATAGAAAGCGGTTTGATCACTCTGCCTGAGTAGAGGCTGCTTGCTGGTTTCATGCTGACACAGGACAGGTGTGACATGCGCACTCGGAACCTTGACACTGGCCTACATCTTACACATTCCTCCATGGTTGTCCTGTATTACACTTTGTATTGTTGACGCAATTCAACAGGAAGAAGATCCATTCTCATTCACGGGAGATCTTGTTCAGAAAACAGTAATATCAGTAGTCACGTATCTACTATATATAGAACATTTACATATTTATATTTAGTAGATATTATACATATATATATTTATATACCGATCCATAAATGACAGGTAGCACTCTACCATCCTCTCGCTGGTCCTCTATTTTGTGTATATATTCCATCTAACCTTCGTAAAACTGCTTGGTGGGTGTTAGAATCCCCGTTCCACTGCCAAGAAAACGGAGTCTCTAAGAGGTTAAAGAAGTCGAGCAGCAGTTGCCCAAGTTCAGGCTTGAAGCCAGCTCCCTAAACTCTCACCGGCTTGGACCTCTATTAATGACATCCGTTCATGGGCACACTTTGGTCGACACTGTTCTCCCATTCGTCTAAACGAGGTTTTATGTAAGATGGTGACAATTCTGATTTTTTTTTTTTTTTTGACAGGCAGAGTGGACAGTGAGAGAGAGAGACAGAGAGAAAGGTCTTCCTTTGCCCTTGGTTCACCCTCCAATGGCCGCCACGGCCAGCGCGATGCGGCCGGCGCACCGCGCTGATGGATGGCAGGAGCCAGGAGCCAGGTGCTTTTCCTGGTCTCCCATGGGGTGCAGGGCCCAAGCACCTGGGCCATCCTCCACTGCACTCCCAGGCCACAGCAGAGGGCTGGCCTGGAAGGGGGGCAACCGGGACAGAATCCGGCGCCCCGACCGGGACTAGAACCCGGTGTGCCGGCGCCGCTAGGCGGAGGATTAGCCTAGTGAGCCACGGCGCCGGCCCGACAATTCTGATTTGAATGCTGCCTAATGGACAAGTTTCACTAAACAGCACCCGAAAAGCATACTTTTCTGCAGTGCGGCAGAAGTCTCAAAACCCACCTAAAACTCAACGCTCCTCCGGCCGTCATGGGGAGCTTCCCGGCAGCTACTCAGCCAGGGACGCGTTTCCCAGCCCTGGCTACCAAATCGATGTAAAGGAACAGAAGCACCAGTGATGCTCGGTGATTGCTGGCCAGGGTGTTTAAAACGTAGGTGTGCCCGTCCCACTCTGCCAAGCTGGAAATAGGCCTCTAAGACCCCAGGGGATGGTGAAGCGAGACGCTAAGGAAGCCTGGGTCTCTACACCTGCATACATTGAGGAGTAAATATTCAATAGTTAAGAAACCCAAGTTGACGCATTTCATGCATCTGGGGCTAGGGATGCGCTAGGACAAGTCAGACCAGGCTCGGCTACCTTCAGGCAGCTTCCATCCAGTCTCGGAGTAGCAGGCACCAGGGAGGGCATTCAGCTGACCCCCAGCCACCTCACCTCCTGGCTGGACCCAAGCTGTTTGAATGTGGGCTAAATAACTCAAGTTGACACATGAGCCTGAAAGCTAGACTGTAAACATGGTGTCTCAACTCGGTTTTCTGGTGCTATACTAGGTAATTTGTAAAGAAATTTGCTCCTCAGAGGTTTGGAAGCTGAGATGTCCCAAAGCCTGGCCCCATGCTCAGCCCCTGCCGAGGGCTGTCTTGCTGCACTGTGACACAGCAGAGGGCGTCCAGTGACAAGAGACTCAGTCTTGAGAAAGGAGGGATGCACACAAGAAACAGACACTGTGGATATAGCCCCAGCATCCGTGAACCCATCACGGGCCCACCCATCAAGAGCAGAGCCTCAAGAGGGCACCACCCACCCCGTCCCACTTCCTTTTTTTAAAAAAAAAAAAAATTATTTATTTATTTGAAAGAGTTACAGAAAGGCAGGGGTGGGGTGGGGGTCTTCCGTCCACTGGTTCACACCCCAATTGGCCGCAGCAGCCAGAGCTGTGATGATCCAAAGCTAGGAGCCAGGAGCTTCTTCCAGGTCTCTCGCGCAGGTGCAAGGGTCTAAGGACTTGGGCCATCTTCTACTGCTTTCCCAGGCCATAGCAGAGAGCTGGATCAGAAGTGGAGCAGCCAGGACTCGAACCAGTGCACATATGGGATGCCAGCACTGCAGGCAGCAGGCTTTACCCGCTAAGCCACAGTGCCACCCCCCCCAACCCCATCCTACTTGTAATTACCTCTCCAATGGGGTATGACTTCTGGTGGGAAACAGCAAAATCATAGCCGATGGGGACTTGGAACATGGACTCAGCAACCCAGACCTGCCAAGTGCAAGTCCTGGCTCTACCCCTTTCTAGCTGTGTGATCTTGGGCAACTTCCTGTTTGTTTTTGGTTTCTCATTTTTCAAATGAGAATGTTAAGGGCGGGTGTTTGGCACAGCCATTAAGACCCTGTGTGGAATGTTGTATCCGATATCAAAGGGCCAGGGTTTGAGCCCCAGCTACCTCCATTCCAGCTTCCTGTTAATGTCCATCTTGGGAGGCAGCACTAGTGCGTGGCCTGTGCCACCCGTGTCGGGGACCTGGATTCAATTTTGTCCTTCTGGCTTCAGACTGGCACAGTCCTAGCTGTTGCAGACATTTGAGGAGAAAACCAGTGAATGGGAGATGAACCACTCCACCCCACCCCTGTTTCAAACAAAATTTTTTCATTAAATGTTTTTTAGCCTATCATAGAAGATTTTTGGTGAGGACTGAGTGAATTAGTAAGAAACAAAACAGCACTGCAAACAGCAGGAGGTGAACGGTCAGATCCATCCTCCCACGTTTTGTGTATAAAGAATGTAAGGCGGCTGGCGCCGCCGCTCACTAGGCTAATCCTCCGCCTTGCGGCGCTGGCACACCGGGTTCTAGTCCCGGTTGGGGCGCCGGATTCTGTCCTGGTTGCGCCTCTTCCAGGCCAGCTCTCTGCTGTAGCCAGGGAGTGCAGTGGAGGATGGCCCAAGTGCTTGGGCCCTGCACCCCATGGGAGACCAGGAGAAGCACCTGGCTCCTGCCATCGGATCAGCGCGATGCGCTGGCCGCAGTGCGCCAGCCACAGCGGCCATTGGAGGGTGAACCAACGGCAAAAAGGAAGACCTTTCTCTCTGTCTCTCTCTCTCTTGCTGTCCACTCTGCCTGTCAAAAAATTAATTAATTAATTAAAAATTAAAAAAAAAAGAATGTAAGGCAAGGTCTTTTCACGGGCATTGATAGGTGACATCAGGAAACAAGGCACAAATAGAATCCATGCCAGGGACACCATCAAAACAACCCAGGGTGCGGTTTTGCTTTCAATCTCTCCTGTTTGCAGACGGAGAAGGCAGAGCGTCCACTGCAGCATGGGACAGAGTGGAACAGGCGGTGGCCCCGGGTGACTCCGGCACTGACCTGCCTGCCTCCTGCAGGAGATTCATCCCCTCCTGGATCCTCACGCACAGGTGAAGGGCCTGGGGCGCGTGGCAGTTGGCAACAGTCCCTCTGGCTTTGTTTTCTCTGTTCTAACTTCATGCTGGAAAATGAGATAGCTTCTTCCTGCGAGAATCACAGAGCAGAGACTTGGTGGAAGGTTCCAGTAGCAAAAAAAGAAACTGAAACAAGATGAATTCCTGTCGACGGGGAAGGTACTGGCAGGACTGCAGAGCAGAAGACGCAGTGCGCCACCCGGGAAGGGGTGGGTGCCAGCAGGTGGAGACAGTGGCTGTGTCGCAGGCAGGGTGTGCGGGAGTCTCGCAGGGTTCCGTTGAGGTCCTGCGGAGGGTTCTGGGAGCATCAGCTTGGACTACAGAGCTTTTCCCTGCAGGGTGCTCCCTGAATAGGCTCATGCACTTAGTGGTATTAACTAAGTGCTGACTCATGATGCTAGGTGTTAGGGATACAAACAACAAAATAAAGGAAATATAGTTCCTGACTTCGTTACGTTGACTGACAGACAATGAGCCCTGGACAGGTAAGTGTGTGACATGGCAGATAGTGGGAGGGGCCAGGGAGTGAGAATGAAGAGGGTGACCAGTGGAGGACTTTCTGGTCACGTGACATGTGAGCGCGGGCCCCAAGGAAGCAAGGGAGGGTACATACCAGTGGGACACTCAGGATATCCAGGGAGAGCTTCCAGGCAGGGGAACTATGCAAAGGCCCACGGGCAGAAAGCCCCTGTGGGTGGAGTGAAGAAGGCAGAGTACTAGGAGTTGAGTCCAGAGAGTTAAGAGAGGACCAAACAGTGCAGGACGTCATGGAGTGATGCTGGAGGTGTGAATTTCATCCCGGATCATGCACAAAACCATTGGCCAACTTTGCTTAAGGCAGTGACAGTCAGACTCAGGTTTGGACCGTCTCCCTCTAGCCACGGTATTGAAAACAGACGTGGGGAGGCGGGGGGCTGCAGAGCGGCCAAGGAGGTGGCCATGACGGATGCCAAGAACTGCAAAGCACGAGTCTGACCACTCTTAGTCACTATCGCAGGGCTTTTCCTCCTCCGTGTGACCACCATAGTTCTTCCCTGAAACACCCATCTGCCGCTGGGCTGCCTCCTCCAAAACTCTGCTGATCCGCTGGGGCCTTCAGGACAAGGTCGGTCCAGGCAAAGCAAGCAGAGTGCTGGCACTCGTTCCACAGGGACTCATTAGAATCCTGGTCTTACTGGTTTCCAGCTGTGTGACTTCATCTGAGTCACTCCACCTCTCTGACCCGTTTGTTCTCTTTCCTCCTTGCCCTGGATATTGTGCCCTGCCTGTCAGCAGTGGCTTCCGTCTGCCTTGTTCCCCGCCTTGTAGTCCCGAGACAATGCCTAGCATGCAACAGAAACTCAACAAACAGGCCTGGAGTCAACGAGCTGACCTCTGCAGGAGCAACCATGGGGCATGGAAGCTGGCACCACCAGTGCTCTTTCTTCTGGCTTCATAGTGCTGCCTTCCCGTTTCCTGCATGGTCACACCCCATAGGACGCCCTTGACTCATATTCACACCCGCCCCGATGCACCTCGCATTCCAGGTGCCCTTCCCACTGCTCCGTGCCTCTGAGCCTGTGCACCTGCTGTGCCCATTGTCTGGGATGCCCCCTCTGCTGTCCTCGGACAGCCAACTCCTACTCATCTAGGGTGCTCATCTGAGGACATTTACCTCTCCTCTGACCCTGTGCTGGGCAGAACTGAAGGTTCAGTTCTCCGTCCCCAGGGCACTCCGTTCCCAGGTTACCTCATGGCATTGCAATGACTCAGTGGCTCACCCGGCTCCTCCCAGCTGCCCTTGAGCGCAGGATGGCCAGGTCTGAAGCAGCTGTGTCCGACAGAAAGACGATATGAGCCACATGGGACACTCTTCCAAAAGTTCATGGAAATTGCATGTGACAGAAAATCTATGCAGGGATTTTAGCGTTTCTGCACCAAAATCAACATGCCTTTTAATTTTACCTTTCTGTGAACTTTTGGAAGTGCTGTCCTCATGCAATTTTTTTTAAAGGTTTATTTATTTATTTGAAAGTCAGACTTACACAGAGAGAGGAGAGGCAGAGAGAGAGAGGTCTTCCATCTGCTGGTTCACTCCCCAGTTGCCTGAAACAGTTGGAGCTGCGCCGATCTGAAGCCAGGAGCCAGGAACTTCTTCTGAATCTCCCACGTGGGTGCAGGGGCCCAAGGACTTGGGCCATCTTCCACGGCTATCCCGGACCATAGCAGAGAGCTGGACAGGAAGTAGAGCAGCCGGGTCTCAAACCAGCACCCTTATGGGATGCCGGCGCTTCAGGCCAGGGCATTAACCCACGGCACCACAGCACTGGCCCCTCCCTCATGCATTTCTAACTTTTCTAGCAGCCACATTCATAACAAGTAAAAAGAAACAGAAGTAGGTGGTCAGTGAGTGTTTGTGGAGTGAATGAATGGATAGACAAATGGTTTGAGTTGTAGCTCTTCCACCTGCTAGCTCTATCTAGAGTCTCAGGAAGTGAGTAAACCTCACTTTTCTCATCTGTAAAATAGGTATAGTACTATTATCTACCATTAGAGTCGGGATGCTATAATCCTACAGGGTTGATACTTACCTCGGAGGATGAATGAAGGTAGCACCTATGCAGAACTTAGCGTCATACCTGCGTGGCCTGTGGAAAGCACTGGCAAAACAGCACCAGCTATGCCTGCTGCTCAAATACTAACTTTATCATTAGATTTATTCTACCAATTTTATAGTAACTACGTCAAGCAATTACAATGCCCCAAGTAACTCTATCCCAAACTGCCCTCTCCCTCCCCTACCCCCCCCCAAAAAAAATTTCTAGGTCAGGGGAAAATGGGCTTGAGACCTGGGTTTCCTCCATAATTGCCTATATTTACCTGTGCTGTTTTTATTTGTATTTTCTTAACCATGGGAGACAGGTCCCCCAGCCCCACCCTGCCAAGATCCAAGGCAGATTCGTATCAGGCCTGGAGTACGTTCTGTTTACTGTCACCAGGGACCTGGGCTCCAAGAGCAGGCACAAGGGGGAGGGCGTTCCAGGCAGGTCACCAGCCTGTCCCGGCAGAAGCCCTCGGTCCGCTCACTCAGGCCAAGTGCAGCCAGGCTGCCCGCACGGCCAGCCAGTGAGACATCTACTGGCTGCTTGCTGGCAGAGGAGGCGCATGTCCCAGATGCCTCTCCAGAGCCAGCTTCTCCAATTCCCTCGCCCAGCCCCAACCCCTGAAGTCCTTAGGTCAATGGCCACATTTCCAGTGTGCCCACCCACTCGTGACGCTCTGCGTCCGCCTGGCCGTTCGTTCACTGGACACATGCGAGTTCAGCACCTGTGACAATGCAGTCGCGTGGGGGAGGGATAAATGGTAACGTAGAGACGCCCCTCGGCTCTCAGGGAGCTCCCAGTCCCTCCCATCTGCACCGTGCTTTGCACTTTACAAAGTGCTGCCCCAGTGGCGAGCTCTTTCAGTCCTCACGAGGATATTTTGCATGGCACCAGATCCATCTGTTTTCCCCATGTGCTAAGAGACTGAGAGACCAAAGGTGAGGTCTCCCTGCCTGCACGTGAGGAGACAGGACGCAGGGCAGCAGTGTGCATAGGCTGTCACATCTCGCAAAAGACCGCAGAAGGCAACACAAGTCAGCGCACAGAAGGAGAAAAGCCACTGGGCTGTACAGCTAACGACTCCTGAAAGAAACTGCGTGTTACACGTGGTGGGAAGAGCCACTGATTTCTTTCAGGACAGGTTGGGCACCGGGGAAACCCGCAGGACTGGGGATTAACTGAGAACCTCACTCACTCTGTGTTTCCCTGTCCCCAAGACAAGCACGCCCCTTAGATTCCTAAAATGTCTGAACTCAGAGTCCCACCTGCCCAAAGTTAGCAGGATGTGGCCAGATGCTGCAAGCCTGCACACACACACACACACACATACACACACAGATATGAAGGACACCTCTCTCCCTTCAAGTGCGGTCTATGGTGTTTGCACCTTTCAAAGGCAAGTTCTCAGGAGAAACATCTTCCCACAGCACCACCAAGTGGCCGAGTCTCTGCCCACTAGAAAATTCAAGAAGCAGGGAGAAGAAGGCTAGTTCAACTGCCAGCCACAGCGCAAAATAGCTAAAGAGCAGGTGCACCCTACCAGGTTTGTTGGCCGAATGGGTTGAGAGGTTAGACAGGTAACTCAAATCCTTGTCAGCTATAAAAGGTGGCACGTGTCTGCTGTTATAAGGTTACAGTCTCAGTCTGCCAACGCTGCCCACCTATCACACGGTCTCCCGGGCCCTGGTTTGTCCATCTATACGAGGGAGGTAATGATGCCCCCATCATAGGTTCATTGAAGAAATGAGAAAAACAGAGCATGTTTCTGAAGCCACCTGTAAAAGTGGATGTTGCTTTTCAAGATCTTCGGCTCCTTTCTTTTCCCCCAGTATTCAATGCCTCTTTATTATCAAATCACTCCTACTGATGAATAAACCATAGTTTATTTATCCATCAACTGAGGAGCAAGAAACAAAGTCAACAAATAGAGAATATATTAATGAGCATAGTAAATATTATCTTTATGAAAATTCAGTTTTGTTTTTATTTTTAAGCTGACAGATAAAACTGTGTGTATTTACCATGTAGAGCATGATGTTTTGATGTCTATATACATTGTGGAAGTATTAAATCTAGTTAATAGGGGCCGGCACTGTGGCATAGCAGGTAAAGCCACGCCACTTGCAGTGCCAGCATCCCATATGGGCACCGGTTCAAGGCCTGGCTGCTCCTCTTCCAATCCAGCTCTCTGCTATGGCCTGGGAAAGCAGCAGAAGATGGCACAAGTCCTTGGGCCCCCCCACCAGTCTCCTGGCTCCTGGCCTCGGATCAGCGCAGCTCCAGCCGTTGTGGCCAATTGGGGAGTGAACCAGTGGATGGAAGACCTCTCTGTCTGCCTCTCCTCTCTCTGTGTAACTCTGACTTTCAAATAAATAAATAAATCTTTTTAAAAAAATCTATGACCTCATATAGTTATCTTTTTTGTGGTGACAACACATCACAGCCTGTCCTTTTTTTTTTTTTTCATGTATTTCATATATACAGATTGAGAAACACAGGGATGCCTCTCACTCCACCCTCCTCCTCCTTCCTCTCTTATTCCCTCTCTTAATTCTTATAATGATCCACTTTCAGTTTACTTTATACTCATAAGATTAACCCTACACAAAGTAAAGAATTCAATGAATAGTATGAAGGAAAAAAAAAAACTGTCCCTCAACAGTGGAGACAAGGGCTGTAAACAATCATTGAATCTCAAAGTGTCCATGTCACTTCTAAAATGAAACAGAATGCAGTGAGCCTTCTGCCTCTGGGTTAGAATTCAGTGAGCCAGAAAGAAGGCAGGATAGAAACCCAGCCCGGCTTCAGCGTCATTTCTTGCTCTTTTCGAAGAATCACATTGTGTGTGGCCAGCGCTGTGGCGCAGTGGATTAACGCCCTGGCCTGAGGCGCCAGCATCCCATATGGGTGCCGGTTCTAGTCGAGGCTGCTCCTCTTCCGATCCAGCTCTTGCTATGGCCTGGGAAAGCAATACAAGATGGCCCAAGCCCTTGGGCCCCTGCAGCCACATGGGTGACCTGGAAGAAGCTCCTGGCTTCTGGCTTCGGATGGGCGCAGCTCCGGCCATTGTGGCCAATTGGAGAGTGAACCAGTGGATGGAAGACCTCTCTCTCTCTCTCTCTGTCTCTCTCTATGACTTTCAAATAAATAAATCTTTTTTAAAAAACCACATTGTGTGTGTGCCCACGTGTGTGTGTGGGGGGTGTCTTGTGTCCTGCCTAATAAATATAAATATATATATGAAGGGGATGGGCATTTGGCCTGGGGCGTAGGATCAGGTCAAGGTTCACACATCCCATTTCACAGTAGCTGGGTCAATTGCTAGCTCCACTCCTGATTCTAGCCTCTAGCTAATGCAGATCCTGGGAGGAACGAGGTGATTCCTCGTTCCAGCTGGATCCCTGACACCCACGTGGGAGACCCAGATTGAGTTTCTGGCTGTTGCAGGCATTTGGGGAGTGAACCAGAAGATAGGAGCACTCTCCCTCCACACCCCTTTGCCTCATAAATAAATAAACAAATAGGAAGTAAATAAATGAGTAGCTGCCTCAGTGTTTTCTTAAAAGGGCAACTGATAGGATTCTGGATGTCTTCCTTATGCGGGGCAGACATTTAGGGAAATTAACAGAGGCACCCTGTGTAGTTCACGAATCAGGGCTCAGAGTGCTGCTGAGGCGGGAGCAGGTGAGGGACCCTCTCAGTCCACCCCTGTCCAGCCCAGTGCAGCCATGATCCGACCATGATCCAGAGAGTCTGGATCATTCAAATAGCTCATCAAATAGCCCACTTTCCCATGAACTTCCGGAAGTAGCCTCATACTTTCACCTGAATGTCTCAGCGGCTCTCATCCGAGTTCTTGGGTCACTGGCCTACCCACCACAGGCTTGTGTGGCCCCTTGGCAAGCCTGCCACATGTGACCAAAGCAAGCCCAGCGCAGACGGATTCCAGCGTAGAAGAGGCCGTGAGAGACTGAGAAGGAAAGCTCCAGCCTCAGTCGAACCTGAGTCAGACCCCAGCCCCCTCCATCTCCTCCTGTGTGACCTTGGGCAAATTGCTGAACTCCCCAGGCCTCAGTTTCTGCATCTACAAAGCGTGAACCCAACAAACCCAGTCCAGGGGGGATGGTGTTAAAGTATGCCTGACGGCTGGCTTAATGTAAGCGGAGTATCGTGATTTTTTATTGATGGTGTGGGCGTGTCTCTTTAATTATCTTAGTAGCTCTTTGCTCCTCAGATCAGGCCTGGAAAGAAGCACTTGCTACCTGCAGTCAACGAATGAATGAATGAATGAATGAACTATTAAGAGCAGCATGCGTCATTCTGTCCTACTGTATAAAGTCCTAGCTACTGCATCCTCATGTCCAATTTATAGCCGAGCAACGGGAGCCCCAAGAGGCTACTTTGTGCATAGGTATCGGGAATCCAAGCCAAGGGCTTAAGTTCTGGCTTCTGTTTGGGCCTGTTTCTTCATCCAGTAAACAGTTGTAATCAGCAAACCCATCTGGCGGGGTTGTCAGGAGAATCAGTTTTGTAAAGTTTCACTCCCCAAGTAGGAATGCACTTTTTTTTTTTTTTTGACAGGCAGAGTTAGACAGAGAGAGAGAGAGAGAGAGAGAGAGAGGTCTTCTTTCCGTTGGTTCATCCCCCAAATGGCCGCTACGTCCTGCGCGCTGCGCTGATCCGAAGCCGGAGCCAGGTGCCTCCTCCTGGTCTCCTATGCGGGTGCAGGAAGGGCCATCCTCCACTGCCTTCCTGGGCCACAGCAGAGAGCTGGACTGGAAGAGGAGCAACCAGGACAGAATCCAGAGCCCCAACCGGGACTAGAACCTGGGATACCGGTGCCGCAGGCGGAGCATTAGCCTAGTGAGTCACGGCGCCAGCCAGGAATGCACTTTTTAAGACTCAGAGAGTTTCCCTGTTTTGCTTTAGCCAAAGGAATAAAGCTCTAATTACAAAACCTCAGGTGCTGCAGGTGCAAGGAGACCTTCTGTTACCTTTGCAAATATGCAGCACGGAGCAGTGCTGGCTAGGGGTGACCCTGCCCACCGTGGCTGTGCTCCTGGAGTTGTAGAGTCCAACTTCACGGTAGCACCGGCCTCTGGAGGGAACCCTAGGGGCAGTAGAGCTGCAGAAACAGCCACGGGGTTCGCAAAGTGCATCCTTGTTACTTCAGCAAAAGCATCTTTCAGAGCCCTTGTTGATGAGCGCACTGTGAAAGCTACAAGGTTCTAACGCTGCACTGGTCTCTCAAAGTAGCAAGCCAGCAGAGGAAGGCTTTTCAGACCACACACACACAATTAGGATTATTTAACACTAGAAGGATCATCCAATATAAAACTATATAAACTACTTAGGCGAACCCGTCCTGTTAAGACACACACAGATGAGTATCCCTCTGGGAGAATGGGCTTTATCAATGCCTTACTGTCCAGGAAGGCACCTGCAGGAATGGCGCACCTGTAGCAATGAGTGCTCTCTCTTGCCTCCACCATGGGTTGAAGCCAACAGATGAGCTCTTTTTAGAGTGTGACCCGGAGCCTCTGATCACAGAACTTCAAGGGTTACTTAAGAAAGTAGGGGAAAGAGAAGGGGGACCCAGTACATAGCCCATGCCCTCTAACCATCTGCCATTAGGGTTCTTGGGCTCTGTCATGCAGAATTCCTTTCCTGTGATTGGTTTCCCTGGGGTGATGCCATTCACACTCTTGTTCTGATTGGCTACATGCAAATAAGCAAACCCTAATACGCCAATGCTGGGTATGCTGATTGGTACCCGTGCTGCCTCTGCTTCCCCACCCGCCTCTTTGTCTCGATGGAGGTGCACAATATGTTGATGCTGATGAGTTATGGGGTCTTTGCTGGCAGCCCTCATGTACTAATAGAGGGGACTTCACAAAATGTTGGCGGACATGGGCATGTTTCACCCACCTGCACATCACACGGTTTGAGAGATATTACATGGTACCCCATCCATCTGTCCAATCCATATCAGTCAGTTAAAAAGATGTCAAATGCTTTTTTACTTCATGAGAAAATATAATTAAAAGATAAGTTAATTTCAGTGCAAAAAAATTTGAAACCATAGTTTTTTCCTAATACTTATTTTCTATGAATTTTTTGAAGACCACTCATATATGATTTCATAATGTTTTTCCACCAGAATAAACTTATCTTTGAATTCATTTTTCCATGACATTTTTAAATACCCCCTATTGGTCCCAGAACTGAAAAATTAAGTCATATATTCATAACTCCACTCATGCCAAATTAGGTGTTCAATAAACGTTCTTCCTGGTTTCACTTGCTCCACATCATGCCCTGCCCTGTGTCTGGGTTCCTCTCCTTGGCACTTCCAGATGTCATTTCTCTTCTCATATGTTCTTGGAATTATCTGTCTCCTTGTTCTCTCCACCCTCACCCTGACAATGAGGTGGTTTTTTTTGTTTTTTGTTTTTTTGACAGGCAGAGTGGACAGTGAGAGAGAGAGAGACAGAGAGAAAAGTCTTCCTTTTGCCATTGGTTCACCCTCCAATGGCCGCTGCGGCCAACGCATCGCGCTGATCTGAAGCCAGGAACCAGGTGTTTCTCCTGGTCTCCCATGGGGTGCAGGGCCCAAGGACTTGGGCCATTCTCCACTGCACTCCCGGGCCATAACAGAGAGCTGGCCTGGAAGAGGGGCAACTGGGACTAGAACCCGGTGTGCCGGCACCACAGGCGGAGGATTAGCCTATTGAGACACAGCGCCGGCCCTCTCTCTAGTATTTCACTGGTGCTATTAACTGTCCCCGACACAAGCCACACTAAGGGAATACTGCGTTTGGTTGACTTGATGCCCAGAAGATTGGTCATAAAGGAACAAGACTGATATTTTTAAAAAATAAATAGCCTCGCACGCATACATCCAAAAGGAAGAGTGGCCCCTTCAGAGTTGTCATCATAAGAGGGTGTGCACTTGCTAAGCCCTTTTGGGAAAAAGCCTGTTTAGTGTGTGGCACATTTTTTGGAATAGCCTTAGGGATAGTACACCTTCCTCTCACAGGATTTACAGGCATATGAGAATGCTTTTAGTGACAAGGAAAGAAACAACCAAGTAAAAGTACCTTAAACAATGAAGACATGTTATTACCTCATTTGACAAGAAGCCTGGGGGTGAATAGTTTCTGAGTTGGCTCAGCAGCTCAACAAAGACATCAAGGACACAGGCTCTTTTGATTCCTCTCATGCCTTTTTTAATCCCTTGGGTTATTACAACTCTTGGGCATGGATGGCTGCCATAGTTCCAGACATCACATTCTCATGCCACTGGTTTTAAAAGAAGTAGGAAGAGTAGGGTTGAGGACCAGCCATGGGGAAAGGGTAACTCCATTTAGGTGTCTTTCTCTCTCTTTGTATAAGAGGCAAAGACATCTCCCAGCACACCCTATAAACCAGAACTTGGTCACCTTGTTGTCCTCAGCTGCTCAGCAGACTGGGTATTGGCAAATGCAGGCTCCACCTGGGAGGTGGTGGCGAAGAAGTGGGATATTCACTGGGGAGGGAGCCAAGAGCGATTCCCAGAATTCTGATTTCTGTTTGAAGTGAAAATTCAAGTCTGACCTAGGAAACCCGGTAATTAATCCCACCGTGGGGCCATAAATAATATCAACACGCTGGACGGCACCTCTGTGCCAGATTTGTCATGAGCACTTGGCATGCACTGTTTCAGCCCTCGTAACCTTGCCACTGTGGGTGGAACCACTTTATCTTTGAAGAAACTGAGGCCCACAAAGGTCAGATTTCTCACCCCAGGCACACAAGGAGGTCCGTCTGCCTCCACAGGGAAGACTCTTTCCACCACCATCAGACCAACATCAAATCACACCAGGGCTTCCAACCGTGCCCCCTAAGAGCCAGTCTGTGGCGAGCAACAGCTTCTCATGTGCCACAGCTTTGGTCCTCAAAGCAGCTTGCAAAAAATATTACCCTGTAGCTGGGGTGACGTTGTCCCCCACTGGTCTCCTTCTCTCCTTCTGTGGTCATAGAACTCCTGATTTTTAACTGGGGACACGGCCACCTGGAATAAAGCCCACACTTCTCAGCCTGCCTTGCAGCCCAGTTGACCATGCCATTCAGTGCTGGCCAATAGGATCTCAGCAAAAGAGGCCTGAGCAACTTTTGAGTCATGCCCTTAAGGAGAGTGATACTCTCTCTCTCTCTCTCTCTCTCTCTCTCTTTCTCTGTCTTCCTACCAAGAAGATGAATCCAATGGTGAACCACAGTGAAACACAGGAATGAGGGTAAAATTCCAGGGACGGCGAACATCAAGATAAGAGGCCAATGTCAGTACTGATGTTGTGACTTCGCCCACTCAGCCTTACACTTCTAATAACTGGACTGTTACTTGAAGAATCAACATCTCTCCGAAACCACTATGTTGGTGGTCTCCATTTAACTGGTGGACGTCTGTTCTAAGATATTCCATCACAAATTTCCTGGGTAACCACCAGATGACAGCAATGCTCTTGACCTCCTATTTCACCCACAAATAATTAAGTTTGTCTTCCATGACCTTGACCTGATGGCCACAGAAAAGGACAGCCAACCTAGAATGGGTCCTCTGCACCTGCCTGCAGTTGCGTGAACCTAGCAAGTCCCGCCTGGTCCAGGGAAGAAAAGTAGCCAGTTCATACACCGTCCCGTGAGCTAAATAAATGGCTGTTGTGTTCAGCCACTAAAGTTTGAGAGTCATTTATTTCACTAGAGAAATTCACTAATATAACTGCCAGCCTGCTTTTGCCCAAGGATGGTAATGAGAGTTGTAGTGATCATGCACAAGCTCTCTTAAAAATGAAGTGAGGCAGCAGCCAGCCCACATGGGGGCCCCTGTCAGTTAAACCCAAGACTCCAGTTCTGCCTCTTCCCGTTTGCTCTCACTCCAAAGACTTGCACATAGTCTGCAAGATGCGAAGGAAGCATGGATGGCTCCAGACGCTGAAGATAAGCCAAGCGGGCAAACAGGTCTCTCGTGCCAGCCTCCAAGGGCTTTACCTCAGCAGCTCTCAACCCCTGAGAGCAATCCTGCTCTACCAGGAAGCGGCTATTGTGTGTCCCAGAATTAGAACAGTTCAAAGGAATGTTTGGTGAAGAACACACTGCCAGGAAAGCCTCTTATGTAACTCGAAGAGAATGAAGCGGTCGCTTTGGAAGGGACACAGGTCTTGGAGAGCACGTTTGTCTGGGCTGAGGCTGGGGATTCAGCATGTTCGGAAAGGGATACAAACCTTGCTCTTCCCCCACCCCCCAAGTCCCAGCTCCCCCACCCTAAGCTTCTGACTCTCACCCAGTGGGCTGTGTCTCAACAAACTTAAAGTGGCTTCTGATCCTTCCAGGACAGAAAAGCTGTCTGTTTCATTAGCTTCCCCATCACCTGCTGTGTGTATGCAACTCAAGTCAACAGCCTCCAAGCATGTTGCTTGGGGTATAAGTAGGAGGATACTAACAAGACTTGTCTGGGGAAAAGCCCCTACATCTGTTTATTCATTTATTGTTGTATTCATTTATTCAGTTAGCCATTCACTCATTGAGAAAAATTCTAGGTACCTTGCACAGTGGGAGGAGCAGAAAATCAAGCAGTGCAGCGACAAGACACACAGGACCTGGAGGGGGACACAGAGAAAGAAGATGGAAGAAGACAAGACACTTGTGACTACCATGAGCCTTTGCTGCTTCAGTGAGTAGTTTGGTTTGGTTTTGTCTTAAGCTTTCATGTAGTGGGAGCCTGGCGCTGTGCTGGGCTTAGGGAAGGAATGACTGTTAATAAACAGAATTCATTTTCAGAGAGATAATAGTAGTTGATGCTTATAATAATGCTGTTCCTACGACTTCTTTGGTTTTGTTCTGTTTTTGTTTGCTCTTACTTTTTTGTGGTAGAGCAGACATAACATACAATCTGGCGTCCTGACTCCTTTTGAAGTGTGCAGCCCGGTGGCAGCCAGTACATTCACAGTGTGGTGCAACCATCACCACCACCCATCTCCACAACCCTTTCATGTTCCCCAACCGAAAGTCTAAATCCCCTTCACACAAAATCTCCCGGGCTCCCCGTCCCAGCCTCCGGCAACCACCACGCCACTTCCCGTCTCTACGAATCTGACTACACAGAGCCTCATACCAGTGGAGTCACGGGGCATGAGTATTTGTCCTTTTGCTTATTTCACTTCACACGATGTCTTCAAGGCTGACCCATGTTACAGCATCTATCCGAATCCCCTTCCTCTTTAAGGCTGAATAATAATACTCTATTGTACGGCTGCATCACATTCTGCTTATTCCACGTGTTCATCCGCAAACACTGGGGTTGCTTCCACCTTGTGGTTACTGCGAATAACACCACTAGGAACATGCCTGCGCAATTATCTCTTTGAGTTCCTGCTCTTATTTATTTTCAGTAGACCCTGAGAGGTGAGATTGCTGCATTACACAGTGATGCTGTGTTTCACTTTTGGAGGAACCAGCACGGCTGTAGCATTTCACGTACCTACTAAATGTGCACAAGGTCCAATTGGATCCATATTTTTGCCAACACGTTATTTTTCTGCTTTTTAAAAAAGTTTGTTTACTTATTTATTTGTGTTTGAAAGGGGGAGAGAGAGAAAAAGAGAGAGAGAGAGAGAGAGAGATCTTTCATCCACTGAATCACTCCCCTAATGCTCACAACAGTCAGGGCTGAAGCCAAGAGCCTGATACTCGGTCCAGATCTCCCACTCGAGCCTGCTGCCTCGCAGGAGTGCGTTAGCGGGATGACAGATTGGAAGCCAGGGTAGTCAGGGGTCAAACCAGGCGCTGCAATATGGGATGTGAGCACCCCAAGAGGTGAACTGCGGCGCCACAATGCCTACACCTAGTTTCTGCTTTTTTTAAAATAGCCGTCTTCAGGAGTGTGAAGTGGCATCACATTATGGTTCTGATTTTCACTTCTCCAGTGAGGAATGATTTTTGGACATCTTTCCATGTCCTTACCGGCCATTTGTCTGAAGGTTCTTCAAAAAGGTCCTGGAAAGGGCTATGCCTAGTGTTACAGTGGGTTTGGTCTCCACCAGTGTCGCCTGCATTCCATACTGGAGTGCTGGTTTCAGTCTGGGCTCCTCCTCTTCCCATCCAGCTTCCCGCTAATGTGTCCTGGGAGGGAGCAGATGATGGCTCAAGTATTTGGGTCCCTGCCATCTTTGTGGGAGATGCTGTTTTAGTTCCTGGCTCTAGGCTTTGGCTTGGTCCAGCCCTGGCTGTTGAGGGCATTTGGCAAGGGAGCTAAAGAATGGAAAATTAATCTCTCTCCTTCAAGTAAATGAAAAATAAACAAACATTAAAAAGAAAAAAAGTGGAAAATACAAGTAAAAGATAAGCTTGTTTGTTTTGTTGAAAAAATTTGAAAGTCATGCATGGTTTTTTATAATATGTATGCTCAATGAACTTTTTGAAGGTCCCTCATACGCATATATTTCAAAATTTTTGCACTACAATGAAATTATTTTTGGTGTCAATGTCCCACAAACTTCTCTAAGGAAATGTCTCAAGGTCATTGATATTTCGTTTTTCACATGTTTTCACATTTTTTCACTCTAACAAGCTCCACCTGCAGCAGATGGGAGGTTATTGTTCCCCCTTTCCAGCTAGGGAAACTGAGGCTGTTTCGGTGACCTGCCCCAGGACAAACCTAAGAAAGGGCAGGGGGAGGGGAGGCAGGCCTGGCCGACCCAGCAGGCCACAGGGCAGCTCCGGCAGTGGAGTCCCCCGGAGGGGGTGGGGAAACCCAGCGCACACCCGGTCCCCAGCCAACTGCTCTTTGTGCTGGAATATTCCCTTGGGAGCCTTTGGCTGCCCTTTCCCATTCTCCCTTCTCTCCTTCTTTCTCTCCTTTCTGGGTCTGGGCTAAGTGAATGCCTCCTTCCTTCCTGTCCAGGTCTGATCCACTGTTAGCACCTCGGTGAGAACCACTCCTTCCCCAGGGGGATTGTCTGCTTTCAAAGGCATGGAAAGAAAATCCCCTGAAAGACCCTCTGAAGAGCCACCGCTGACCGGAAAACTAAAGCTAACCTGGAGTAAGTCACCACCCCCACCCCCGCCCCAAGAGGGACAGGCAGACCCCAGACCCACCCCAGGACTAGTGACTGGCTCCTTTTTATTTTTAACCAGGAAGAGTACTACCCAACTGTTCATTAGTTCCTAACAAAAAGAAATTTTTTAAATTATTTATTTATTTATGCACTTATTTATTTACATGAGACAGAGAAATGGAGAAATCTCCCATCTGCTGGTCCAACCCCCAAAGGCCTGCGAGAGGTGGCCCTGTTCCTGGTCCACAGCAAAGTCAGGAGGCAGGCACTCCATCCGAGGCTCTCACATGGATGTCGGAGACCCCGCTACTTGACCAATGTCATTGCCTCCCAGAGGTGCATTAGCAGCAAATTGGAATTGAGAGCGGAGCCAGAACTCCAAGCCACCACCCCAACACGGCATGTGGGCATCCCGAGGAACATGTTAACCGCTAGGGCAAACCGCCCTCCCCCCGCCCCCAAATGAATTGTTGACCTAGCTACCTACTATGCACACCAAGCGCCAACCACCACTGGTCCCACCGGAAGGGGCAGAAACAGAGTCTCAGAGAGGTAAAAGAAAGACTGCTCACGCAGCTGCCTCCAGAGCCCGCGCCTAGCTGCTGTTCTACCCTGCCTCCGACTCTCTCCCAGAAGAACTCACACACAGATAGACAAGGATATTTCAAAAAGTATGTGGAAAATGGAATTTAAAGATCCTTATATTAGTGCAAAAAAATTCTGAAATTGCTAGTTTCTTCATCACACACATTTTCCATGAAATTTTTGAAGACCCCTAAAATGCTTAGATTTCGAAAATTTTTGCACCAAAATAAACTTATCTTCTAATCCCAGTCCCATGAACTTTTTGAAGTGTGCTCAAACATGATAGATGGATGATAAATGGATGATTAATAGCAAGACAGATATAGATAGGTAGATAGATAGATAGATGATAGGAGAGAGGATTGAGATAGATGGACAGATGAAAAAAACATATTGACCCCCTAAATTCACCCCCCTTCCCACCATTAGCTCTGCCTTCTCACCAATGGATTGACACTTCTATGAAAAAAGAAAAAATGTCTAAAAGCACTTTAAACACGTGGATATTATTGAAAAGAAAGAAATCTAAATGCATAAAAACAATCACCTATATAGTCTTGTTGCCCAGAAAGAAAACCACTAAGATTCTGGGTTGCGGCCTCTCCGTACTGAGCACACGTGCATGCTTGGGGGTAGTGGGCTGGGGAAAACCAGCCCTCCTGAGAGAGCTGGCAGGGAAGATCCACATGAAGAGAAGGGGGCATTGCAGAGGTCTGGGCAGGGTTAAGGAAGACACAAGCAATGCTGGCCCCGAGGACTCAGTGCTGGGTGGGAGAAGCCAGACCCTTGCTTCCAGACTCTCCCCACCCCCACTGCACCCCCAAATGTGCTCAACTTGATTCTTTTTCAGGACCTGCTCTGAGACCCTGAGACCCTCAGGAAGGGCAGGTGGGAAAGGGTTGCTGCTCCCTGGGGGGTTTCTACCAACCTTTTCAGTGGAGGGACCCTGGGAAGGCATAGAAACCTAGAGGGGCTTCAAGGGAGAGAGTTCAGCTGGGGATCGGGGCAGTCGTCTATCAGGAGGCAGAGTCCAAGAGCAGAGCCAAAGGAGGCTCAGCCGGGGCCTGCGCTGGGCAGGCCACTGCAGAGCTGCAGCCCGGAGGAGGAGCTCATGGGTCAGGGAGCTGGCTGCACAGGACGCAGGAACCAGTTACCGAGATGTGACTGCAGGCCTAACCTCTCCAGCCCAGTTCGCGGCTCTGCTGAGACCCCAGGGCTGATGGAGCCAACAGCCTCTCTGTAAATAGCCCCATAGCCTGCAGGTTAGAAGTCCTGTGTTCTGGCCGGCGCAGCGGCTCACTAGGCTAATCCTCCACCTAGCTGCGCCGGCACACCGGGTTCTAGTCCCGGTCGGGGCACCGGATTCTTTCCCAGTTGCCCCTCTTCCAGGCCAGCTCTCTGCTGTGGCCCGGGAAGGCAGTGGAGGATGGCCCAAGTGCTTGGGCCCTGCACCCCATGGGAGACCAGGAGAAGCACCTGGCTCCTGCCTTCGGATCAGCGTGGTGCACCAGCCGTGGCGGCCATTGGAGGGTAAACCAATGGCAAAAAGGAAGACCTTTCTCTCTGTCTTTCTGTCTCTCTCTCTCTCTCACTATCCACTCTGCCTGTCAAAAAAAAAAAAAAAAAAAAAAAAAAAAAAGAAGAAGAAGAAGTCCTGTGTTTTGCTCCCAGCTGTCACCTCATTTTCTGTGTGACATTAGGCCAGAGATGAAACCCTCTGTGTCTTGTGTCATGATTAGCAATATGAAGAGGTCGGGTAATAGGGCTCCAGGTCCCTTCCAACCCCAAGATGCTATGATCCCCTCTTCTTCTCCCTCTCCTCTCACCACTCCATCAGCCCCCCCAAAAAAGTTTATCATGACAAAGGCGGGGGGTGGGCAGCATTGTGGTGCAACAGGTTAAGTCACTGCTTGCGATGCCAGCGTTCCATATGAGTGCCAGCTTGAGTCCCTCGGCTTCCTGCTCAGCTCCCTGCTAATGTGCCTGGGGTATCAGAAGATAATCCAAGTACTCAGACCCCAGCCACGCACACACGAGACCCGGATGGAGTTTCTGGCTCCTGGCTTCAGCCTCGCCCAGACCTAGTTGTTGCAATCATATCGGGAATGAACCAGTGGGACGGAAGATTTCTCTCTCTGTCTCTGTCTTACTGTCTCTCTCTCTTACTCTGCCTTTGAAATAAATAAATCTCTGCCCCACCCCCACCTCAAAAAAACTCTAAAGCAAGGTGTAGTCAACTCAGTCCAGACGCTTCTCGGAACTGAAGCTCACACCGTGGCCAGCTGTGTTAGGGACTGAAAGAAAGAGCTTCTCCCAGGTCAGCCGAAGGGTCAGGCTGAGATAAAAGGCCTGCCCCATGCTCAGCCACTTGAGCTGCTCAGCCTGCATCCAGGATTAACCAAGGCTCCTCACTGGCTCTCTGGTTTCAAAACAAAACAAAACTTTGAAAGAAGCCTGCATTCACAGGCAAATCCCTCGGGAGCAAGGCCCCTGGGAATGTTTGGGGAGCACCACCTGTCAGGCAGCAGTTCCCACACCCTGAGACCAAAACAGCCTTTGAATGTCAGTCCCAGTAACAACACTGGCACCACACGTATTTGGACAGCACCACCCACCTTTGACAGCCCCTCTTCTGGGCTCAACTTTCTGAAGTAGGCAGAGTGAGAGATATTCGAACAACTTGGTTCTGGTTTAGAGATGAGCTGAACTAAAGCTTGGAAAAATGAAAGAGGTGGGGAGAGATACATTCAGAGCTGGAACTAAGTCCCCTCATCAGAATTCCATGTGTGTGCCTCCCCCATACACACACACACACACACACACACACACACCCCAACGCATTCCAAATCCTGCCTATAGACGGCTCGCACATCACACCACAGCCATCTGGGCCTCCCATAAAGACCAGAGAAGTCTCAAGAGGGAAGAAAACAAAAGAAGTATTTTTAGTGGTGCTCAGACACATTTGGGGACCCCTGCCCCATTATGCTGTCTTCACAGAATCTGGGAATCCTGGAAAATACGGGCTAGATGGCCATCACAGTTCATCCAATGTAGCCACCTGCTGGGGGCAGTCCTCCAGGGCGTACCCTTGAACAAGGGCGTGTAGCCCAGGCTCACTGCAGAGATGGTGGGAAAATAGCACGGACTCGAATACAGGGGGAGTTTCTGCCTTCTCCCGTGGCAGTGTGAGTGCAGCGGCCCAGGCCCTCGCCCCTTGGCCTTCCAGCCTCCAGAACTGTGAGATGACACACGCCTGCTGCTTAAGCCGCCGGCCGAGCCAGAAACTCATCCCTGGGGCACCAGTGATCTGATTCAGAGGAGCTGCCCCACTCCGCGTGGTCCAAGGTGATTACACCACGTGTGTGCATTCCATCCGGTTGGGGGAGGCGGGGAAGCTGACAGACCCCTTATGCTGAGGGTCTGGAAGTTTCTCTCGTTGCTTCTGCTCACACGATAACTTGGCGGCACGGAATGCCCTGGGTGGGCACACACCCCACCAGAGGGCACCTGTCCAGTCCTCGCATGCTCATTCCCAGGGAACTCATTCCCTCGCCGTCTCCATCGGGGTGCTGGGCTCCCTGAGCTGTCTTGACCCATCCTAGAGTCCATGTGGATCTAAATAAAACCCTTCACCTGTCTCCTAAGCAAGTGAAAAGTCTGGCTGGGCGAGGTGGGGCGGGGGGTGGAGGGGAAGCCACATCACTCTCTCCCGACTCCACAGCCCCAGCGGGGCTCCCTAAAGTGCTCTAGGACAGGGCAGCACTGACACCATGGCCATCACAGCTCCTTTAGCCCGGCCAGCGCTCAGCCAGCGGGCCACCCACCTCGCCCTCCCAGCCTGCCCTTCACGGAACGGCCTGAAAAGAGGTTCCGCTGTGATGCAGTCCTGTTTCCCCCGTTTCCCTGTGGGATGGGGAACAAAAAGGCAAGACGGAGATGTGCCCCTGGAGGGCCAGGTGTCTGTGGGAGGGGGGGCTGGCCCTCAGTGACTCCACTGGGGCTTGCCTAGGAGACAGGCAACAGGCTTGAAGCTAGGACCCAAGAGACCCTCATCCATCCGAGCAGGCTGTGTGCACGAGAGCCCGCGGGGCGCCTGTGCTTCTCTGTGCTGTCGCGCCGATAATCCTAACCGGGTCACTTGTTCCTTCACGTGTCCCTTAGTGCTCAGTAAGTGCCAGCATTCCTGCCTGGGCTGGCTCTGAAGTCAGACCTGGGTTCAGGTCTTGACTCTTACTAGCCAAATTTGTCTTAGGCAAATGGTTTCATCTCTCTGAGTCTCCGCTGCCTCGTACATAAAAATGGGGTTTCTCCAATGCTTCCCCCCAAGGTTGCCGCAAGGATGAAATGAAACCATGGATGCCAGGCGCAGCGCCTGACTTGCAAACAGTGGATCGACAGCAGCTCGCACACCACCTTGTACTTACAGGCTTATTAAATGCTTGTTGGCCGCTGGACCTACCGTCGCATGGGTCTGTCTCCAAAAACCCTGTCCCACTCTGGGTCCATAGCATTTCATCTTTCTAAAATTTGTGACTGAGATTCCGGAAAGCTGGGTCTTCCCTGGTGGCCCCTGAACCAACATGGCTGGTAAGAGCTGAGGCACCTGTTACACTTCCTGGGGGAAGAAGGAAGGAAGAAAACAGTGAGAAGGAGATAGAGAGGCCATGGGGTCTGGGGAAGACGGAAGGAATGAGAGAGGGGGAGAGAGGGGGTTGGCAGGGCACGCCCGGTGTTCATGTGACACCCCGCGGCCCTCCCGTTGATCCCCCTTCTGGCTAAGCCCCATCTCAGACACCTGTTCTTTCGAGTCTCTTCTAAGATCACTGACTGTTCTCACGGGAGCATCCTCGTTGCTCCTCCTACAGGGCCCACGGCTGATCAGCTCCGGAGCCGGGATTTGAACCCCGATCAGTCTGCCTCCCTACGGCATGAGCGCGGATCCAGGATTCAGAAGCCTCAGCTGGAGGGTCCGCTCTGCCACTCACCAGCCAGGTGACCTCCCGTGGTCACCTGATCCCTGAGTGCCTTGCTTGACTGTTCCTTAAGGGAAACGGGAGCCATAAGGTCCCCTCCCCATCCTTGGACTAAATAGTAAGTGTGCACAGGCTTTCTAAACTGCAAAGTACTGTGCAGCCGCCGGCCATCAGCCATGCCCATGGCTTTGTGTGTCCTTGAGGGCCTTCAAGGTTTAGAAATTGAAGAGCATGTAGATGGGAGTGTGTTCACTCGGATCCCACCGCACCCCCCCCCCCCCCCCCCGCCAAAGCACCTGGAAGCCACCTTGGGAAAAGCGAAGGAGCTCCAGGTTAAGAAGTGGCGAGCACATTTCTAAAGCAGATTGCACATGGAAAGCACGTCCATTCAGACACTCGTCACTTGCTTCCCTTGCAGGCCCGTTATTTTAGTTTATTTTTTAATTTGTTTGACAGAGTTAGACAGTGAGCGAGACAGAGAGAAAGGTCTTCCTTCCATTGATTCACCCCACAAATGGCTGCAATGGCCGGCACTGCGCCAATCCGAAGCCAGGAGCCAAGTGCTTCCTCCTGGTCACCCACGCGGGTGCAGGGCCCAAGCACTTGGGCCATCCTCCACTGCTTTCCCGGGCCACAGCAGAGAGCTGGACTGGAAGAGGAGCCACCGGTACTAGAACCCAGCACCCTTATGGGACGCCGGCGCCACAGCGGGAGGATTAACCAAGTGAGCTATGGCGCTGGCCCCTGGCCCGTTATTCCTTGGAAATGCTCTCAGATGGCACTCGGGGTGACTAACAAAGAAGAAATGATTCATGAGTGACTGTGTGTTGCTGCTGAAGTGAGCTGTTAGGACTACAACTGAAGAGCATGTGTTTTTCCATTCTCTGGAAATCAAGAACTATGGAGCTGTTTTTACTCAAACTTTTCCAAAACAAACCACCTTTTGCGATGGAAAATGTTGCCCTAAGGAGAGAAATTTTCAGAAAAATTATGAGTGAGTGAAACAAAACAGCACCAAAGAGAAGCCCTGTTTAATGAGAACAAGAACTTTGGCCAGCATGCCTGAGTCCATTCATAGTGTTTCTCCCGCAGCCATGCCTCTCTCTCTCTCTCTCTCTCTCTCTCTCTCTCTCTTTCTCTCTCTCTCTCTCTCCTCTCAAGCACTGGAGTCCAACAGACCTAGGTTCAAATCCAGCTGGGCTTGATATTGGCTGCATCTTGAGTGGCACTTCCCCTCTCCAAGTGCCAGTTTCCTCATCTGTGTAACGGGGGTGAAATACTTTCACACCGGCTTCTGGAAAGATTGGATGAGGTTCTGAACTTTAAGTGCCGTGACACATGGGGTTGAGCTGCCCATGTGTGATACTGGAACGCAGGTTCAAGTCCCGGCTGCTCCACGTCTGATCCACCTCCCTGTTAACGAGCCTGGGAAGACAGCACATGTTGGCCTAAGTTCTTGGGCCCCTGCCACCCATGCGGGGTACCCAAATGGAATGCCAGGCTCCAGGGTTCAGCCTGGTCTGCCCCTGCTGCTGCAGGTATTTGGGGAGTGAAGCAGCAGATGGAAGACCTCTCTCTCTCTCTCTCTCTCTCTCTCCCTCTCTCTCTCTCTCTGTCACTCTGCTTGAAATAAATAAGTAAATAAATCTATTTTAAAATAATAAAGTGCCCATGATGTAGTAAGGTTTGAAAATGCAGTCATACCTCGGCATCCTCACGAGATTGGCTCCAGGAGCCCCCTGGATAGCAAACTCCCTGATGCCCAAGCCCCTTGTGTAAAATGGCGCAGTGCGACAGGCGGTCGGCAGTTGGCTAACCCCAAGGGTGCGGTACCTGAAGATGCAGAAGCCAGCGAGCTGCCGTTTCTCTGGCAGCACTCACCGTGCGTGCTCCACTGGACTTGCAACCCCACCTCCTAGGTCTGCGGGCCTCGCTCTTCCTAGTGGTGCCTTCCAAAAGACCCTTGTCCCTAAGACTGACATTTCCGGCCTCTCATTCTGGTGTCTAACAGAACAGGAATTGGGTTTAGAGAAATAAAATTATTTCCCTTTTTTCACTTTGTTGTTCAAAACAACATTGTCAAGTGTGCAAAGCAGATGGGTGCCTGTGGTAGGGAGGTGGGCCAGGAAGCAGGGGGAAGTGGATTGAGAATGAAGAGAAAAGAGAACTTTATCTTCAAGTTTAAAACAGCATTGAGTCGGCGCCGCGGTTCACTAGGCTAATCCTCCACCTTGCGGCGCTGGCACACCGGGTGCTAGTCCCAGTTGGGGCACCAGATTCTGTCCCGGTTGTCCCTCTTCCAGGCCAGCTCTCTGCTGTGGCCCGGGAGTGCAGTGGAGGATGGCCCAAGTACTTGGGCCCTGCACCCCATGGGAGACCAGGAGAAGCACCTGGCTCCTGCCATCGGATCAGCGCGGTGCGCCGGCCGCAGCGCACCGGCCGTGGCGGCCATTGGAGGGTGAACCAACGGCAAAGGAAGACCTTTCTCTCTGTCTCTCTGTCTCTCTCTCTCACTGTCCACTCTGCCTGTCAAAAAAAATAATAAAATAAAATAAAAAACAGCATTGATGGAGCCGGCACTGTGGCACAGTGGGCTAAGCCTCCGCCTGCAGCACCTGCATCCCGTATATGTGCTGGTTCAAGTCCCAGTGGCTCCACTTCTGATCCAGCTCTCTGCTATGGTCTGGGAAGCAGTATAAAATGGCTCAAGTGCTTGGGCCCCTGCACACGCCTGGGAGCCCTGGAAGAAGCTCTTGGCTCCTGGCTTCGGATCAGCGACCATCTGGGGAGTGAACCAGCAGATGGAGGATCTCTCACGCTCTCGCTCTCTCTCACTCTGCCTCTGCCTCTCTGTAATTCTGCCTTTCAAGTAAATAAATAAATATTAAAAAAAAAAAACCATTAGCCTGAAGTGGAATCAAAGGCAAGCTTTTACTTCCAATATTCAAGGGATCATTGTGAATAACAGTAAATCATATTAAGTCATTAAAACAGCCCTGTGTTAAAATGAAGAAGTCATTTTGCAGAAACTGGCTTCAAAGCCTTTTTTTTTTTCCAGAAGATAGATAGACGCAGGGCAGGAAAATCACAATTGATCCAAAGTGCACACATGGAAGATTCAGGGCTTAGCCAAAGAAGACACACATAGCCAGTCTCGTTCAGTTACCCCCGTTTTCCATCCCCTAACCTATGTGTAGGCTGTCGTTGTGCTGGCTAGCCAACCTTGAGAAAACTCAACCCTGTTCCACGTGCATCAGTGACTCGAGGCCCAGCTCTCTGGCCAGAGGACAGCGCATGGCCCAAGGACCCACCTTTCCCCCCAGGGGTCCTCCTGCATTCATGAGCCAAAGACTTACTCCAGTCTCTAGTTGGCTACTTTCCAGGCTCCACCCAGCACCCCAGGCATGTGGCCTTCGGAGCCAGGCTACAGTTTGGATTTAAGTCCAGTGGAGTCAGAAGCTACTTGAGATTGCCTTGGCTCTTGGGCCCTTAGTTTCTCAGTCTATAAAATGGGGGTGACAAAATTAGACATGGTTTTTATGGAAACAGTTAATAAAGTAACCAACACACAATAAGCACTGGCCCCATGTATGTGAGTTGTATGGCCCCAGGACTCCTAGGGCGACACATGTGTCATTGCTTTAGCTTGGAATTTGTTGAGGTGGATTCGTTCTGAGAGGAGGAACGTGGTGGGGTCAAGAGGCACAGAGTCACCACACAGACCCCGGGAGCTGGATGAAAGCAGGCCTGAGGCCAGCAGCCTGCAAACTCATTTATTTCACTTGCTATAGCTGCTTATATAGCCAAGGCAGCCAATCGGTCAAGGGACGGTCTATGCCCTAATCAATCACAGCCTGTTGCCAGGCAGTTTCTGTTGCCAGCGACCATCTTGGCATGGCCTTCTCATTCCACCACAGGAATTCCTTCCTAGCTAACATGCAAAGTGAGACATAGAGAGCATAAAGGGGACCGAGTTCCTAAGAACATAAATAGAAAAGTAACGTGTTCTCTCTAAAAACACCAAAACTGGTAATCTGAAGAAATAGGACTGGCAGTGGATTGGGCAGGATAAGAACCCAGAACCAAAAGGTGCTGAGAAGCACTGCACAGAGAAGTCTGGGTCCCTGTGCTTAACCAGGTGCCCTCCAAACTTATCTGACCACGGAAACTTTTGTCCAGTAGTACTCATTAATTCCCCAAAACTCCACATGCCCTCAGACACACTGGGAACCGTTGTTAGCTGTGTTGAAAGTACTAACACCTCTGCCTGGTCGAGATGGCCCCTGTCTTGGGTAATCACCAGCCTCGCCTGGGCTCACACGTGGGCGTATGTGAGACCCTCACGAGGAGACCTCGGAGGAGGAGCAGTGGGACGTCACACAGGCAGGACGGCGGCAGAGACCGTACCCAGGGTGACCAGCTCTATGGACCACACCATTCTCCCTCCCCATCGGATCTGACATCTGTCCCCTCCTTTCAGAACTGAACTGCAGCCAGCACTGGGTCAACTACACATTTGACCAGAGGTGGGCATTTGGCGCAGTGGTTCCGATGCCACTAGCAGTGCCCATACCCCATATCTGAGTGCCTGGGTTTGATTCTTGGTGCTGCTTCTGATTCCAGCTTCCTGGAATCAGCTTCCTGGAATCAGCACGTCCTGGGAGGCAGCAGGGGACGACTCACTTGGGAGATCTGGATGGAATCCCTGGCTCTGGGCGTTAGCCTGGCCCATTCCTGGATGTTTCTGGCATCGGAAGACTAAACCAGCAGAGGAAAGATATTCTCTCCCTCTCTCTCTCTCTCTCTCTCTCTCACACACACACACACACACACACACTCACACACACACACACAATCCTTCTGCACTTCTCTCTCTCCCCCTGTGACTCAAATGAATAAAAATTAAAGAAACATAATTTAAAACAAAAACACATTTGACAAAGACTCCGTGATGAAGCTGACATAGACGCTACGCCATAGTCAGCAAATATGCATCCGGGAGTCTCTCCAGGGCATGGTCCAACTCCCCTCGCCCACCCTTCTCTCACAGAGCACCACAGAGGAGCTTCTGACAGTGCTTCCCTGGGGTCCCTTCCCTGGGGTACCAGGAGGGCACACTCTGGGGGCTTAGCAGACCCATGTCCTGAGAGCTCCTCACTACCGCTGGAGTAGGAGTTGGGGACCACGCTCTGACCCCGCCCCCTCTCCAATCACCAAGACCTCCTGGAGCAAACCCTCAAGACTCCTTCTTGCCCGTGTTCATATGCACCACCATGGAAATGAGTGGGGTGCACCAGAGAGCTGGTCTGGGGGTTCCCAGTGGACACTGAGAGGATGGCATGAGCTGGGGTCACTGTTTCACAGGGACTAGGGTTCAGCTGCGTGGATTGGGACCCCGGTTCTGCCAGCCACTCTGCGACCTTGGGCAGGTTCTTGGGCTCTCTCTTCCTCAGTCCCCTCAGCTGCCAACAGAGGGTAAAGCGTAGACCCTGCTTTGGAGGGTCCCGTGATTGCAACAGTGCCCAGCGCACCCCAAACGCCTGAGAGATGCTATTTACCAGGATGGTTAGCATCAGCCTTGTTGCAAAGCGCTACCCAAGCCGCTGCAAATCCACAAATGCCCCGACTGCACAGCTGAATGACCTTTAACACACAAAGCTCTCTCCCTCCCCTCACTTCGCCCCCTCCCTCGGCTCCTCCCTTTTTCCCAGCCTCAGAGTCTGAGGCCCTTAAGGACTCTGCAGAGAGTGTCAATAGAAGTTGCCCTGCCCAGGGCAGCTGGGCCGACCCCGCCCAGCTGGATGCAGCTCTCAGTGACCGTTTGAGCTGTGCAAGGTCAGGGTCAGTGGCAGGGTCACAGGAGAGATTGGCCAGGGCACCAGCCCATTCAGGGACACCTGGGATGCTGCCTGTCCCCAGCCTCAGGGCCTCTGTGGCTATTGTGAGGGGGCGTCCCCTAGGGCCCCACAAAGGCTGACCCTGGCTGCTCAGAGTCGCCCCTACAAGGGGCTCACAGCAAGCTCACATCAACAGGGGGCGCTACACTGGCCTTGGACTCAGAGAAGAGCTGGTGGGTGGAGATGGGGGCAAAGACACAGGGCACTGGCTGACGTGATGGGATTTCTGCCATGAGGCAGACCCTGCACCAAGATGAAGAGCAAGGGCTGGGGGAGGGGGACTTGGGTTCAAACCCGATTCCCCCACTGTGCCACCCTCTGTGTCCCCGTGTCACCCCCACCCAACCCCCAGGCCCCCACTTACCCAGATGATTGAATCAAAGAATGTTAGGCAATGTGGTCAAACCACAGCAAACCTCAGCTCTTGTACCAGTACCACCCATTAGTCCTTTATTCCTCACAATATAATGGCCCATTTTCCTGGCGAAGAAACTGAGGCTCACAGGGCTTGTAAGTTTGGGAGCCAGGTTGAGATATAGCTCCGGCTCCAAGGTCCATGCTGCTGCCGCCTCACCCCTTCCGTGGGAGCTCAGACGGCCCCGCCCCAGCACATTTTTCCCTGCTGGGCACGAGAGGATCTGGGAAGTGCCCGGCCCAGACAAAGGGGTCAGGGGTCCGGCGGGGAGCCGTGGATGCCACCTCCGCCTCACGGGGCTCAGGGGTTGTGGCCGAGATGGTCACAGATCAAACCAACAGGAGTGAGAGGGTGGCTCCAGGACGAGGCAAACAAGCCAAAGCCGCAGCACCCAGAATGGCGGCCACTGGGATCCAGCTCTGAGTTCCTTAAAATGTAGCAAAGACAACAGTTCTGTCGTTCAGTCACACAAGCCCAGAGTCTCACAAGCAAGTGTGGCCAGCGGCCAGCGCTGGCAGACAGCACTACCGGCACCACGGACGCGTCCCCTGGGGCTGCCGCTCTGCAGGACAAGAGCCTGCATGGTCAGCTCAGCGGCTCAGACTTCCCTGAGCCACAAGCGAAGAAGGAAATGCGAGTGAAAGAAAGTTGGGGCAGCGCCAGGTTCTAGTCCCGGTTGCTCCTCTCTGCTGTGGCCCAGGAGGGCAGTGGAGGATGGCCTAAGTGTTTGGGCCCCTGCACCTGCATGGGAGACTGGGAAGAAGCACCTGGCTCCTGGCTTCGGATAGGTGCAGCGCCGGCCGTAGCAGCCATTTGGGGAGTGAACCAACAGAAGGAAGACCTTTCTCTCTGTCTCTCTCTCTCACTGTCTATAACTCTACCTGTCAAATAAATAAATAAGAAGGTTGGGGCTGGGCAGGAAAGCAGGACAGGCGGCAGGAACAGCGACCATACAGAACCATGCCTAGGGGCAGGTGCTGTGGTCCAGCAGGTTAAGCTGCCCTGGGAACGCTGGCATCCCATACCAGAGTGCCCGTTTGGTCCTAGCAACGCCATCTCTGACCCAGCTCCCTGCCAGTATGCCTGCTAAGCGGGAGAAGATGGCCCAAGTGCTCAAGTCCCTGCCACCCACTGTGGAAACCTGGATGGTGTTCCTGGGTCCCGGGGTTTCCGCTCGGGCCAGCCTTGGCTGTTTCAGCCATTTGGGGAGTGAATCAGCAGATGAAACATCTCTGCCTTTCTGTCACTCTACCTTTCAAATTAATAAATACATCTTAAAAAAAAAACTGGTGGGAGGGAACCATCTCCCTGGAATGAAGAGAGAGGGTATAGAGTGGCTAAAGACGTTGTTTCTGAGGGGCTGGCTGCCTGCTGAGTCCTGGCCCCAGCTCCTGCTGGCTGTGCGCCCTTGGACAAGCCCCTGGGCTTCTCTGTGCTTTCTTGACCCTGTAAGTGAGGATTACAGCAGTGCCTCCCTCTTGGGCTGTGCTGCAGCCCGAAAGCACCCAGCCCGTGTTGAGCGTGGACTGTGAGGTCAGAGTGGTGCGCGGGAGCTTCACGGGCCGCGGGAACAGTGCTGCTCTCAGCCGGCGCTGCGGCTCTACTAGGCTAATCCTCCGCCTTGCGGTGCCGGCACACCGGGTTCTAGTCCCGGGCGGGGTGCTGGATTCTGTCCCGGTTGCTCCTCTTCCAGTCCAGCTCTCTGCTGTGGCCCGGGAAGGCAGTGGAGGATGGCCCAAGTGCTTGGGCCCTGCACCCCATGGGAGACCAGGAGAAGCACCTGGCTCCTGGCTTCGGATCAGCGCGATGCGCCAGCCGCAGCAGCCATTGGAGGGTGAACCAACGGCAAAAAGGAAGACCTTTCTCTCTGTCTCTCTCTCTCTCACTGTCCACTCTACCTGTCAAAAAAATAAATAAATAAAAATAAAAACAGTGTTGTTCTCACGGTAAGAACCCAGGGAAGGCTGAAGTGTTATACACATGGAGGGCAAGGAAGACCATGGCCACGGGAGGACTGTGGCCCATCTAAACGCTGTGGCTGCCTCCATTCAACACCAGCCAGGGGCGGGCAAGCGTGACAATGGACCCACCATCACCAGGCCTTCTGGTTTCTCAAAACGCTGGAAATCCAGATTTTTTTTTAATGTAAAAGTTTCCTCATGTTTTTAAGTAGGCCCTACTTCCCAGATGTTTAAATATCTCAAGGAACAAACCAGCCACCTGCTAGGACATCTGGTTTTCCGCCACCACTCCCTAGAGAGCTCAATAAACCAAAATCTATAACTCAAATCACACCACCAGATGAAGCAGGTGGTACTGAAAGAAACCAAAACATTGCCTGGGACAGGACAGAGCATCAGAAGAGTCGCCAAAATAAATCTGAGCCACGTGGTGGCTCCCTCCCACCCACCATCCAACCCCCTGCCCACCCCCCAGCCTGAGTATTTCCTATTTTTACCTTTGAACCTATGAGTGGTAAAAAGAAACCGATAGTTCCCTCACTGAGGTTGTTAAATGACCCTATGCTCAGTCCCTCCGAGGACTCTATCAATCCTTCCACCCACAGAATGCTGTGCCAGGTGTTCCTTTAAGGGGCTGGGGTCCCCGTCATTGTCCAGTGCCACGTTACAAAACAAAACCACTTAATTAGGACATGGATTGAGGAGGAGAGCAGAAGTCAGAAGACCTATTTAGTGAATAAAAACCGCTTGAATGAAAGACTTGGTACTGAGCAAGAATTCAGAATTTCAGGTTCTCATTCTTCGGATTTTCACCTTCACAAAGCATTGCCTTTTTGGAGCTAAGATTTGCTTTCTTATTTGAAAGGCAGAGTGACAGAGAGAGAGAAAGATTCGGGGAGAGAATAGCTACAACAGCTGGGGGCTGGGCCAGGCTAAAACCAGGAGCCAGAAACTCCATCCTGATCTCCCACATGAGTGCAAGGGGCCCGAGCCATTGGGCCCCCTACCACTGCCTTCCCAGGTGCATTAGCAGGGAGCTGGATCAGAAGCCAAGGAGCTCTGATATGGCATGCCAGTGAAGCAAATGTCAACTTAACTCACTGCGCCACAGTGCCGGCCTCAAACGATTGTTTTTCCATGGAGAGTTTGCTTCCAAAACTATTGAGCACTGGATGAGTGCCCTGGGATCTATCCTCAGGGAACTTACAGTCAACCAGAGAAGAGCTAGTTACATATTGGTAATTATAGTTGCAGACTAAGGAAGAGGCCCAGCTAAGCAGATACGGTAGATAATAAAATATTTATAACAGCAAAAAACAAGAGAAAAGAATAAGCCCACTGGCCTTTGAAATGTATTCTGCCCTCCCTACTGCCCACCTCATGCAGAAGGAAAAGCGGGCATTGGGCCTCTAAGAATTTACGGATGCTCCGCCTTGGAAGTGAGAAGCTTCCGGCCCTTCCTCCAGTAGCGGCCCTCCAGGGATCCATCTGGAAACACCAGATTGCTCTCTGAGGAGGGTGGGTCCAGCTGGAGAGTCAGCAGGGGCCAAGGTCGCCAGCGCCTCCTCTCTGTCTCCCCATCCCCCATACCTCCCGGAAATAGATGGAGGAAGGATAGGTTATACCCTGGCTCGGGGCACCTTTGAGAGAGTAAAGTGGGAGAGTCCTGATACAAAATGCTCCCCGGTCCCAGGTCAGAGACATCTAAATCAGACTAGAGCAGGGTTATTAACTGCAGTCTCTAGAGCCAATTGAGCAGCTCCTTGAACTTGGACGAGAAAAAAACATCGCATCTCAATTTTCACTAACTGAAATGAAGCATACGGTTCTGTTATGAATGTAGACAACAGGCCACAGTGGTATTAGCTGTACCCGTTGACTTTGCCACAAATTGTAATCACAGATATTCTCGTATCACATTTCGTTTGTGGCAGAAACCCTGAAGTAACATTTGTGTGCATGATGCCACCAAAACCAAGGTAGTTATTAGATCTGCTGCTGCATGTCGTTACTTAATGCATTGCTAAACAAGCACGAATACTACTACATTGCTAATTCATTTTCCCCCCAACGGGATCCAAGGCATTAGTTGAGTAATGGCCCCTGGACTAAGGGAAGCAGGTGCAGAATTGTGTACGACTGGTTGCTGGCGTTTAAGGGCGTGAATTTAGCCAGGCAGAGGAAAGGCCAGGCATTCCAGGCCAAGGGAAAGCGCGTGCTGTGCAGACTCCGTCACTGGCGGCTGAGGCTCTGGAGAGCCGGCTCTGCAGGAGGAAGCGGAGTGGGTGGAGCGCGTGGCTGCAAACCCACTTCGGCCTGGTCGCCATGGCATTAGGTGGCCCAGATTCAGGCCCTGGGCCCCGATCGTGTAATGAGAATCCATGAACACATCCTATGCCTGTGTTAGCAGAGTAAAACAAGACATTCGGAATAGACCTCGGTTTTCCTAGCCCTGTTTTGGCATGTCTTAATTGTTTTTCAGAATCTCTAACCTAAGCGTCTCTGGACTTCTGAGGGGTGAAGCTGGCCAGAAGGGAAGGATTTTACTGGAGATGAGGAAAGGGATGAGTCTGTGAAGCAAACAGTGGCCGGAGCTGGGATTTGAACCGGAACACTATGGGTGATTTTTGTTTTTAAGTGTGTGTGCAAATGACATACTCAGTGTAAGCCGCCTTTGATGGCTTTCCCTGCCCAACATCCACCCTCTTTAGTAGGACCCCTTCTCTGTAACTATGAAGGTTGAGGGAGAGGCAGGTGACTCAGGTAGGCCAATCAGAGCACAGAATTCTCCAAGCCCCAGTGGGCGGCTTAGAGGTAATCCTGTAAGAATAATCCCATCCTTATGACTGCCAGAATTGTTTCCAGGATGGACAGTCATCCAAGTTGCCCAGTCAGAGCAAATCTTGATATCTATGCAAGCACTGTTGATAAGAGAGTGTCTTTTGGGGCCAGCACTGTGGCATAGTAGGCTAAGCCTCTGCCTACAGTGCCAGCATCCCATATGGGCATTGGTTCATGTCCCGGCTGCTCCACTTCTGATTCAGCTCTCTGTTAATGGCCTGGCAAAGTAGTGGAAGATGGCCCACATGCTTGGGCCCCTGCACCCATGTGGGAGACCCAGAAGAAGCTCCTGGCTCCTGGCTTCAGACCGACCCAGCTCCAGCCATTGTGGCCTATGGAATGAACCAGTGGATGGAAGACCTCTCTCTCTCTATGTCTATAACCCTGCCTCTCAAATAAATAAATACTTTCTTTAAAAAAAAAAAAAGCATCTTTTTAGGCTGGGATGGATCACAGGGTTTAAGCCTGGAAAAGTCATCTTGTTACCATAGAGATCCTGAGAACAAAGCCAGACGTAGGAAAGCAGAGTCAAGAGATGAAGAGAGCTGGGGTCCTAACAAAACGCAGCTCTAGCTCCAGCTGGGCCAGATGGGCCCTGGCCTAGATGCAATCAGGTCTGGCTTTAGAAAGAGCAGACCATCTTCTGGGAGACAGGCAACCAGAAGGATCCTGCATCGGGGGCAAATGACCCAGAAATTCAACACTAGACTGTACAAGTCCACTTTCCTTGAGCAAGTTTGCAATAACAAGCACCTCCCAGCTTCTGATGGCTTACAACAAGTTTACCTCTCGTTCACACTGCATGTGAGTCTGGCTCTGCACTCTAAATGTCTACTGTGCACAAGTTCAAGGCTAGGAGTAACTCCTATCTTAGTCTCATGGTAAGAGGAACAGAAGAGTATCTAAACCACATGATGGCTCTCCAAGTTTATGCTAAATAGCGGCTCTGTCACATCTGCCCACACCCCATTGACCAAAGCCAAGTCCATGACCAAGCTGAGCATCAGTGGGAAGCTCTGAAAATCATGTGGTTGGCAATGACAAGGACAGATAATCCTCTTACGAGAAGGGCGGTGACTAGGGGAGCAATACCACGACCCACATTGCCAAGACCTTAGAAGCATCTTGGCTCCAGCACCTCATTTAACATATGGAGAAACTAAGGCCCAGGTTAGGTTAAGTGACTTGCTCAGTCACCTAAATCCCCAGAGGCAGAACAGGGGCGAGGGCCTGAGCTCCTGCCTCCCCGTCCAGTGGCCTTCCCGGCTCCCCGGGCTGCTCCCCTGCAGCTCCTCTTTGGCAAGTTAAGGGAAGATTGGGCATGGTTGTCCCCTGTTTATCCTCTTCAATTTGCACTATGTTTCCCAGCACAGAGCTGATCGACTGGCATGGCAAAAGAGAACCTTCTCTAGAATCAATATTTGAGCTGGTTTCTTCTAAGGCATCCAACAAGAACAGAAAGTTGGTTCCGGCTGATTGAATATGTCTTGGAAACAAGTGCAAGAAATTACAATATTGCAACATTTTTGGACTTGGTGATTTAGCTTTGGAATTGATAGTTTTGGGTTCCTTTTGTTCTAATTTGTTTTTCTTTTTTTTAAAGCAATCTTTTTTAATCCTGCAGAAGAGAAGAAATGGTAATGGCTATTAAATGTCTAAAAGGAGGCAGTCGCTGATAGATATGAGACATAAGTAATCTTTATTATATGAGTTTTCCCGGGTAATTAGGAACTTCTTGGAAATATTTCTCAAGTGGCATGTCCCCCTCCACTCTCCATCCTTTCTGATCAGCCTAATATTCAGCTTCACATACTTCTTTTTTTTAAGGTTTTATTTATTTATTTGAGAGGTAGAGTTACAGACAGTGAGAGGGAGAGACAGAGAGAAAGGTCTTCCTTCCACTGGTTCACTCCCCAAATGGCCAGCTATGCCAATTCAAAACCAGGAGCCAGGAGTTTCTTCTAGGTCTCCCACACGGGTGTAGGGGCCCAAGCACTTGGGCCAGCTTCTATTGCTTTCCCAGGCCATAGCAGAGAGCTGAATTTGAAGAGGAGCAGCCAGGACCAGACCCGGCACCCATATAGGATGCCGGCGCTACAGGCGGAGGATTAACCTACTGCGCCATGGCGCTGGCCCCACATATTTCTTTTAAATTTTATTTTATTTGTTTATTTATTTTATTTTATTTATTTATTTGAAAGACAGTTACAAAGAGAGGTAGAGGCAGAGAGAGACGTCTTCTATCTCCTGGTTCACTCCCCAATTGGCCGCAACAGCCGGAGCTGTGCCCATCCGAAGCCAGGAGCCAGGAGCTTCTTCCGGTTCTCCCACATGGGTTCAGGAGCCCAAGGACTTGGGCCATCTTCCACTGCTTTCCCAGGCCATAGCAGAGAGCTGAATCGGAAGTAGAGCAGCCTGGACTCGAACCGGCGCCCATATGGGATGCCAGCACTGCAGGCTCTGGCCCTCTCTGTATCTTTGCTTCTGTCCCTTCACCCCACCACCCTTGACTCTCCTGTTTCTGTTTTCCATGCACCCAAGCGCCATACTGATTCTCTGAGGGTCTGTGTTTACCAAATCTCTTCCTTAGCTAGTGCATTCACTCATCCAACCCTCATGAGACACGTTCTACAATCTCTAGCACACAGACGAGGAAAGCCAGGCTCGGGAAGGAAAGGACCTCTGGTCAGTTACGGTCCTGCGAGCGCCGGGCCGGCGTCAGACACTACATCTGTCAGGCTCCCAAGGCACGGACGCTGAGATCCACTCAAATAAGTCCCGTGTGAATCTGGAAATAAACGGTGAACGACGCTCAGTCCTCACGCAGCTCATTCAGAATTCACTCAGTGAATATTGTCTCCACTCCCACCAGGTACCTGGGCCAGAGTAATCTATAATCTATTAGCAAATACAGACGAATTCATGTGCAACTAACAATTCACTGTGCTTCGTACTACAGTCATCCTCACTAAACACGCAGGTGAGAACAGAGGCCCTAACAGGGAGCCACATTTTCTACCACTTGCCTTGTACTTGGTTTGAAAAACCGTGGAATAAGTCTACCCAACCCTAGTCTCTCTGATTTTCATTTTCCCCTTACTTAACAGCTCATAAAAAAACAGGGGCCTGGCACCAGCACTATGGCATAGTGCGTTAATTTGCCACCTTCAGTGCCAACGTCCTGTATCAGGGCTGGTTAAAGTCCCACCTGCTCCACTTCCAATCCAGCTCCCTGCTAATGGCCTGGGAAAGCAGCGGAAGATGGCCCACGTCCTGAGGCCCCTGCATCCTCATTAGAGATCCAGAAGAAGCTCCTGGCTCCTGGCTTCAGCCTGATCCAGCCCCATCTGTTGTGGCTATTTGGGGAGTGAACCAGCGGATAGAAGACCTCTCTTTCTGTCTCTCCCCCTCTCTCTCTGTAACTCTGCCTTTCAAATAAATAAATAAATCTTTATTTAAAAAATAAAAACAACAAAAATACAGGGACCTGCTGGGATTTAGGATATACTGGTCTTTGACTTATTCTTTGGCCTACGGAGAAAGATACTGGAGCAGGGACTTGGGATAGGATCAGTTGCCTCTCTTGTTCAAGCCAGGCAGTGTCCTTGTAGCTCAGCAATGGGAGGCTGTGGGGAGAAAGCCCAAGATGGCTCTAGAGACGTCTAGAGAGATGGTTCTGCAGTCGATTACTGAGGGTGGGCGAGAAAATGATGTCAGCTTCCTGACAGCTAGGCCCGAGAGAGGCAGCAAAATCCCACACAACTCCCATTCTCCACAGCCCCAAGGATGTGCATCTAAAAATAGACACACAATACCATTTGGATCTGCTGTGGATTTCACAACTGCTGGCCCAGCACAAAATGTTTGGCTTTGGTCAAGTCAGAATGTAATGAGAACCAGCCAGGAAGCTGAGCATGACCAGGACCAACAGCCACCAGCACACAGCAACCCCTCTGTCCAATGGCCTTGACCAAGGAAGTGCAGGCACTGCTACCCCAGGTCCTTGTGTGACTCGCCCTGCAACTTAACAAAAGCTTTTCGGGCATGCCAGGGACTTTCTAAGATGCTTCATTCCAGGGACACTGGGATCGGGTCTCTTTCGGAAGTTGGCCTGGGAACTAGAAAATTAATAAGAAATATCCATGAGTTCTGTATAAAGTAAACACAACTACAAGTGCAGGACATGGATGGGAAGGGATGAGAGAACAGTTTAGAGAGGAGATAATTACAAACACCTGATAGAGAGTGCGCATGGCCCAGGCTAGATATGTGTAAGAAAATACAACAAAAACAAGGGAAGAGTTGGCATTCTGTTTGTGGGTGTAAAACCAAGTTAACAGCTGACGATTCCAGTCCACGGCAATCGCCTGCCCGTATGCTATGTGCAGTATTATTTACTGAGTAGGTAGCAGGCGCCAGAAGCCGCTGTCAACCCCTCATGTGAATCAGCTCACCTCATCCTGACTCTAGCATTATTCCCATTTTTCTGAAAAGAAAAGTGATTTGGACTCCTCACAGCTTGAGCAGACGTTAGCAATCAATCAGTGGTTCCGAACCTGACTTGTACAACAGATTTACCTAAGAAACCCTAAAAACTACAGATTCTGGGATCTCTTCTAGAGTCCACCTCCCCCCCAATCTGAAATGATAGGAGTAGGCCCAAGAATCTGCACCCTAAATGACTGTCAGGTACAGCCTTGTCTGGAATCCACTTATCCATTCAATGACCTCTTTGTTTTCAGACCACAACATTGAAATCCAAAGAGCCTTAGTGACATGCCCCAGGTAACCAGCCTATGGCAGCAGAGGCAGGACTAGAACCCAGGGTTTGTAGTATGGTCCTCTTGCCATCGTAATCACACATCCCACACTGGAATCCTGAATGGGGCCAAGGTGTTGTCCAGATCCTTCAATTCAACTCAGTGCAATTAAAGGTTTGCTGAGGCTGGCATTAGGCTAATCCTTGGCCTGCGGCGCTGGCACCCTGGGTTCTAGTCCTGGTTGGGGCACCGGTTCTGTATTGGTTGCCCCTCTTCCAGTCCAGCTCTCTGCTGTGGCCCGGGAAGGCAGTGGAGGATGGCCCAAGTGCTTGGGCCCTGCACCCGCATGGGAGACCAGCAGGAAGCACCTGGCTCCTGGTTTCAGATCAGCGCAGCGCACCAGCCGCAGCGGCCGCTTGGGGGGTGAACCAACAGAAAAAAGAAGACCTTTCTCTCTGTCTCTCTCTCTCACTGTCTAACTCTGCCTGTCAAAAAAAAAAAAAAAAAAAAAGTTTGCTGAACACCTACTATGAACTACACACTGTGCTCAGCTCCAGGAGTTCCATGGTGATCAACACAAACATGGTTTCTTGCCCTCAGATAGCTTCCAATCCAGAAGAAAGAACTTTTTTCCCCTTTTTTAGTTGAAAGGCAGAGAAAGAGATGTTCCATCGGCTAGCTCACTTCCCCAAATGCCTGCAACAGGCTAGGTTAGGCCAGGCCAAGGCCAGGAGCCCAAAACTCAAGCTGGGTTGCGATGCACTTGAGCCATCACGTGCTGCCTCCTAGGGTGCACATCAGCAGGAAGCTGGAATATGGAACAGAGCCAGGACCTGAACCCAGGCACACCCACATGGAATGCCAGCTTCCCAGTGGCACCTCAATCACTGTGCCAAATGCTTACCCCCAGAACATTTTTTTTTTGACAGGCAGAGTTAGACAGTGAGAGAGAGAGAGAGGTCTTCCTTCCATTGGTTCACCCCCCAAATGGCTGCAATGGCCGGCACTGCGCTGATCCGAAGCCAGGAGCCAGGTGCCTCCTCCCATTCTCCCATGCAGGTGCAGGGCCCAAGCACTTGGGCCATTCTCCACTGCCTTCCTGGGCCACAGCAGAGAGCTGGACTGGAAGAGGAGCAACCGGGACAGAACTGGTGCCCCAACCGGGACTACAACCCAGAATGCCAGTGCCGCAGGCAGAGGATTAGTCTAGTGAGCTGCAGCGCTGGCCCAGAACATTTTTTTAAATGTAACCAACTCACTGAATAAGCTGGAATCAGTGAAAGCAGTTTTGTTTTCTCCCCACTACCCCTTCTACCCTGCTCTAGCTTCTTGTCCTTAGAAATCTTTGCCATCTTAGATAGATCTTATAGCTTTCTGGCCACCCTTGGGCATTAAATAGCACTCTTTGGGGGACAATTTACAAAGTTCCAGGCATGGGAGCGACACTCTGGGTTAAGCTGCAGCCTGCAGCACGGGCATCCCAGATCAGAGGGCCAATTTGAGCACTGGAGGCGCTGCTTCTGACCCAGCTCCCTGCTCACGTGCCTGGGAAAGCAGAGAAAGATGACCCAAATACCTGGGCCCCTGCAACCCATGTGGGCAACCTGGACGGAGTTCCAGGCTCCTGACTTCACCCTGGCCCAGCTCCAGCCCTTGTGGCCATTTGGGGAGTGAACCAGCAGATGGAAGAGAGGGTGACTCCTCCCCCCGACCCGCCAAGTCTCGTTCTTGCTCTCGCTCTCCCTTTCTGTGTCACTCGGCCTTTCAGATAAATAAACACATCTTTAAAAAAAAAAAATCCGTTCATTCTAATGTCAAAGCTGCATTCCCCAATGAACAAGTCTGCCCACGCTTGGCTTGGAACTGGCTCCAGCCCAGAAGCTGCAGTGGAGACAGGGGTTTGAAGGCTTCTGATCCTTGCCGCCTCCCTTACTTGTTGTGCTTCTTTAGATACCCCTGAAACCAGGGCAAGGGCCCCAGGGAGCAGGAAGGAGACACGAGAGAGAGAAAGAAGGGAGAAGGTCAGAGGGACCCAGGCTGTCTACTCGCCACATGTCCTCACTCACAGCAGTTGGCCAAGCACTGGGGCTCTCTCCCAGGAGGACGCCCTCTCCACTGCTTCTGGCATTCATGAGCTTGGCCTCCTCTTATGCCCTGACATAGACCCTGCGTCCTCCCGCTGACCTCTCGGCCACTGCTTCAGCATCTGCCCCTTCCAGACCCTGTCTCTGTAGGGTCTTTCCCCTCTGCGAAGGTTCCCTCCACGCTCATACCCCAGCCAGGCTCCTCTGAGCCCCCTTCTCAGTAAGCCTCGACCGGGGTTTTGAGGTCTGGGTGTGTCTCCTCCAAAGTTCAAGTGCTGAGACTTGGCGGCCAATAGGATGGCAGGAAGAGGTGGGACCTTTGAGGGGTGCTTAGGCCACGAGAGCTCCTCCCCCACGGATGGGATTGGGTGCCCTGGGAAGGGCATCCTGCTGCCCTCTGCTGGTCCCTCTGCCTTCAGCCACGTGATGTCGTGGTGTTCCTCCCCCTGAGGTGGGCAGCCACAAGGCGGGCCACTTTGGATGCAGAGAGCAGCTCTCCCCAGTCCACCAAACCCCCTAGCATCTTGATCTTGGTCATTCCAGCATCCAGAACTGTAGGAAAACACCTTCTGTTCCTTATAGGTTACCCATGATTTGAATGACTGTCCAGCCCACAGCCACACTGAACTCGGTTGCTGTCACAGCGCAGTCAGGAAGTAGGGCTGTCGAGAGAGGGATGGGGCTGGGGCCATGAAGACGTCCCTCTCACGGGTCCGATCGATGCCTTCTCAAGAGGGGAAGTTCGGCCTCTTTTCCTCTCCACCCTGAGAGGATGAAGTGTCCTCCCTGCCAGAGGACACAGTGCTCGTGGTGCCACCTTGCCATCAGAATCACCAGAGCCGCCGGCATCGTGCAGTCGCACTTGCCAGTCTCCGGGACCGCGAGCCAATAAACTTCTGTTTACTACACATTACCCAGTCAGCGGGACTCTCTAACGTAGCACAAAACAAACCAAGGTATCTACTCTCGGGCGTTTTGTTAAAGCAGCACAAATCAGACGGCCACAGGGGCCCGAAGAATGACAGAGTCTCGGCACAGATGAGTACAGATGCCCCTCCCCCCTCTCCCCGACACACGTTAAAGGAGTCAGACACTAGCACCATTTCTAATAGCTCGAGACTAAACCCCATAGCATGCCCAGAGCCCCATCTAAAGGCCCTAAGAAAGCTCAGAGCTGCCAGAAAGATTCCTGGCCCCTCTCCTCAACCCTGCGGGCGTGCGACAGGCACCAGTCCCTTCCACGCTTCTTCTTCGGAATTTTCCTAATGAGTCTCAGGAACCCTCCCCATCTGGCCTGGGGGAAGGAGGGAGAAGCACGCCCTCCCTCCTCCCCACCACACATGACTCTGACAACTTTCCCGGCAGAACCACTTGCTCCCCAATCTGCCTCAATCAGTCCACGGGCCTCCCCCATGTATGGCCTCCTTGTGGATGCTGAGCTAAGAAATGTTTTAAATAAAACCTGATTTCACAATCTCTTCCTTAGTATGCCCTGTACAGAGAGTCTCGACCCCGGGGTACTTTGCCAAAACACCAAAAGTCAAATTTAACCTCCTGTTACACAAGCAATGACGACGCCAGGGTGCCAAGGAACATCCAGCAAGGGCATTTGGGGCCAGCTCACCCTAGTTTATAGGATCTTTCCTTTCCATCTCCCAGGTATGGAAACAAGCCTCAGAGCACACTGGATTGCCCAAGGGCAGATGCTGTAGCTCAGGATTCACACTTTTCAGGCCACCACGGGAGCCCTTGATCTGTACTGCACAAATCTAGCAGGAAACAGTGCGTGGGCTCTGTGTGAATTCTGCTCCCGTCCTGAAAATCAGATTGTAAACTCCTCGGAGAAGGTAGTCTACAACATCTCTGGGATGATGGTGGTGATTATGGTAATCAGTATTAATTAATTATGATGACAGTGACGAGACAGTGACGATGACAGTGATCATTCTGTCTGCTAATGATGATGGTAATGGTTGGGGGCGAAGAAGCAAAGATGATTGGCTCAGACCCTCCCATCTTTTCTAACTGTTAACATACTGTCCAGTCTTCCAGATTCAACTCAAACGTGTGTCATTTCCATCAACACAATTCCAAAAATGTGAAATATTTGGGGGGGGGGCTCTGCTATGAACTAGAGGGTGCATTGTAGTTAGCCAACCTCCAGATGGGTCCCCAGTGAGCCTCACGTTCTGGAACTCACCCCTTTGTGAACTCCCCGCCCACACCCTGAGCAGAGCTGACCTGTGTTCTCAAAAGCATATTGTAGAAATGATGGGACATGACCCCTGAAGGCAGGTCACTGAAAGAAAAAAAAAAAAAAAACAAAAACACTGCAACTTCTGCCCTGCTGTCTCTGAGCGTTCACTCGGTGGAAAGCCAGCTGTAGGCTGACACTCCAGCAGCCTGCCTGAGGGAGTCTGCATGGTGAAGGACGGAGGCTCCTGCCTCTCCTGCCCTGCATTCTGAGCGTATTTGCTATGGTTTTGTGGAAAAAAGAAAGGGAATGGAAGTGAGTTGAGCAGGAGCCACTGTCCCGGGGACCTGACACATCACCACATTTAATCCTTGCATAGCCCCATGGGTGGAATGGGGGTGCGTGCAACCAAGGTGCTTGTGTTCAACCTCGTATTTTCAATGTGTGGCTTGTCTAGCAGACTGTTGGGACTACCCTGCCGGAAGTCTGTTGACATGAGAGACCAGGGACCTGGAAAATAAGCCACCTTGAGGAACAAAAATTCTTAACCTGGTATGGCAGATTAAAGATGATCATAAATCCTTGACTTGCCACACATTCACAGATGGGATCTATTTCACCTTCCCTGAATCTGGTCTGTAGCTATTTTGTCAAGCAGAGTGTATGGCAGAGGTGACACTGTGCTAACTCTGGGTCTAGCCTTTTCAGAGCCTCTCCTTAGTCTCCTGGAGGCTCCAGGTCAGACATCAGCTCTCAGATGAATGCCACACAGCTAATACAGTCAAGACCACATGGAGCAGCAGAACCATCCGGCAGAGCCCTGCCCGAATTCCTGTGCAAACACTTCTGAGGTATAACAAAATGTTACTGTTTTAGGCTATTAAGTTTTAGAGTAGTTTATTTGGCAGCATAAGATGTTTGTGGGACATTTGGAGTCCACTTATCCCAAAATGATGTTGGGTAGGATTCAGGAAGTCCACAAATTTGGAGAGGAAAGATTACATCTTTATTCCCACTAACCTATAACCAAGATTCGGCATTTATTTTTCCATTTAGGATGTAGGCAGCAAACCACAGTAGTAATGACTGCAATCTACGACTTTGACCATAAGAAGGATTTAGAGGCTTTTTCAAACTGCCAAATAGATTTATGGTACATGTTCACGGTCACGCACACACAGGCACAGACACACACATACACACACACTCAGCCCATGAACACTGGAAGAAAAGGCCAAAGCCCACAAGAGAAGGCCCAGGGCAATAGGCCAGCGCTAGGAGGGGCAGGATGATTCTGAGCATGGGGATTCTATTCCCAAACCATCTCCCATTCATGTCTAAGGCCCAGAACACAGGGAGCTGCCCTGAAAGTGATCCAAGGAGCTGTTTTATGAAAGCAAGAGTTGTTTCAATTTGAATGTGTCCCCAAAAAATCATGTGTTAGAAGCCTAATCCCTAGTGCAACAGTGTTAGAAGGTGAGATCTTTGCAAGGTGATTGGGCCATGAGGACTCCACTCTCATGAAATGATTAAGGGCAATTATAAAAAGGCTTGAAGATGTATATTCCACCACTCCCCACCCATTTCTCCCTCTCTCTCTCCTTCTCTCCCTCCCTCCTTCTCTTCCTCCTTTTACCATGGGATGACAAAGCAAGAAGGCATTCACCAAATGCTGGCTCCTTAATTTGAGCTTCCCAGCCCCCAGAACCAAGGGAAATAAATTTCTTTTCATTATAAATTACCCAGGTTGTGATATGCTCTTAAAGAAGCACAAGACAGACCTGTGGCACTAACAGAGCTGCTCCAACAACTCAACAGGAGCACAGAGAAGACAAGAGTGTGACGAACATTCCCAGGCAGATGACCTGATCCTGTGAACACCAGGTTGATTTTTCTTGGTGCCATTTGGAAATAGTTGTAGAAAACTCTGAACTAGTGCCACAAAAGAATGGAGAGAGATTATTTTGTGATAGCTCAGTGACACCATTTTTCTTGGAATAGCTTGGAAAATATGGGTTGCACACATGACACAGGTGCAACTATGACCTTTCTGCAGGGACAAAAAGAGGTTCAGTACTTAACAGAAGGCATCAAGATGGGGAGTGACCGAACCAGGATTTGAACCCAGTTATGCCTGGCTCCAGAATCCATATGGCTCCCATTAGGTTGGTCCAGTCTCATCTTCTATTGCTCCTCCTAAGGTTTCTTGGTCTTCTGTTTCCATCTGGGATGCCCAAACTCCTATTTCTTTGTTCATTTTGTTCCTTTTTTGCTGGTGACCCTTCCTAGTTCCTCCTACCCACCCCCATTCCATTATCTGAAAAAATGCCTCTTCTGTGAAGGCTTTCTGGTTCCATGAGAAGAATTTTTATTTATTTATTTATTTATTTATTTATTTATTATTTTTTGACAGGCAGAGTGGACAGTGAGAGAGAGAGACAGAGAGAAAGGTCTTCCTTTGCCGTTGGTTCACCCTCCAATGGCCGCCGCGGCCGGCGCGCTGCAGCCGGCGCACCGCGCTGATCCGATGGCAGGAGCCAGGAGCCAGGTGCTTTTCCTGGTCTCCCATGGGGTGCAGGGCCCAAGCACTTGGGCCATCCTCCACTGCACTCCCTGGCCACAGCAGAGAGCTGACCTGGAAGGGGGGCAACCGGGACAGAATCCGGCCCCCTGACTGGGACTAGAACCCAGTGTGCTGGCGCCACAAGGCGGAGGATTAGCCTAGTGAGCCGCGGCGCCGGCTTCCATGAGAAGAATTTACTGTTCTCTGTGTTTCTGTAACCCTGCATGCATTATAGATTTTATCAGATTGTGAAATTTTGTCTGTCTCTCTGATTAGATTAATACTAGGATTACTAATAGCTATTACTAATATTTACTGAACACTTCCTAGATACTATTCCAAAGACCTAACATTTAAGTCATTTCATAACAACACTATGAGATTTCCCAAACACGGAATCTAAAACATGAAGAGTTGGGTTAATTTGCCCAAGGGGACACAGCTACCAGAAGGCAGATCTAGGGTCTGAACCCACATCCATCTCATTCCAGAGCTCATGTTCTTTTTTTTTTTTTTAAGAGTTTATTTATTTATTTGAGAGGCAGAGCTACAGACAGTAAGAGGGAGAGACAGAGAGAAAGGTCTTCCATTTGTTTACTCACTCCCAAAATGGCCACAACGGCCAGAGCTGCGCCAATCTGAAGCCAGGAGCCGGGAGCTTCTTCCAGTCTCCTACACGATTGCAGGGGCCCAAGGGCCATCTTCTACTGCTTTCCCAGGCCACAGCAGAGACAGAGCTCATGTTCTTAACCACTAGATTGTAAGAGCAGCGATCCTGCTTTATCATCCTCTGCACCCAACACAGGATCTAGTCTTCAGTAAATAATTATTGAGCCGGCGCCACGGCTCACTAGGCTAATCCTCCGCCTTGCGGCGCCAGCACACTGGGTTCTAGTCCCGGTCGGGGCGCTGGAGTCTGTCCCGGTTGCCCCTCTTCCAGGCCAACTCTCTGCTGTGGCCCAGGAGTGCAGTGGAGGATGGCCCAAGTCCTTGGGCCCTTCACCCCATGGGAGACCAGGATAAGTACCTGGCTCCTGCCATCGGATCAGCACGGTGCGCCGGCCACAGTGCGCCAGCCGCGGCAGCCATTGGAGGGTGAACCAACGGCAAAGGAAGACCTTTCTCTCTGTCTCTCTCTCTCACTGTCCACTCTGCCTGTCAAAAAAAAAAAAAAATTATTGAACACATAATGACACGAGCGAGTCATCTCCACCTGCATTCCCAGCTCCAGATCCACTACCTGGGACGTGGCAAGATGCCCAGTGATAACTTGTTGGTTGAAAAAATGAATCAATGATAACTTGTTGGTTGAATAAATGAATCAGCTCTCTCATTCACTTGCAGCTCTAATGGGCTGTGATGGTGAGGCAGGAGTCAGAAGTGAAACCATTTGCTCCAGGCAGGCATTATGACAACTCCCTGATTCTCAAGACTCCATTCTTCTCCAGGGCCAACACCAGCAACAACCATTTTTAACAAAGGATCGCAGAACTCAAACCCTGCGCGGTTGTTGGGTTGGCTCCCGCTATGTACTACAGGGGGTCCAGGGAGAGAACTGAGAAGGAACGGAGCGTGTTGTCTGTGAAGTTCACTCTAAAGTCATTTCCCAAGCCAGACCCAGAGGCCTGGTGCTGACGCCAGTCAAAATTCACAGCGAGCAAACTGAGCCTCCTCAAGTCACAACTTCAACAGAATAACAATACCAACGAGTTGAAAGAACAGCTGCCTTCTAGGCCATTCTTTGTGAACCCCAGGGCCAACCAGGCGGCTTCAGTGTGAAACCTCCTAGGTGTTCGTGGGACAGGAAAAGATGAGGTGTGGAGAGAGATGGAAAAGGCGGTTCTTTGGGCGCTTGGCGCAGCCTCCCCTGGTTTTGCAGGCCAGACCCACACGGCAGCCACTTCTCCTAACCTGGTTTTAATCAATCACTGAGGTCTCACGAGGGCTTTTTTTTTTTTTTTTACCTGCCAGGTGCACTGCTGAAGTGGGCACATAGAGAACTGAGTCCCAGAGGACAAAGAAGGCTGGGGTATGCAATTTGGGTTTATTTTGAAATAAAACAACCTTGGCCATGAAGTTAAATTAAATAATAGCTATGAAAAGCCCCAGCCCCAGGACCTGGCACAAGATTAAATGTTCAGTAGGTGTGGGTTCCCCTTCCTTCTGCAAATCACAGCTCTGCTAACAGAGACATGAGCTTTGGCAATGCCTGTTCTCAGAACGTGCCCAACGCACTGCTCAAGAGAGAGTATATAATTTTCAATTTTCATTCAGTGCCTCCGTCAGGGCTAATATTCTGCCGTCATGCCTGATAAGGCTTTCCCAATTGTCTACGGTGATTATCCATCCTTCTTGGACTATTTCCCTCTAGTTGGGAAATGTTCTGAATATCACGTGTGGTTGCAAGTGTTCATGTAGTTAGTATGTATACACTGCATCTTCTACATGCCAAACAGCAGTGGAGGAAAAAATAAAACCTTGAAGATGCCATGTTCCAATGGGAGAGGCAAACAAAATAAAGTCATACGATACACCATAGGTTCGACGGTGACAGCTACCAGGAGAGAAAAATGATGTAGGAAAAACATGGAAGGTACAGGAGTGTGATGTCGAAACTTTTCATTGATATATCATACATGGAAGGAAAAGCAAAGAAACCACAAGTGTTCAGCTCAACACGTTTTCTGCAAGTGCACACACCCACGTACCCAGCACCCAGATCCCGACGCAGAACATGACCGGGGTAGGTGTTGGCCACGGCCAATTTGAGACACTTATATCCCCCATCGGAGTGCCTGGTTCAAGTCCCAGCTCCTCTGCTTCCAATCCAACTTCTCTCTAATGTACACCCTGGGAGGCAGAAGATAATGGCTCAGGTACTTGGTGCCCTGCCAACCATGTGGGAGACCCAGATGGCATTCTGGGCTCTTGGCTTTGGATTGGCCCAGCCTAGGCTATTGTAGGAATTTGGGGAATGAAACAGCATATTAAAGAACTCTCTCTCTCTCTGCCTTTCAAATAAAATGAAAATTAATAACAATGATGATGGAAAGAACATGATCAGCACCTAGGAGATTCCATCTTAAACAGGCTGTCAGAGCCAGCTCTCCTGAGATACAGGGGTTGCTGACCACATATTTCCAGCTCTCTGCCTCCCGGACTTCCAGTAGGAAGGCAGCCATTGGTGTGCCCAGGCCTCTGATGCGTGAGCAGAAGTGATGAGTGTCAGCACGGCCCCGATGCTGCAGGTGCGTGTGGAAGCCACAGTGCAATGAGGCCTCCATGAGCCTTGGTTCCGAGTGACTCTAAGGAAGAGGGCGCCCTGCCAACCCCAGGGTGCAGGCAGCATGAAGACAAATCGATCTACCATTAGGCCTGTTACCTGGGCATCTCCCACCCCAACCTAACTGACAATCCAGTGAAGAGCTGCGATGACAAAGGAGCGGAGCTTCCAGAAACCGGGAGAAGAGCACCCCAGAGACAGCGAATGCAACGGCGCTGAACAGGCAGCGTGTGCCATCCTTGAGGAACGGTATCTACTCAGGACGGAGCACCTGTGTACCTCCCAAAATGTACCAGTGGGAGTCCTCACTCCCAAGGGGGTGGTATCAGGGAGGTGAGGAAGTCCAATGGGATTAGTGCCCTCATAAAATAGTCCAAGGAACGGGAGCGCCATTTAGGAAGCAGGACTCCGGCCCTCCCAGACAGGGAATCTGCCGGCACTTTGACCTTGAACTGCACAGTCTCCAGGACCGTGTCAGATAAATGCCTGCTACTTGTAGTATTATCTTAGATAAATGTCTGTCACTCACGGGCTGCCTTGTCCATGGTATTATCTTACAGCAGCCTGTCAGACAGGATGGTGTTTTGGGCTAGGAGACCCCGGAAGCCGAACTGAGATAAGAACTTGAACGCAAGTGGCTTGCTTGAGAGTCAACCTCAGAAGCACCAAGAATGGAGTGAAGGAGTGAGACAGGGAGCAGGGGCAGTCACTACAGGGAGGATTCCTTAATGACCAGGCCATCACAAGGCAGCTGGGCAGAACAAGCCCAGGGTTGTCCTCACTCCCTCCCACACCGGCTATTGGCTGAGGCTGCTCCCGGGTGTCAGTTCCCAGGCACTGCAGGCCTGCCCTCAGGAAGCCAAGAGCAGCCAGCAGGTGGCGCTGTAGGTGCCTGCCCCTGGCAGGACAAGGGAAGGGCAGCACAGGGACAGCATCTGCTCCAAACAGCAAGCAGGCCAGTGTGCCTGGGAACAAATATATACAGGGACAAAAGGATCCGTTACAGGACCCACCCACAAGTCTCTGGCAACCTCCCATGCTAACCACACTATGCAAGGTCTTACCCCAGTCTGGACTACCCGATGTCTTCTGATCCGTTACCCCGGCCTGCAGCCTTCCCGCGTCTAATCTATGCCTCATGCTTAACCACAATGCCCTATAAAACAGGACAGTCCAACAAGGACACACCCCCGCTCAGAACCCACAGTGGCTTTCCTTCTCCACCAGGCCGGGCGCTCTGGGTGGTGACCAGACCTGCAGGAGCTGGCCCCGCCCACTTTGACTACTCACAGCCAATGCATCTTCATGCTGACTCCACAGCCACACCACGTGGCCTGCCACCCCCACTGCCCCTTGTTCTCCCAAACCACCAACACCTTGGCCAATGCTGCTCCTTCCACCTGAAGTCCTATAACATCTTCCCTCCATCTGCCCGTCCACTGATCTTATTCATGCATTCACTTATTTATTTGATAGGCAGAGAAAGGGAGCCCTCAGCCACTGGTTCATGCCCCAAATGCCTCCAATGGCTGGAGCTGGGCCAGAGCCAGAGCCAGAAACCAGAAACCCAATCCAGGTCTCCCACATGGGTGGCAAGGACCCAGCTACTTTGAGTCACCACCGCTGTCTCCCGGGGTCTGCACTAGCAGGAAGCTGGAGTCAGGAGCCAGAGCTGGGCATTGACTCCAGGCTCTCAACCGTGAGTCACAGGCGTCCTAACCAGTGTCTTGAGCACGCAGCCAAATGCCTACCCCCATATCGGCAACTTTTTTTGCTCTTTCAACAAATATTTGTTCAGGGCATACCATGAGCCAAGCACAAGGGAACACAGCGGTAAATGATCACACGGCCCCTCCTATGCGCAGTGACGATCCCTAGGGGGTTGGGGAGTAGCGGTCAATAATACAAAAGTAAATGGGGCAGGCGGTGTGGTGCAGTGGGTTAAGACACCACCTGGCTTGGGCCAGGGCAAAGCAGCCATCTGGGAAGTGAACCAAAGAATGGAAGTTCTCTCTCTCTCTCTCTCTAACTCTGACTTGCAAATAAATAAACAAAATATTAAAAAAAAAAAAAAAAAAAGCTGGAACATGCATGGCAGGGACGCCCAGCCACCCTGAGGTCCCGGTGCACCCAAGGGTCCTGACCTGGGATGCGAACCCCAGGCCGGCCCTGACTGCCCTCTCCATGTAAAGCAAGGCACCGGTGCCCTCCGAGTGTTGGCCAGGACTGAAGGAAAGGCCTCTCCAAGGGGCCCGCGGCGGGCAGACAGGAAACCACCGCCCTCACGGCGTCCACCACCTGACCCCTGCAGCCCAGGGCACTTGGCGAGTGTGACCCAGCCCCAGCTCTTGCGGAGGGGCAGCTACTCTGTGTCGTCCAGTCTGAGGGCCCGAGGGTGCTCCTGAGGGTCATCAGCAGAATGGGAGGAGCCGAGGCGGAGAGGAAGGCCGAGTGTGGGCGGGATGCGGGGCTCAGTTGCAGGTGCTCCGCAGAACCAAGGGAAATGTGGCCTCCAGGAGCCGGGAGAGGCAAGGAGACGGATTCCCCACGGAAGCTTCTAGAAGACACGTAGCCCCACCAGCACCTCGGTTTTAGCCCCCTGGGGGACCAGTTTCAGACTCTGGCTTCCAGAATTCTAAGAGAAGAAGTGTGTGTCATTCTCAGGCGTTGCATTTGGGGTGAGGAGTACCAGCGGCCGTAGGACACTGGCACCAGGCTGCCCTCCTGAAGTCCCTGAAGAGCGGCTTCATGCCCCCGCTGCCCAGCACGCTGTGGCTGACACGGCAGGTGGCTGAAGGTAGATCAGGCTGCAGCCCAGGGGAGAAGTGCAAACACAGGGCTTTGCGAGCTAGAGGTCAAGGGTCTCCGCACCTTCATTAGCCCTGAGCCAGAGGTCACAGAAGGGCAGGGCAGTTTATGATCCTTCCAACAACGTGGCCTCCACTGCCCACCCTTCGTCACAACCGAAAGATTTCTTTTTCTTTTTTCTTTTTGACAGGCAGAGTGGACAGTGAGAGAGAGAGACAGAGAGAAAGGTCTTCCTTTTTGCCGTTGGTTCACCCTCCAATGGCCGCCATGGCTGGTGCGCTATGGCCGGCGCACCGCGCTGATCCGATGGCAGGAGCCAGGTGCTTCTCCTGGTCTCCCATGGGGTGCAGGGCCCAAGCACTTGGGCCATCCTCCACTGCACTTGGGCCATCCTCCACTGCACTCCCTGGCCACAGCAGAGAGCTGGCCTGGAAGAGGGGCAACCGGGAAAGAATCCAGCACCCCGACCGGGACTAGAACCCAGTGTGCCGGCGCCGCTAGGTGGAGGATTAGCCTATTGAGCTGCGGTGCCAGCCAACAACCGAAAGATTTCATCCAAGCAGGTTCTCCCTGGCAGGAAGACGGTCCATCCACAGGAATGCAGTAGAGGGGGGCTGTTTTGCATCCAGCGTGAAACATACTAAGCAAACACCAGCACCCCCCTCTCCAGCCAGTGCCCCAGCCCCTGTAATTACCCTGTGTGACTGTGTTTCTTGTGCTTGCTTTTCTTCCTCCATAAACATTGCAATTGGCCTGTGCTTTTGAGATAGCTCCTGGGAGAAAGTGCAACAAAAAAGAAAAGAAAATTGGCGTTTCGGGCTCCTTCCCCGTGGTTTCAATTTGCCAGATTCCAGAGTTTTCGGAGACAAAGTTCTACAGACATTCTGCCCTGTGCTGAGCTCTGTCCCCTGGACCCAGGAGCGCAGTTTCTGGCGGCCAGAACGGGGCGGGCCACACCAGGTGGGAGCCAGTCCTGTCTGTGCCCTGTGGAAGTGGGCCATGGCACGTGGACAGGGCAGGAGTGAGAAGCAAGAGCCAGGGCTGTGCACAACAGTGTGGGACTCACCCATTGGAAACTGAGAGCGCTCACGTGCCAGCTGGGCATTTGGGAAAGTAAAGATGTTCCAAGTGCTTTGGCCCCTGCCACTCACGTGGGGAACCTGGATGGCCCAGCCCTGGCTACTGCAGCCACTTGACGAGTGAACCAGCAGATGAAAGATCGCTATCGCTATCGCTATCGCTATTATCTCTCTCTCTCTCTCTCTCTCTCTCTACCCCTCCTCTGTCACTTTGTCTTTCCAAATAAATAAATAAGAAAACATATTATGGGGCTGGCGCTGTGCTGTAGTGTAGCCGCTGCCTGCAGTACCAGCATCCCATATGGGCACTGGTTTGAGTCCCGGCTGCTCCACTTCTGATCCAACTCCCTGCTATGGTCTGGGAAAACAGTAGAGGATGGCCTAAGTGCTTGGGCCCCTGCACCCACGTGGGAGACCTGGGGGAGACTCCTGGCACCTGCTGTCACTCTGCCAGCACGGAGGGGAATTCAGGATGGCGGGGTGTGTCGGGGGGGAGGCTAAAGGAACCAGTACAGGTGATTCCTTCAAGAGTCTGCCTGTGGGACAGGGGCAAGAGGTGGGATGATCCCGATGATCCTGGGAGGGTTCCTTTCCTTTGTTTGTGCTTCCTGAACCAGGAGAGGGGAACGCGGCCCAGGCCATCCGTTTGATGAGTTCTGCAGGGTCGGCGTCTGGTGGGGGGTGGGGGCTAAGCCGCCGCAGGGGACGCCCACATCCCTTGTTAGAGCTGCTCCACTGCTGAGCCACCCTCCTGCTTACGCGCACCCTGGAGGCAGCAGATGGTGGTGCAAGTACTTGGGTCCCTGCCATTCCCATGGGGGACCTGGATGGAACTTTCTGGGCTCCTGGCTTCAGCCTGGCCCAGTCCCTGCTGTTGTAGGCATTTGGGATGGGAACTCTCTGTGTCTCTGCCCACCAATCAATCAATCAATTAATCAGTTCAAATAACTATTACAGAGCCCTCAGCCACACGCTCAGGCAACAGAAGCACGGTCATTCCAGACAGCCTCTGGAACGTTCTGACCTTGACAACTGCAACTAGACCTCGTTAATCCCGTTGCCTCGGCTGAAAAGGTAACTGATGCTACCACCCTTCGCCCACCTGTTGTGAGGAATAATGAGTTAAAACCCGGAACAACACTAACAGCAAGCATTCCTGAAGCACCAGGGCCCTCCTCGTTATTGAGCTGTTTCAGCCAGGTGGGCCAATCCAGTCCCTGCTAACTGGCCAAGGCCAGAAACAGAAGTAGAGATCATGATTTTTTTTAATGTATTTTATTCTGGGATTCTTTTTCTCTGCCAGCATTAATATATATAATAAAAATTAACTTATCTAAGAGGCAGAGACAAAGAGATCTCCCATCTACCAGTTCTCACTCCCCAAGTGGTTGGGGCTGGGCCTGGCCAAAGCTGGGAGCTGGGAATTCAGTCCAGCTCTCAATGCACTTGGGTGGCAGGGACCTTGTCACTGGAGCCATCACCAGTCTCCCAGGGTGGGCAATAGCAGGAGGCTGGAGTCAGGAGCCAGGGCTGGGAATCAAACCCAGGGACTCCAGGGTGGGAGACGGGGCTCCTAACCAGCATTTTAACCACTAGGCCAAAGACTGCAATCCACACCCACTTCACAGACGAGACACTGAGGCAACACGAATCTGAACTAACTTGCCCAAGAGCTCAGGCAGCCTATCTCCTAACCCTGTGTTCCCAGCGGCTAGGCCACCCTGCCTCCAGCAGCTCCAAGAACAATGACAGGAGGGAATGCCCAAGGGAAGAGGGTGCAGGGCCGGTCTGGATGGAGGGAGGTGTGGCAGGAGGGTCCTGGGCGCTGGAGGTTTTACGCTTTTGTGGCTGGCTTCCTAGCCTTTGGGCGAGTCTAGAACAAGCAGAGAGGCCCGGAGAGCGGTGTACCCTGGAACCATCCGAAATCACGTCCCACCTCTCGACAGCAAGCTCAGCCCTCGGCGCTCCTGAATACTCTGTCCCTGACTCCACTGGAAAACGGGCCAGCCCAAAGCCAGCAGCAGCGGCGGGGCAGACCCAGGCACGCTCAGCGGCTCCCCGAGCTAAGCCAGGAAGGGTTTTTCCTGCTGACTTCACTTTTTCTTTCTGCCAGAGGGTACCCCCAAGCCACCCCAAAGCCATTTCTGGTGGTGCGGGAGGAGGGGGGAGGAAGGAGGAGGAATTTCCATCCAGAAAGAAAAAGGCTGTGCAGAGAAGGGCAAACCACCAGTGTGGGTTGTTGGTAGTTTGGGTTGCTTCTCTGGGATGAAGCGTTTGCTCCAGGCTGAGCACGTGACCCTAGCTGGGGGAGCTGATTGGTGGCTCCTCTCCCCCACTTCCCACCCCAGCTGGATCCACTTACAGAGATGCAAGCCCCCACCACAGCAACTTCCCAGCCTTGTCCCCTGTCCCCACTCCCCAGCTCCATTTTTTTCTTATCCAAGCCCAATTGGAGTTCTTGGCTGACCCAGTCCAGTTCTCTCCCAGTAAGGTCGCCGAATTGTCAGAGCTGGTAGGAGCCATCAGGAGAAAGTGGGCCAAGCTTCTGATTGTGTGGGTCACAGCTGCCTCCAAGCAGTCTGGCCCTGCCCTTTCTAACGCCTGGCCCCGGGGCCCTGCTCTGGCCGCTGCACTGCACTGCCCTCTTATGGCGGTGAGGCTCAATTGCCTCTGAGTTTCAGCAGTGCCCTGTCTCTTGGCACCTGCAGGGGCTGAGGCTCTGGGCTGTATCTCTTCGGGATCCCCCTTTCTCCTGCACCTCTCCTGACCTCATCCAGCCCCAGTTTCTCCTTGAGAGGATGGGAGGAAGGCAAATCCCTGTGGAAAGAGGTCAGAAAGGGGAGCCAGAGGCGGGCCGAGCGGAGGGGCTGCCCTGGGTCTTTGTTCCTGGCTGGAAGAACTGGGCTCCTAGTAGGAGGAACCAGACAGCAAGACCCACAGATCTCTGATGTGCACGCCTGTGACATCACAGGCCAGAAATGACAGTGACAGCGATCCCCCTGTCTCCACGTCTCTGGGTGACACCTTCCATTATTCATCTCATACACTGCTAGGAGCAGAATCCCCAATGCCCTCGGAAGCCAGACAGGGACCCAAAGGGATGGAGAGGTGGACATGAGTGTGTGGTGGGAACTGTGAGACCTGGGAGGGGCCAGGCCCTCCAGAAGACGCGGGGACTCGAAGTTCTAATCCTGTATCTTGCCGGCCAAACACAGAGGACCCGTTCACAAGCCTCCCGTTTTGCCTATTGAATTACTTTACTATGTTCTGGGCACCTCCGATGCAGTACCTTTTTTTTTTTTTTTTTTTTTTTTTGGACAGGCAGAGTGAACAGTGAGAGAGAGAAAGAGAAAGGTCTTCCTTTGCCGTTGGTTCACCCTCCAGTGGCTGCCATGGTCAGGTGCTTCTCCTGGTCTCCCATGGGGTGCAGGGCCCAAGCACTTGGGCCATCCTCCACTGCACTCCCTGGCCAAAGCAGAGAGCTGGCCTGGAAGAGGGGCAACCGGGACAGAATCCGGTGCCCCGACTGGGACTAGAACCCGGTGTGCCGGTGCCGCAAGGCGGAGGATTAGCCTAGTGAGCCGCGGCGCCGGCCCTATTTTAAGTCTTACAACAACTCTATGGAGCAGGCGCTTTCATTAGCATCATCACCACTTAGAGGTTGAGAAACTGAGGCTGAGGCACATCGGTAGCTTTCCCAGTGTCAGGCAAATACAAAGTGGCATGGCTGGGAATTAAACTCAGTCTGGCTCCAGAACCCAACTGCTGAACCACCAACATCATATGAGAATACGTCAAAATTTTGTGGAACAATGAAATGAAAAGATAAGTTCATGTTGGTGCAAAAACATTTGAAATCCATGCATACTTGCATATTTTGTCATTATAATCCATATTTGCAGATTTTGTCATAATTACATTTTCCACGAATGCTTTGAAGACCTCATGTATACATGGGTTTCAATTTTTGGGGGGCACCAAAATAAACTTACCTTTTCATTCTATTTGTCCACCAACTTTTTCAGGTCCCCTCATGTATAGAGTGATGTCCTGGGACCTTATGGGAAACCCGCTTCATCACTATGGGAACAGGATGTGGTTTCCTGGACAGAAAACAGGTGTTAGAGACCAACCGGGTCTGAAACTTGCTCCTACCATTTACTATGTGATCCCAAGGCACATCAGTGAGCTGTTCTGAGCTGAAGTGATGGATCAGTAAATCTGAGACAACTGTTCTTACTCCCCAGGACAATCACCAAGATTAAGCCAGATAATAAATGTGTTACGGGAAACACAGAGGCTCGGTTATGGATGGCTGTTACTTAAGTCCGCAAGGGAGCAGCCAACATTTGCTTAACCTGATTTAAGGGCCACTGCCTTCCCTTCTGTGCCAGCTGGAAGTGGGACGGGTAAGAGTCCTTAGGACTTGAAACTTCTACTAACAAAGATGTACATTAACAAAAATCTGTATCATTATCAAAGTATCCTAAAAGGGCAAATGGGGAGGAGTAAAATCACTAAAATTTTCATATCATAAAAAACACGCCCATAGGTCTTTTAAGAGGTGGGTTTTCCTGGTATTTTTAATGATACAAGTGCACCTATCTCTCCTTTCTGAAATTAGAGCTAAAAGAGAAGACATCGTTCCTGTGGTTCCCTAACTAAGACACTAGATGGCGCTAAATTCTCACTTCAATCGCACACTCTGGGTGCTAGGGCCACCCTCGGACTGACTGGTCGGGGCTCCTCCAGAGCTGACAAGTCCAAGGACTTGAGCTGCCTTTCTTTTTCACTGGTGCATCCAGGCATCTTCTAAAAGTGAGCAGATTTCAAAAGCAATCATACAAGACATCAGCCCAGGCCGGAGCCAACCATCCCCACTTGCCCCAGAAATGAGAAACTATTGATTGTGTACCCACAATCTGCTGCTGAGAGCCGGGAATGCAGCCTTGGTCAAAACAATGCATCCCTGGCCCACCGCCCCGTGCCCCAAGATGGGTCCCCCCCTAGTCCTTTCCCCTCCAGGCTTCCTGCCTCCTATAGGAAGCTCCAAAGCATCCCGGGAGATGACAGGGGAAAGAGGAGCTGGGAGACCACACAGAAGGCACCCCAACCCCTCTTGCTTTACAGGCAGGAGGGAAGGTGGTGGCCCAGAGAGGGAAAGTGAATTTTCCAAGGCAGCGCAGCCAGAATCAGGACCAGCTTCCTGATCCGGGTGCTTGCCTCCATCCCCTCTGTCCATCCAATCCTCCCCAAGGAAGGCAAACCAGGGTGGCACCAGTGACTGAGACCAGAAAAAGACTGAGGCTTCTAAGAATGATGACTCCATGGGCAGTGTTTGTCCACGCTGCATCCGATCAGTAACTCGAGTTTCAACAAGCCACAGAGGCTCCACGGGCCTGTCACCCAACACTGGCTGCGGCTGGGTGTTGGGGGAGCAGCACAGCCCGGCCAACGGGGCCACACCTCTCCCCACCAGTAGTGCGCTGTGCTGCCTGCAGGGACCCAGCTGCCCAAGGCCCTTTGCTGGCTTCCCACATCTCAGATCTTCGCTCAATCCTGGGGAGAAGGCAGGGAGACAAGGAGCTAGGCCCTGCCTCCATAAGCAGTTTGCAGACAACCTTCTCTCTCTCTCTCTCTCTCTCTCTCTCTCTCTCTGAGGCTCAGTCTCCCCTTCTGTGAAAGAGATTGAGATCAGACCCCCTTCCGCTTCAGCCCCGGTTCCCCAAGGGTGGTCCCCTGCCCACTTAGCTGCCATAATGCTGAAATGGAACCAATCAGCTCTAAACACAGTGCTCCATGCCCTACATGGAAGCCATCATTTGCCTTATGATCTATTCTATTTAAAATACTAAAAGGGTGGGCTTTTCTCTATTTTTATTCCTCCTTTAAAAATTTTAATTAGAAAATATTTCTGGCATGCAAACAGGTATCAAGAATACGAGGACATGGATATATAGGCAATAAACCAACACAGCAAGTTTATAGTTGTGGTGTCTGAGTGGTAGATACATTGAGTGTGCACTGGACAATTCTTCCAACTTTGTTATACGTTTGAGTTTTCATAATAAAATGTTGAGAGGAGGAAACATTGTTAAGAATAATATAATGGGAGCCGGCACTATGGCCCAGTAGGTTAATCCTCTTCCTGCTGTGCCGGCATCCCATATGGGCGCCAATTCTAGTCCAGGCTGCTCCACTTCCGATCCAGCTCTCTGCTATGGCCTGGGAAAGCAGTAGAAGATGGCCCAAGCACTTGGGCCCCTGCACCTGCTTGGGAGACCTGGAAGAAGCTCCTGGTCCCCAGCTTTAGACTGGCTCAGATCCAGCCATTGCAGCCATTTGGGGAGTGAACTAGCAGATAGAAGACCTTTGTCTCTCCCTCTCACTGTCTGTAATTCTACTTCTCAAACAAATAAAAAGAAGAATAATATAATGAACATCCACGTAATCCTCACTCAGCCTAAGAAATCAAACCACCTGAATGGATAGTCAATATCCTACTAATTTCCTGGTACTTTTACTATAATGTGCAGATGCTCCTCCTCGTACAATGGCTAGATCCTGATAATCCATCATAAATGGAAAATATCATACATTTTTAAAAAGACTTATTTATTGAAAGGCAGAGTGACAGAGAGATTTTCCATCCCATGGTTCACTCCCCAAGTGGCCACCAACAGCCAGAGCTGGGCCAGGAGCCTGGAACTCCATCCAGATCTCCCAGGTGGGTTCAGGGACCTGAGACTTGGGCCATCTTCCACTGCTTTCCCAGGCGTGTGAACAGGGAGCTGGATCAGAAGCAGAAGCAGAATAGCAGGGACTTGAACCCGTGCTCTGACAAGGGATGCCAGTGTCACAGGTGGTGGCTTAAACCACTGTGCCATAGTACCAAACCCTGAAAATATAATAAGTTGGGAAAATGAATTTACTATGTCCAAACTGCCCAACATAACAGCTTAGCCTAGTCTTCCTTCCGTCTCAGTAGAATACTGGTTCACATAGTAAAGTTCCTTAATCTCACATAGATTTTCACACTATGTGCTTTCTGGGGCTTATCTTGGTCACTCAGCACTCAGGCACCGGAGGCATCCACACTGATGTGTGGCATTCTGACCTGTTCTGTGGTCACTGGATGGGTGCACAAGTGACAGCTGTTGGTGCGTCGATCTGGTGACCGGCATTTTCAAGTGTTCCCAGCTTCCCTTCGTTCTAAGCAGCACTGCTGGGCTCCCTCCTGCCTTGGCTATGTGTCACCTTGCATGCACATGGAAGGTATGCAGTGGTGTGGGGACGGGCACGGCCCCTGGTGGGTCCAACTGTTGGAACTAAGTCATCACGAAGCTGTCTCTCGCCATCTCTTGGTTCTGCTTTGTTCCCTGCTGGCTTCACTCTCAGTGGTGCCTCCACACATGCTGACCCTTATATGCAGTTCTAGGCTCATATCCTGCCAGTAGGCAGACCCAGTGAACAAAAGGCACCCCTTTCTGGAAAGTTCCACCCATAGTCAGTAGATGTGACGGTAAGCTGTGCTCATCCTGAACAAGCCAGACCAGATCTCAGATTGGCCGAACCTCACTCAGGTGCCCCTGCCAATCAGTCTCAGCAAAGCAAAACAGACTAAGTGGGGGGAAGGAATGAGTGATTAAAGAAACACATAAGAGCTCTTCAACACTTTCCATGGAAAAAGGTAATTCCAAGAGGATTCAGGGAAGGCATTTGCTCTAGTGGTTAAGATACCCGCCTCCCACCCTGGAAGAACCTGGGTTTGAATCCTGGCTCTGGCTCCTGCTTCCTGCTAACACAGACCCCCCTCCCCCCTACCAGGAACCAGAGCTGATGGCTCAAGTAGTTGGGTTCCTGCTACCTGGATCGGGTTCTCCCAGCCCCAGTCCCAGCATTGCAGGCATTTGGAGCTAAAGTTGACCCAGTGGATGGGAGTACTCTCTCTCTCTCTCTCTCTCTCGATCTCGATCTCTCAATCTCTCAATCTCTCAAATAAATATATAAGTTTTAAAAAATCAGTTCTAGGGCAATGCAGAGCCCAGGTTTTAACTCTGGTTACTCAATTCGAAATCTGGCTCTACCAATTACCATCTGTGACTAATGAGTACTTTTAGCTGGTTACCTAATCTCTGTGCCTCAAGTTCTCCATCTGGGAAATGGGGTTAACAACAGCACCTACCCTCAGGACCGCTGTAACAACCAAATGAGTCCATCCTCGCCAAGCCCTTGGACCAGTGTTTGGCACATAATAACTGCTCAGCGAGTGTGAGTTATTTCTGTTCTTAGTGACGTGGGCCAAACATGGCAATCATTCAATGGATCCAGAGAGCCTAGAGCCAGAGAAACCACCTAATTTGCATGGAGAGGGCACTGCCCAGTGGCAAGACAAGCGAGCAAGGCCCTGCAGTACAGAGAGAGCAGTGCCATCATGAGCAGGACCTGGATTGTGGGGCTATGTGGGAGGAGCACCCAGGTTCAGCCCCTGGCTCAGGTTTGGGGAGTCAGGGAGCTCAGAGTGGGAGGAAGAGGACACACATAGCCACCCAGGGTGGCAGAACACAGGTGCAGGGACGCAGTTAATCGTCTTTCTTCATTCTAAATTTTAGTTTATTTATTTTATTTGAGAGAGAGAGAGAGAGCAAGCAAGCAAGAGAGAGAGAGCGAGTTAGTTTCTATCCACTGGTTCACTCTGCACATGCCCCCCACAGCCAGGGCTGGGCCAGGCCAACACAGGGAGCTATAGGATCTCCATCCAGGTCTCCCACACCGGGGGCAGGGCACTTGAGCCGTCACCGCTGTGTCTCAGGGTGTGCATTTGTAGGCAGCTGGAACTGGGAAAAGAGCCAGGACTCAAACCCAGGGGCATCCCAAGAAGCATCTTGGCCACTACCCCAACCTCCTGCCCCCGCTTTCCCATTTCTTTCGGGGATATCTGATTATAGCTGCCTGGCCCATCACCTCTTCCCTGTAGGTAGAAATAAATGCCCCTTTCACCACGAAGTTCTAGCCTCACTCTCTAATTTTGTTTTAGGAATCATGTGATCTGGTGGTTCTCAAAGTTGAATCCCCAGACCAGCAGCATCAGAATCACTGGAACGTGTTATCAATTCAAGTTTTTGGGTCCCCAGACAAACCTACTGAAGTGGAAACTCTGGGGAGTAGAACCAGAGCTGATGATTCCCAGGAGACTGGTGCATATTCAAAATGTGAGAGCCCTGGCCTGGTCCCATTCCATCCCTGCAATGAGATTCTGGAAAGTTAGAAGATGCATTTGCCCAGCATCACACATTGGCCATAGTGGGTCTGCTCCAAACCCTGGAAGAAAGACCAGATTCTGGACCACAACAGCCCAGAACAAGGCACCACCTCTGGTAGCAGGAAGAAATGACAAGCTTGCAAGGGGTTAGCTCTGCAAAGCCTTCCCAACTCACTGATTTCTTGGTATCTACTACAGGCCAGGCCCTTTGCCAATATCAGAAATAATGATACAGACCTTGCTGGAAACTCTGAAGAGAAGCACTTTTTCTCTGTTAAAAAAAATGTTGTCCCTGTGGAATGCCTTCAGGCAGGAAACAAATTAGTAATGTGATTCGAGAATCAGCACGCTCCCATTCCATGTCCACAATGGTCAGGGCTGGGCCGGGATCAAGGCCAGGAGCTGGGTAGTCAATCCAGGTTTCCCACGTGGGTTGCAGGGAGCCAATGACTGGAGCCATCACTGCTGACTCCCAGGGTCTGCATTAGCAGGAAGCTGAAGTCGGGAGCCAGAGCTGGGAACTGAACCCAGGCCTCTACTATGGAACACAGAGATCTTAACCACTAGACTACAAGCCAGCTGTTCCCAATTAGGGAAGTTTCAGAAAGCATTTAATATCATATTAATATTCTAATATGAATTCAATGAAAATTTTAATACTGCTATCTGGTAAGGGGTGGTTAACGAGCACACGCACACTGCCGTGGCTGCTGGCCAGTTTCCTCCTGGGGAGTTCCTCTATGCGTGTTTTCTTGGACATGGCTCCCCAGTGGTTTTTCTTCCTCCTTCTCTGATCATTCTCCCCTGGGTTCCTTTCCTTCACGTTTTTAATTTCTTCCATAGCTTTAATCTGCTTCCTTAATTCCGTGGTAAATGCTAAGAGCTTGGGACCGTGGCATCCCAGGGGCTCTCTGTGAGCTTACCCCCTCTCCCTCCCTCAGCCCACGTGCACCCAGAGGGTCTAATAGGGCGTGGCTTTGAAATCCATCTGCAAGGGACTGGCATGGTTGCACAGCGTGTTGAGCCAGCATCCCATATTGCAGTGCCAGTTGGAGTCCCAGCGGCTTCACTTCCGATCCAGCTCCCTGCTAATGCACCTGGGAAGGCTGCAGGACATGGTCCAAGTGCTTGGGCCCCTGCCACCCACATGGGAGACCCAGATGGAGTTCCAGCCTCCTTGCTTCGGTCTGAGTCAGCCCCCGCTGTTGTGGCCATTCGGGGAGTGAACCAGTGAATGGAAGATCTCTTGTTCTGTCTCTCCTTCTCTCTGTGTCACCCTGCCTTCAAGTAAATAAATAAACCTGAAAGAGAAATCCATCTCAACCCTCATTTGCAGGTCCTTTGCTGTTGTTCAGCCTCATCAGTTGGGACCTGGACCACTGAGCCTCCCATTGTCCTCCTGCCTCTGTCTTACTCTCCTCCAATCCTGCAAGTGAGGGGCGCTCTAAGCCCCAGCTCTGACCATGGTTATTACTCCCCACCCTGCTTCAAAGTGTTGATTCCCCAGAGTTCAAAGAATACAACGCATCCTCTGCAGGTCAGCCCCACCTCCACCCCGCTGCCCACCTCTGCTCTCTCCACAACTGCCCATGGACTCTCAACTCTCCAGGCCATGGCTACCTGACAACCCTGCTTACGTGTTAGGATTGGGATCAAGCTTCCCCACCTCTTCATGTAATCATTTCTCTAAAACAAATTGCTCCCACACACCCCAATTATTTAATCACTGGAAAACCACGGAATCCACCCATCCAGGCCAATGCTGGTAGGCACCCTGCTCTGCCAGGGTATTAACCTATTAGCTGCTGGACTGTGAAGAGGTATGGTGGTTCCGAGAGAGGGCACTTAAGGGCTCAGAGCAGCACCTACCTACCAAACAGCACACAAGGACTTCAGTCTTTTAACCTCTGGCCTGACTGCATGCATAAGCCTTGGATCACTCTGTGCCAGATGTTATCCTAAACACTCTCCACCCACTACCTCATCCAGCAGTCACAACGTCATCACAACCATCACCCACCTCCATCGCTATCACCGTTCCCAGCAGAAGCAGCCTTAAGTTCCCATCACCACTGCCACCACCATCATCACATCATTACTCTGTGACTTGCCCAGAAATGTGGGAGCAGTCCCCTCACCAGTGTGCTAAGTCCCCAGACACTGCAGCCTTTTTTTTTTTCTTAAGATTTACTTATTTATTTGAAATACAGCTATAGAGAGAGGTCTTCCATCCACTGGTTCACTCCTCAGTTGGCTGCAACGGCCAGATCTGTGCTGATCCAAAGCCAGGAGTCAGGAGCCTCCTCTGGGTCTCCCATGCAGGTACAGGGGCCCAGGACTTGGGCCATCTTCTACTGCTATCCCAGGCCATAGTAGTGAGCTGTATTGGAAGTGGAGCAGCCAAGACTCGAACCAGCACCCATATGGGATGCCAGAGCTGCAGTCGTCAGCTTTACTTGTTACGCCACAGCGCCTGCCCCATCACTGCAGCCTCTTATCCTGGTGCTGGATCTGCACTTAGTGCAGTTTAATCTACACCTGTAACAACTTGTGTCTATTCTGCTCAAAGGACAGAACCACCTAATACTTCCTGAAGGTTCCCATCACCCACGGAAACATTCCAAGGGACTTCCCTCAGGCCTTTGCAAACCTGATCTACCCACCTGGAGTCCAACTCTGGCAAAACCGGCCTCTCCCGCCTTTCTCCTTTACAGCTGGGTAGCTCACCTGTATCTCCTCCTGACTCCTACCAATTTCCACAGTCCTTTAAGGACAGGATCCTGGTTTTTTTTTTTTTTTTTTTTTTTTTTTTTTTTGACAGGCAGAGTGGACAGTGAGAGAGACAGAGAGAAAGGTCTTCCTTTTGCCATTGATTCACCCTCCAATGGCCGCTGCGGCCGGCACATCGCGCTGATTCGAAGGCAGGAGCCAGGTGTTTCTCCTGGTCTCCCATGCAGGTGCAGGGCCCGAGCACTTGGGCCATCCTCCACTGCACTCCTGGGCCATAGCAGAGAGCTGGCCTGGAAGAGGGGCAACCGGGACAGAATCCAGCACCCCGACCGGGACTAGAACCCGGTGTGCCGGCGCCAAAAGGCGGAGGATTAGCCTATTGAGCCACAGAGCCAGCCTTTTTTTTTTTCCCCCCTGTGCATCTTTAACTCACAAATGCTTAGCAAACTCTCTGGCTACGGTCCCAGTAAATGTTGAATGAGTGAATGAATGGATACACAGAGACTGACCTGTGATTGTTATTTGGGGTAAAGCCCTATCTCCAATTGCCCCATTAATGCATTCCTTTTATTTATCTTCACCACTTATTTATACTGGATTATTTATCTGACACTTGTGAGCGTCCCCTACCATAACATTACATGAGACCCTCAGCACTCCAAGACTGGAGACTGCAGAGACAATGGCAGGAGGAAGGGCAAGAATATGCCCAATGCAATCCCCTGGCCTGTGAAGGAACCAGAATTTCATTTTCTCCCCAAATGGGGGCTTCTGATGCACACTCCCCCAAAACAGGGTGAAAGCAGTTAGCCAAGAGCACGTATCAACTCTTACGATTCAAAATGAAAATAAAGACTGAGAAACAAAGACATTTATTTTGAAATAAAAATGGAGACCTTTAAAGTAAAAGCAGAAACCAACTTAAAGGGCCCATCCTGACCTGGAAACCACTCTGGGAAAACCACGAAGCTCATGACAGAAGTTGTGGTGAGGCCCCCAGCCAACAGGGAGGGTACGATACCGCGTGTGCACTTGGGTCCTGGCCCCCACTGCTCCTGGTGGGGAGAGAAAAGATCTCTTGCATCCTCAGGACCTGAAGCAAGCCAGACACTCCACAGGCCAGTGCACACCTGAACTGGCATCAGTGGATGGCGTGGCCACTTTACAAGTAGAGCCTGGCACTATGGCATAGGTAAAGCCTCCACCAGTTCAAGTCCTGGCTGCTCCACTTCTGATCCAGCTCCCTACTAATGCACCCAGGAAAGCAGCAGAAGGTGGTCCAACTACTCGGGCCCCTTGCTTTCATGTGGGAGACCCAGAAGCTCCTGGCTCTTGGCTTCAGCCTGGCCCAGCCCTGGCCATTGCAGCCATCTTGGGAATGAACAGGGGATGGAAGATTTAAAAAAAATTATTTGAAAGTCAGAGTTACACAAAAATAGAAGGAAAGGGAGAGAGAGAGAGAGAGAGTGAGAGTGAGTGAGTCTTCCATCTGGTTCACTCCCCAATTGGCTGCAATGACTGGAGCTGTGCCGATCCAAAGCCAGGAGCCAGGAGCTTCCTCCAGGTCTCCCACACGGGTGCAGGGGCCCAAGGACTTGGGCCATCTTCTACTGCTTTCCCAGGTCAAAGCAGAGACCTGGATCGGAAGTGGAGCAGCTGGGGCTCGAACCGGCGCCCATATGGGATGCCAGCACTGCAGCTTTACCCACCACGCCAGTGCAGACCCCGGATGGAAGAGTCCTTCTCTCTTCCTCTCTCTCCCCATCTCTCTCTGTACTTTTAGCTTTCAAATAAACAGATCTTAAAAAAAAAAAAAAAAAGTAGGGCCTGGGTTCCAATCTCTGCTCGACCCCTTCTAGGTGAACTTGCAGGATGCTTCTCACCTGCTACCTTTGTGAAAGAGGAACTGGACTGCATATCTCGGGGAGATGAGGAGGAAGCAACACAGGCCGACATGCTGCTCAGCAGGATACCTGGCACACAGTATGCAACAACCAGGTGCTCATTAAACAGCATCGGTCCTGACCAGGCGGTAGCAGGAAGGCGGCCTAGGGAAGTGAGGGAAACAAGGGTGCCTCCGTGTCCCTGGACCGAAGGTTGCCAAGAGGGCCAAGACCTGGTTCTCAATCCTGGCGCTGGTGCCACTCCTTTACATACCACGCCAAACCCTTGGGGGCTGGGCATGGGCACTTTTTGAAAGCTCCCCCAGCAGATTCTAATAGGTAGTCAGGGACAAAAATCCTCTGCTGAGGCCAACAGAGTTGTAGACCAGCAAACCTTAAACCAGTCTGAGTGTCCATGACATTATGCCTCTAGGCCCAAGAGTCAGGTCATTTTGGTTTTAGGATTGAAAAAAAAAAAAATGTTAACATTAAAACCTTACCTTTTATCCAGTCCTGAGTATTGCAAACTGCTTGCTGTGGTTTGGATATGATCTGTCCCCTGAAGTTCAAGTGTTGGATGCTCCGTCCCCCAAGCAGTGGTGTTGGGAGAGGATGTGGAACCTTAGGTTACTGGTGACACTCCCTGGGACGGGAACGTGGGATCCCTGAGCTGTCAAGCCTGAACCCGCCTGGCCTCCCGTTCCCAGATGTGACCTCTCCCTCTCCCGTGCACCCCTGCCATTCATCACGAGGGCCTCCCTGGGGCCGAGCTGAAGCCAGTGCCGTGCATTCGAGCCTCTAGAACTGATGGCTATATAAGCCTTTTGTTGTTGTTGTTTTTAACTTATTTATTTGAAAGGCAGAATTACAGAGAGGCAGAGGCAGAGGCAGAGAGAGAGAGAGAGGGAGGAAGAGAGAGAGGACTTCTGCCCACTGGTTCACTGTCCAGATAGCCACAATGCCTGGAGCTGCGTCAATCTGAAGCCAGGAGCCAGGAGCTTCCTCCAGGTCTCCCATGCAGGTGCAGGGGCCCAAGGACTTGGGCCATCCTCCACTGCCTTCCCAGCCCATAGCACGTATCGAAGTGCAGCAGCCAGGACTAGAACCGGCACCCATAAGGGATGCCAGCACTGCAGGCAACGGCTTTACCCACTACCACAAACCTCTTTTCTTTCTAGTCAGCCTGCCTCGGGTTTTATGTCACAGTAATGACAAACAGACTAAAACGCTAACAAAATACATCCTCATTACTAAATTCTCAGAAAGCAACCACTCTGGAAAAATCATAACAAAGCTCAAGTGTTTATTAAGAATTAAAAATACTGTAAATAAGCCATACAGTTCATTTCACAGTAAACTAAACAAACTGTTTTTTTTTTTCCTTTTCCTTTTCAGTGTTTTTTTTTTTTCTTTTTTCTTTTTGAAGGGCAAGACAGCCATTAAAGAACAATACGGTTCAAAGGGGAAGGACACAGCCAACAACTACAGAATCGCAGTGCACACACCCCACCGGCAGAGGGGCCTGCACTGACAGCACACCTCAACATGGACATCATGTTCAAATACAATGCTCTGGCCTACGTTCTCCAAGCAGACATCCCCTGCCTTGGTGGACAGCTCGCATAATCCACTTCCTGAAAGAACCCAAAATACAGCCCTTTCTGGGATTCTACACCTGGGCACTCCTGGCACCCTTCCTAAGGGCTGCCCCTGTGGGTGGGGACAGAGGGGCGCTGAGGACTGCGCTGGGTGTTGCACTCTCACGTTCAGAACCGTCTGGATTCTTTGCATAGTTACCTTTGAGATCGCTAGGTGAGTCCGCGACGGAAAGGACACCCGTGAGCTGGAGGCACCCCTCAAGCAGCCCCTCCCGACTCAGAGCTGACATCTGAGTTTTAACCAGGTTAAAGTGGAAGACAAGTGAGAGGTGTCTCATGAAAACTCTGGCCAAACATATTAAAAAAAAAAAAAAAAGTGAAATGAAGTTTCCTTAGAGACAATCAGAGAGAAAAGGCCCCTCCCATCCCCCCACGTGTTTAACTTGACATCAGGCGTTTTGAGGTCAGAGTTGACCCGCTTCTGTTACCCCTCAGCTGGAGCCATTATCACTTGTCCAGGATGTCAGGGACATCCCTTCTAAGCACCACCTCCTAGGCGTGGGGCTGGGCCTTCAGGAAACCCCCCAAAAGCAGAAGCAGAAAACTTAAGAAATCAACAGTATGGGGAAATAACTGCAAATAAATTAACTGGGCACAGGAACACAATGCCGTCGTGTTCAGGTGGCATCTACCTGCTCTTTGGGAGGGGACACGAAACTGAGGAAGGCGGCCCTTGGGAGAAAACAACACTTTTTTTTTTTTTTGGTCATGAGAAACTGGACTTAAAATCCGCAGCCTGCACACACAACTCCTTAGATCTTCTCATAGATCTTTTCAACCAGCACAAACAACCTATCCACGTCTTTCCTCAGATCATCCAGCAAGCCCTTGGCCGAGCGCACGTTCAACTCGTTGTCTTCGATTTTGACCGAGTACGCCACCAAGCTGTCCACGGCAGTCCTGAGCATTTTCAAGTCCGACTCCACTTGGCTCACTGAGGATTTCAGGTTGTCGAGAGAAGAAAGTCTGTCCAGGACGTCCTGCGGAGGCAGCGGGGCGGCCTGGGGGCGGTCCTGCCCGAGCAGGGTGTGCACCTGCTCCTGCACCTTCTGGAGCGACTCCAGGGTGCTGGGGAGCTCGCCCATGCTCCTCTTCAGCTCCTCCACATCCGTGTAGAGCGCCAGCTGGGCCTCCCCCAGGCTCCTCACGGTGCTGGCCAGGCCGTCCTTGTCCGCCTCCGGGGAGGCCCCCAGGCCTTCCAGCCGCTGCTGCAGCGCGCCCAGGCGCTGCTCGTGCTCCTGGCTCTTGGACAGGAGCGACTCCAGGCTCTCAGTCTGGTGTGCAGCAGCCACCTGCACGGCGTGGACGCCGTCCTCCACGGTCTGCAGCCTGGAGTCCAGGCCCTGACTCTTCTCCTGGAGCGCTTCCAAGGCACCCGAGCTTCGGAAGCCTCCATCCTCCTCGGGCCGGCGGGCATCGGCCTTGAGCTGCTGCAGCTCCTCCTCGAGCCTCCTCACCTCGTCGGGCAGGTGGGAGACAGACTCCTCAGACTGCAGAAGCTTCTCGGTGAGGGCCTGCAGGGCCAGGCGCTCCTTGTCGGCAGCCTCCTTGAACGCCTGCTGCTCCTGCTTGAGGCTCACCAGCTCCCGGACCTCCGTGTAGACGTCGGCCTCCACGGCCTGCAGGGAGCTCCTCAGGGCCTCCACGTCCCTCTCCCTGGCCTCGGCCGAGGCCTGCATTTCCTTCACCGCTGCCTTCACGGCTTTCAGATCCTGCTTGTACCCCTCGGACTCCTCCAGAGAGGCGACCTTGGCCTTGACGTCGTTGATTTCCTTCTGGCTCCTCTTCTGGACCTCAGTGAAGATGGCGATGTTGTCGTTGATGGACTTGGTGAGCTCCGTGAGCCGCTCCTCCACCGTGTTCTCCAGGGACGAGAAGTCCCGCTCGCGGGCGTCCCGCACCACGTGGATGCCGTCCGAGAGGTCCTTGAGGATCTCGTTCTGCAGCTTCTGCAGGACTTCGCTGATGCGGTTCATCTCGCTCTCCCCTTGCTTCACAGCTTTCTCCGTGACGTCCTGTTTGTGTTGGGAGCTTCTCAGGATAGACTCAAAAGTCCCAAATGTGGCCTGCAGAGACTGCACCTGTAACCAAAACGGACATATTAATTGCTGAGAAGAGCCCATGAGTTCCACATGGCACAGCATTTTTGTGGTTTTTTTTTCACCTTGTTGGCCTCCAGGTTCCTTCTCTTCCAGAACACGGCTTCCTTCACAGAAACATACACAGTCCATGTGTTGTTTTTCCTTTTTTAGTTTTTATTTATTAATTCGAGAAGCAGAGGGTTAGAGGGCGAGTGAACAAGGAGATAGAGCCCACCTCCTGGTTGCTTCTCCAAATGCCCACAATGGCCAGGAGCAAGGGGGTAAGAACTAAAGCCAGGGTCCAGGGACTCAATCTGGTCTCCCCTGTGGGTGAGGAATCTGTTTACCTGAGCCATCACCGCTGCTTCCCAGGATCTGCATTAGCAGGAAGTGGAGTCAGAAGGTGGAGCCAGGAACTGCACCTACGCACTGGGGTGTGCATCTGACAGTGATTAAGTCACCTTCTGGGACACCTGAATCCAACGTCAGAGTGCCCGGGTTTAAGTCCCAGCTCCACTTCCAATCCAGCTTCCAGCTAAGGCACACCCAGGGAGGCAGCAGATGACGGCTCACATAGTTGGGCCCCTGCTACCTTCATGGAACTTACTTACCCAGAGTAAGTTCCAGGCTTCTGGTTTTAGCATGGCCCATCCCTGGATATTGCAGGCATTTGGGGAGTGAAACTGTATATAAAAGCATTTTCTTTCAGAAGAATAAAATAAACAAACTCCAAGTACATGGGAGAGGCTGAACGCCTGTCCCAGTCCATGTGGTTCTGGGGACCAACTGTGAGATCCAGGTGTTCCAGGGATGGTTTATAACACAGTGCTCTCCCTCCAGCCCATCCCACCAGGAACCACTGTTATTAACCTGAGAATAGGCACAGGGCCTAAGATAGGCAACGAGGGTATTACAGGACTTCTATAGGCGTTACTGGGGTGCAGGTGGGAAGGTGGGGCAGCTGGGGGTCTTTTCCCACTGGGATTGCTAACTTTAAGGTGAGGGTGGCTGGGGACTGCTTGGACTAGCACATGAGGAATGCCAATCTAAGAATCAGGCTGGTACAGAGGGAAGCTGACCTGAGAGAGGATGAGATCAAGTTCTGAAGCCATAACCTGCATCCCTGGATACAACTATAACTGAAGGAATCCACTTGGGAACTTTTTAGTTTGTGCCAATCAATTCTCTCTCTCTCTCTCTCTCTCACTCACTCACTCACTCTGCCACTTTGGGCTGGTTTCTAGCCCTTGCAACTCAAAAGAGCCACCCAAATATTCTTGGGGCACATGGATATACTGGGTTAGGAGTCAAGAGGCAGGGGTACAGGTCTCTGCTTACCTCTTCTAGCCACGGAAGCCTGAACGAGTCACTGTCCCACCCCTCCCGCGCCCAGACTGTAAAATGTGAGCAGCGGGTTAGACCTGGTTCAGTGAAGACATCACAATCCTGTCTGACACTCATTTCCTTCCACATAAATTCTATCCTCAACAGGTCTGACCCGGGAACTACCCAAGGGAGTTGGTTTAATACACTTGAGAGGATTATAATATGATTAATACCTGGGCTTTGTCCTAACATGACACAAGCTACCGCCTATAATGCTTTGTTGCCAAAAAATAAATAAATAAATAAAACCAAGAAAAGAAAACAAGGAAAGAGAAAAAGAATGGTCCAACTACCAAGTCCCCAGGTTTAAGCACAGATTCACAGGAAACACACAAGAGATCACACCACAAGCCTGCAACCAACAAATTCTATGCAGTGGGCACTTCTGCAGGACACAGGACCACCATCTTCAGCAAGCAAATGGCACTGTAAACAAGGGGAAGAAAGAAGCTTCTACAGATTAGAAGAATGTAAGATATTTTTCAATCACACATAACACGTGAATCTTACACGGATCCCGATTCAAACAAACTACTGTTAAAAAGACATCTGGGGGCATGAACCCAGGAAACAGGACTGCGGACTGAGTATCAGGTGACACTCTAGAACTGTAGTTAACTTTGTTAGGTGTGGTATGTGTTTTGTTAAAAGAAACAAAGAAAACAGAAGGAAGGAAAGGAATCCTTACTAATCAGAAATAAATCCTCAAATTCTTTGGGGGAACCAATACGTCTGCCCAGGGTTCATTTTAAAATCACTTCCTAGTTCACCACCCTCTGGATCTGCCATGGTGACACGGGCTCATTGGGGGTGCCCAGACCTATGCTGCCAACATTTTTGGAAGCTCTGACCCCCAGGGACCTTCTGGATTCAAGACAGACTGGCCTCTACCTGCACTGTGGCCATGCACACGGCCTGAGCCATTTCCCAATGCCAAGAGCAGCTGGAAAACAAGACCGACCAAGGGGCACTCAGTAAGACAGAGGGCAGAGGGTGTGGAGTCACACTGCTCTACTAGACCCAAAAAGAAAGGGAGGGAGGGGTAGTGGCAGAATGTAACAAAGAATGGCAAGACTGAATTACTGGAACTTGGGTTCATTATCTTGTTGTCTTCGTTTGTTTATGCTTAAATATTACCAGGTTCAAATCTTACTATTGACACTTGCTAGCTGGATGGTCTTGGGCAAGCTACTGAGCCTAACAGCTGCAGGATAGGACAAAAACAATAGACTCACTGGATTATTTCTGTGAGGATTATGTCAGTAAACATGAGGGTACTTCAAAAGTCTGTAGAGGGGCAGGTGCTGTGGTGCAGTGGGTTAAGCAGCCTCTCGGGATGCCCCCATTACATATCAGAGAGCCAGTTTGAGTCCCATCTGCTCCATACTGCCAGTCCAGCACCTGGGAGGCACTAGATGATGGCCCAAGTGGTTGAGTCCCTGCCACTTATGTGAGAGACATGGATGGAGCTCTTGGCTCCAGGCTTTGGCCTGGTCTAGCCCTGGCTATTACTGGCATTTGGAGAGTGAATCAGTGGATGGAAAATCTCTTTGTCTCTCCCCCTCTCTCTGCCACTTTGCCTTTCAAATAAACAAATAAATCTTTGCAGAAAATACAATCAAAACGTAATTCTTTCTTGAAATATGGGAGGTCTTGCAAAACCTCATGTAAATGTGTATTATGAAAGTATTATGCATGGATTTCAAAAACTTTTGTAGCCCAATAAACTTTTTTAAAAATGTATTTATTTATTTGAAAGTCAGAGTTAGAGATCTTCCATCTGCTGGTTCACTCCTTAGATGGCCACAATGGCCAGGACTGGGCCAGAGCAAAGCCAGGAGCTTCCTTCAAGTCTCTCAAGTGGATGACAAGGACCCAAACACTTGGGCCATCTTCCGCTGCTTTTCCCAGGCTGTTAGCAGTAGAGCAGCTGGGAGTTGAACCGGCACCCATATGGGATCCCGGCATCACAGGCGGAGGCTTTACCTGCTATGCCACAATGCCAGCCCCCAAAATAAATTCCTTTTAATTCCATTTCTCATAAACTTTCCGAAATATGATTGTACATGTAAAGTTCCTGAACCAGGCCTAAGGCACAGTGAGTGCATTGCAGCCACTGCCTTCATTCCTGCTTAATCTTTATTCTGGAGCATCAGAGCCTGCAGATTGCTAGCACCATCCTCAGACCCATGCTGAAGAGCAAGGGAATAAACCGTAAATAAACACCACAGGAAGGAGAGCAGGACTCCTGGGCTCTAGCTCCAGGCCACCCATCAATCACCAGCTCCGTGAGCACAAAGAAGTCCCACCTGCTCCCCAACTCCCAGGTCTCTCAAGTGCAGCTCAGTCTGTGACCTGAAGACAAATGGGACTAAGGCTCTCAGGGACTCCAGAACAATGACGGTGCCCCTGCCTAGCCACATACAACCCACGTCATAAAGACACCCCGAGAAGGCACCTCTGGAACCAAGCGATGAAACCACTCAGCCTGCCTCTTCTCAGCCAGCACCCAGCACCCAGCCCAGAGGTGTGGGCAGGTGAACACAGTCCCTGCGGCGTGCCAGGCGTTCATCCTGCAGTTTCTGAATGAACCACAGAATGAATGAGTTCAGAGGTTAGCCTGGTAAACACTGAGCTGGTTCATTCCCCCTTTGATTCCTGTCACCCCTAACCTGGGTAGGAACTTTACAAATGGCCAGGAAAGGGATTAGGTCAGAAATCAGGGATAACATCAAACCAACCAACCCCTTACATTACACAAAGGCCAGTGTCCCCCGACTTGAGGGCACTGTGAGTTGTTCAGGTACAAGGGACTCATTACAATCGATATGAAATTGGGTGTATTTGTCCCCCAACATATGTAGGATGCCCACTAAAAGACGGGCACTGGGCAAGATGCCAGGAATAACACAATGGCTGGGAGAGGCTCCCTGCTCTCACGGAGCTCACAGCTAGCTGGGGCAGTGGTGAGGGTATGGGTGTTAGCAATGGCTGACATTCAAAGGGACACCTTCTAGGTACCAACAATTCTGCAAAGCACTTCAAAGACAGCACCTCATTACAGCCTCACCTTCATCTCAGGTTGGCAGCTTCCTCTCATCTCCATTTTTTTTTTTAAAGATTTACTTATTTATTTGAAAGTCAGAGTTACACAGAGAGAGAAGAGGCAGAGAGAGAGAGCGGTCTTCCATCCGATGGTTCACTCCCCAATTGGCAGCAACGGCCGGAGCTGCGCGAATCTGAACCTGGGAGCCAGGAGCTTCTTCCAGGTCTCACACGCGGGTGCCTTGGGTCATCTTCTACTGCTTTCCCAGGCCATTGCAGAGAGCTGGATCGGAAGTGGAGCAGCCAGGCCTCAAACTGGCGCCCATATGGGATGCTGGCACTTCAAGCCAGGGTGTTAACCCGCTGCGCCACAGCGCTGGCCCCTGATCTCCATTTTATAAATGAGGAGCCTGGGGGCAGGGCTGGCGCTGTGGCACAGCACGTTAAAGCCCCAGTCTGCAGCGCCTGCATCCCATATGAGCACCAGTTCAAGTTCCGGCTGTTCCTCTTCTGATCCAGCTCTCTGCTATGGCCTGAGAAAGCAGAAGATGGCCCAAGTCCTTGGGCCCCTGTACCCGCACGGGAGACCCGAAGAAGCTCCTGGAACCTGGCTTTGGATCAGTTCAGCTCTGGCCGTTGCGGTCATTTGGGGGAGTGAACCAGTGGATGGGAGACCTCTCTTTCTGGCTCTACCCCTCCCTGTAATTCTGTCTTTCAAATAAATAATTCTTAAAAAAAAAAAAGATTAAAAAAAAATGAGGAACCTGGTAAGTGGTGGAATTGAGCATCAGGATGCCAGAATGGTTGGCTTCACAATGTGAGCGCTAACCCTGTGATATGCACAGCCAGCGGCGTGTCCAAGGTTCACTGAGTGCCTGGAAGTGAGGCGGCCAACACCCACTGCCCTGCCTCCTTGTCCAGGGAACTACGGCAAGAAAGCAAAGAAATCCCACCGTAGAACTCACTGGTCCACAAAAGCCAACAGTCTCAATGAACTGTCCCCATCAGAACTGAACCTACAACCACTGGATGCCACCCTGGGTTTGCCAGGAAAAACTGGCTCTCCAGAGCGCCCAGAGCTAAACCTCCAGCATCTTCTGAAGCCCTGGATCGACGAACCGACGCCTGATGAACTCCTGGGTAAGGACAAGCCGGCCTCCCTGCCTGTGCATTTAAGTGACTTTGGCCGTTTTCTAGGACCAAAGGCATCTGGGGGCAGGCACTGTGGTACAGAGGGCTAAGCCTCTGCTTGCACGCTCGCATCTCCCATAGGAGTTCTGCACTGGAGTCCCACCTCAGCTTCCAATCAAGCTTCCTGCTAATGCATCCTGGGACGCAACGGATGACAGCTCAAGCACCCGGGCCCCTGCCCCCTGTGTGGAGTCCTAGAGCCTGGTTTCAGCCTAGTGTGGACGTTTCGGGAGTGGACCAGTGAATGGAAGATTTCTCTCTCTCTCTCTCTCTCTCTCTCTCTCTCTCCCCCCTCCCCCCCCCCCATCCTTTGAACAAATTTCAAAAAGAAACAAAACTTCTTTAAAAAAAAGTGTGGAAAACAAGAGAGACCAGGCACACGCCCTACTCTAACTTCAGCCCCAGAGGCACCAGCTGGGATCTGTGTATGACCCCCGGAATAGAAGCAACACGCAGCTCGCCTCAGCCCCCTCACCTGTGGAATGCTGCTAGGAAGTGGGACCTGCTTCGGGGGTGGCTGGGAAGACTGAAATGAGGGCTATGAAGCACATGACAGAACGCCTGGCCACAGGGAACCTGACTATGAATACTACTACCGAGTAATTTCTCTGCTAAGAACCAAATCCCACCCCACCCCCATCAAGTCCAGAGATGCAAAACGGTTCAAACCTGGGTTTCGGACAAACAACCAGGACTGGCCCTTCCATGCACAATACCCATACTGCTCACCCCAAAGATGTGACGGAAGTGGCCGCACACTGCAGCAAACCCCAACGCTGTTCTGGGCACATTCTTAAGACAACAGAACAAATACTCTCTGAGCACCTACTAGGTTCAGGCTGGGAGAGAGAATGAAGTCAATGGCAGAGTGGTTAACAGCTCCAGGACTTAGACTGCAGCTTGAAGTCTAGCCCCAACACAGATGAGCTCGGTAACCACAGGTACCTGGCTTCATCTTCCTTGTCTACAAAAGGCCAAGCAATACTGATTATCTCTTGGAGCTATGGTCAGAGTCCAAAGAGATGCACAGCTGTGTGTTTAGCACAATGCCTGGCGCATGGTAAATCTGAGGCGGTAAGTAGCAGCTTGATTATATTACTAAATTAAAACAAAGGTAGCTAGGGGCCAGCATTGTGGCACAGCAGGTTAAGCCACCGCTTGCCACACTGGCATCCGTACCAGCAGGCAGGTCTGAGTCCTGGAGGTTCTGCTTCTGATCCAGCTCCCTGCTAATGCACCTGGGAAGGCAGTGGAAGGTGGCCCAAGTGCGTGGGTCCCTGCCACTTCGGCAGGAGACCCTAACGGAGTTCCAGGCTCCTGGCTTCGGCCTGGCTCAGTCGTGGCCTGCGGCCATTTGGAGAATGAACCAGTCAGTGGATGGCAGACCTTTCCCTCTGTGTCTCTCCCTCTCTCTGCCACACAGCCTTTCCATTAAATCTTTTTAAAAAATTATTGTTAAAAAAGAAAGGAAAAGAAAAGTAGTGGCTATTTCAACAGCGCTAGAGCCCTGAGGACTCCTGACATCGTGTGGACAGGAAACTCAGCCGTGATGGTTCTTTCTGGTGACAACAGGAAAGGAAGGAGTGAGGGAGAGACACCCATGATTTGAAAAAACAACAAAAAAGCCTCATTTTTTCAACCTGAATTCAAGACCCTCTCCCATTCTGGCCTCACTTCCAATCTCCCCTCTCACCATTTGCTAAGTGTTGCCCTGCACAGGCAAGGTAGCCATCCCCCACTCCTCAGATCTGACCAAGACAGCGCCCCCGCCTGTGTGCCCTCCACTCCTTCTCTCGTCATTGTCGACACGGGCTGATGGCCAACTAAGTGGCTGGCACAGTCCTGGCCACCAGGACACAGGCCAGAGGACCTGCCACACCCTCCCTCTCCTGAGCCTGCTCAATGGACACCTACGTCTTAGCCGCTTCCCAAACACGATTTGTGACTTTTGTTCCTTTGCACTCTCCACCGGGCCTACACGGAGCCATATGACTATCAGATGTCAATAAATATTATGAGTGATTAGTATCTGGGTGGGTGAACCAAGGGAAAACACAGAAGCTAGTGATTGCCACTCCAGCAGTATGTCTGTTTTTTTAAGGATGAGCTGACATTCACGATTAGGCAAAGCAGCACTGCCTACCGAATTCCCCTAGAAAAGTCACCTCCCTTCGCCGGCAGCATTTAGCAGGCTGACTCATGCCAGTTGCTCCGCCAGTCTGAAGAGGAAACTCCTAGTGTTGCACACTCAACGAAAGTAGAGAAACTTGGCAGGACAGGCAGCACGCCGGGAGAAGGACGTAGTGGTTCCGGCCTCAGAAGTGGCGGGACTTTTTGTCTCACTACTGCAACCAACTTCCATGGAGCAAGGACGCCAGTGGGTGCCAGAGGACAGGGAATGACACCGAAGGGGCCCACCTGGTCTAGGGAAAACACAAGGGCCAAAGCCGAGCAGCTGTGCCCTGGGAGCTGGGTCCATCTGCGGGCCAAACCGACCCCTCTAGACCCTACACAGACACAACAGTGCCCAGACGCTCTCACGCGGGCTGGGGTCTTTATCAAGTCACTTCTCTCTCTAACCCTCAGTTTTCCTGCTCTGGAAAATGGGGTCCAAACAGTCAGTGCTCGGTGCGCCCCAAGGCTGCCCCAAGGATCCGGTCCTGTGTGAGCATGGCCTCTCATCACCGTACAGAAGTGTCTAAAAGAATTATTCACCAGCATGGCCCGATATTTTTGGCTTCCTTTTCCTCCAAAGCCGAGGCAGGGCTGCTCCCGAGGCCCACAGCGACTCGCCGGTGCAAAAAGGCCACCCGAGGGCAAGGGACGCTTCCCCCGCGCTTGGCCAACCCCAGCCTTCGCTGCCCTTGGCTCGGCTCGCTCGGCTGGCGCCCGCTGGCAACCCTAAGGCGCGGCCTGGCCCCAGCATTCCAGGGATGCGCTGGCTTCCCTTCCAGCCTCCTTTCCGGGGCCTCATCCAACAGGAATGGGCTCCCCGAGCCTGCCGGCTCCCTTCCAGGTCACCGCTTACGGCCTGTGACAGGCCCTCGGCCCACCCGTCCGAGGCAGGCCCGGCCTCACCATCCCGGCCAACGTCCTCCGCGGCCATTAACAAAGGGGGTTTGGGGTCGGCCTGGGATGCCGGGGGCGGAGCAGGGAGTGGGGGGACCCGGAGCCGGCCGGGTGGACACTGGGGGGGAGGCGGGCTGCCGGTTCCCCGGGCGCGCGCGGAGGGACTCACCTTCTGCTCGACGCCCTGCAAGCCCTGGCCCAGCTCCTCCCTTTGCCGGGAGAAGTCCTGGTGGCTGCGCCGGACCTGCTGGACCTCCTCCAGGACGTGGTGGACACACCAGCCCGAGAAGGCAGTCGCCGCCACCAGGGCGAGGTAGAAGAGAAAGTTGAGCGCCCGGCCGAGCCGGCGCGAGCAGGACGCCGAGGACGAGGCGGCGGCGGCGGCGGCGGCCGCGGAGGAGGAAGATCGGCCGCCGCCGCCGCGGTGGCCGCCCTTGCCGTGCGCCTGGTTCTGCGGATGCTGCGGCGGGTGCTGCTGCTGCGGCTGCGGCGCGGGCGGCGGCGGCTGCTGCGGCGCCGGCGGCGGCTTCTTCGCCACGTCATCCGCGCCGCCCGACGGGTGGGCGCCCTTCTCCGAGGGGCTCGCGGCGCCGTGGCCGCCCTTGGAGCCCCTTTGTTTGGCCGAGGGCATGGCGGCGCGTCGGCGGCTCAGGCCGCGGACTGGGGAGGCGAGCGAGCGGGGGGTGCGCGCGGCTCGGGCTCCCCGGGGCTGGGCGAGCGGCACGCGGGCGCTGCTGGCGTCGGCGCGGCGAGAGAGAGAGAGAGAGAGGGAGCGAGCGGCGGCCGAAGAGGGAGGCCGGCCGAGGAGCGCGGAGGAGGGGGCCTGCCGCCGCCGCGGCGCCGACCCCGCCTCCCGGGAAAGGGAAGCGGAGCGAGCCGAGCCGGGAGAGCCTGCCACGCACGCCGGCCCGCCAGGGGCCCCTCCCCCGCCGCCACGACCCCACCGCGGGAGGGCCGGCCGGGGCGGGGCGGCGGAGGCGGAGGCGGCCGGGCGCGCGCTGCGGGGGCCGGCCTGGGGCCTCGGCGGGGTCTGCGCAGAGGTGGCCGCGGTGGGGGGGGAGGGGGCGTTCTACGGAGGCCGGGGGCGGCTGCCGAGGTGGCCGGGCGGAGGGGCTGGGTCGCCCGCGGTGGGGACTCCGGGGCGGGAGGGGACGCGGGGGTGGCCAGGGGGCGCCGCAGGGCCACGATCCGGGGACGACCCTGTGCGGGGGGCCAAGTGCGAGCCGCCCGCGCAAGTGCGAGACCTGCGCGCGCGGCGCGGGAGGGACGGGGGCGCCCGAGGAGCCCTGCCGCCACTCGGGGTAAGAGTTAGGGGCGGGAACCCCGCGGCCGAGCCTTCCTGCGGGGGAGCTGGGACTTGCCCCCCCACCCCACCTCGCGCCACCGCCCCTGGAGCCCGCCTCGGGGCCGGCCCTTGTCCTGTTCCTTGGGTTTGAAAGGCCAGTCGACTAGAGTGAGACGCATGTTTGGGAAGAGTTAGCCAAGATCCTTGGCCTGTACAAGTCTGCTCAAGGGAACGCGTTGATTGAGCTTGGCGGAGGCAGTCTGCTCTCTGTCCCCAAGCCCACCAGGCTCTCCTCCCTTCGGGGGTTCACACGGTCTGTCCGCAGCTCTCCTCCGAAGGGCTCTGGGCTGGGTGCTGGAAGCCCGCGTGCAGACCAGAGCTGTCACCCTTGCTTTTGCAGAAGGAAACCGAATAATGCTAGGCTCTGTGCAAGCTCCGTGAGGTAGGGATCCGTTTTTTCCCCCATTTTATAGGAAGGAAGGGGACGGAAACCGCGCCCCAAGGGAGGGAAGGGCTCAAGGACACACTTCTTCCCTAGCCCGTGCCCTGTAATCACTTCAGAGTGGGAGGAAGCTGGGGGCCCTGGGAAGTGAAGCAAGTTGCTCACTGCGCAGGGACAGAGGCAGTTGCGTGATGCTTTTCCGCTCTCGCTGGGGTCTGGTGTGTGCCTAGCAGTGTGCTGTGGGAGTGCTGTTTGTTCTGCCTCCCGGCCTGTGATTTGTTTATTTGTTTTTGAAAGGCAGAGACAGATCTTTCATCTGCTGGCTCAACTCCCCCAAAGGCCCACCACAGCCAGGGCTGGGCCATGCCGAAGCCAGGAACCTAGAACTCCATCCGGGCCTCCCCCATGAGTGGCAGGGACCTCCCAAGTACAGCCATCACCTGCTGCCTCCCAGGGTGTGCATTAGCAGGAATCTGGAGAGAGAAGTGAATGGCAAATGTACACACACACACACACTGTTTTTGTTAATTTCCTGCCCTTAAATCCTAGCTTAAAGTTGCTTCTTAATGCTTGCCTTTTTTTTTTTTTTTTTTTTTTGACAGGCAGAGTGGACAGTGAGAGAGAGAGACAGAGAGAAAGGTCTTCCTTTTGCCGTTGGTTCACCCTCCAATGGCCGCCGCGGCCAGCGCGCTGCGGCTGGTGCATCCCGCTGATCTGATGGCAGGAGCCAGGTACTTATCCTGGTCTCCCATGTGGGTGCAGGGCCCAAGCACTTGGGCCATCCTCCACTGCACCCCCGGGCCACAGCAGAGAGCTGGCCTGGAAGAGGGGCAACCGGGACAGGATCCGGCGCCCCGACTGGGACTAGAACCCGGTGTGCCGGCGTCGCAAGGCGGAGGATTAGCCTAGTGAGCCACAGCGTCGACCCAATGCTTGCCTTCTAATACCAACTGATAACTCTTGTAGAACTCAGCAAATAATTGCAACAGGGAGTATTGTATTTAATGCTTAGTTCGACATAGCCAAGCTTTATTGAGGGCCCACTGTGCACAAGACATGTGTCTATAAATTATCAGGCTCTCTCCACCTTGTAGTCAGGAGGCAACCATTGTTGATATTCTGTATATCTCACCTTGAAAGTGCTTTTTTAAATGGTCCGGTGACTGAATGGACTATGTGTGCTGCCTCTTAGGGAGCCTCTGCATTATACTTGGAAAAATATGCAGAAATGTGTTAAGGGCTCTAATTGAGAAATAAAAATGTGAAGAGAACTTGGAAAGCAAACCACTGGTCTGTGTTAAAGTCCTCCTGGGACAGGAAAACCTTAAGCAATGCCTCACAGCCCGGATTTGCATAGGAGGGCAGGGAGGACATTTCTGTGGCAGAAATGGGGTGAGCCCAGGCCACCTGACTGATAGGAGGAGGTGAAAACGCTGCTGACCGCCAGGCAAGAGAGGAGCTGGGTGATGGCCGTGAGACCAGACTGCAGAGGGCCACAGAAGCCAGCCCAGCAGACCGAAGAGTCGCTGTTGCTGAGGGAGGCAGTGAATTATAGTAGGTTTTACACTGGAAATGCACTCAGCCACCCCAGGCCCAGGAACATCAGCTAAATACCAGGAGCTGCAGCAGGAGTCCCTTGGCTCAGCAGGGTTCACTGGACTCTGCCCTACCAGGCTGAGAGAGAGCCAATAACAGACTTAACATGTCAGAAGGTGTGCAGAAGAACTGTGCTTAAGAGCTGTCCAGCTAAGTTTGGGTTGTGTTTACAATCTCCAGGGCACAAAAAGAGATCACGCTTCAAGCAGCCTGCCCTGGGACAGAGGCAGGAATGAGAACGTCCCAAGTGGCTGCCTGGGGCCCGGCCAGGCTCTGGCCTGGGACACGGGCACTCTGCTTTCTGAGCCATAGCTCTGCCACCCAACACTGTGACCTTAAAACATGTACATGGGACCTCAGGGTCGCCCCTGCCTGAACTGCATCTGAGACCTTTCTGTATTCATTTGTTCTTTAGAGAAAACAGGTGTTTAAATGGTATCAGTAGTTCAGTGAGAGTTAGATTTCTTACAGTCAGTTTAGACGAGAGCGGAGTAGAAGGTTTCTCAGCTTTTAGCCTCTGCTGAGCACTGGGAGAACAATGGGGAGGGGGTGTTACTGGTTCCAGTGTTGCCTTGTCACCCTTTTCCTCTGGAAGGCAGTCCGCATAATGATCAAGACACAGGCTCTGAACAGCTGCCCGATAGACTGCAGAGTGTGACCCCCCTGAACCTCGGTGTCTTCCTCGATACGATGGGAGTACTAAGGACAGCCGCGCTGAGTTGTTGCGGAGATGAGAGGCGCCATATGCTTCTGGGTGCGTGGCACGGCTCGGGGAATACAGAGCAGCTCACACGACTTAGAGAGGCACTGAGGAGAAGCAGAGCCTCACAGAGCTTCTGTGTCCAGATTTCAACGATTTCCTTTCATCATTATTTCTTAGAGCTGCCAGCACCATATGTGGCTTACAAACCACAGGCTGTGATGTGTTTTAACTTAAAAAAAAAAAAAAAGGCAGTGTTTTCCTCTGAAGTGTGGCTGTTTGGTTACGCCCAGAGCTGGGAGTTGGCAAGCAACTGGGGAAGTGCATCTTCTACCTCAGAGGCACCACCGGCTCTTCTTGGAGATTTCCATCCTCTGAGTCGGCACAGCATGTGTCTGGAGAGCTCCCCTTCTCCTTTGCTTCCTCATTTCGTCTCTACCCCTTTTCCTCCTCTGCCCCGGATGGCCAGGGACGTGGATGAAAAAGTAGAAGAGCTGGAGACATCCCTTCTCACATCCAGCTTGTGCGGAGTGACCTCCAAACCCCCTCGGGCCCTATGGACACTATGGACCATGAACTATAAAGTCAAGCTCCGTCAGCCCGCACCCCTCCTGCTTTTCCATGTGCTTAAATGGAAAACTCCCGTTCATGTTGGGTGCCCTTTGTCTATCCCACGTGGGCAAGGCCCCCCCAAGGCCAACATGTAAGCCTGAATGCCCTGCTAACTGGCTGTGCCAGGGGTGGGGGCATGCTGCAGCCCTGAGCTTGGGGGAGCCAGAGGCAAGCTTCAGACCAGAAGCTGGAGCGCCTCCTGACCGTGGGATGGAGCACGTGAGTCTTAGTCTGTTTGCAGTGGCTCGAACAGACTGGGTCAATTACAGACTATCAGAATTTCTTTGGCTTGTGGCTCTGAAGGTTGGGAAGTCCACGATGGAGGGCTGTGCCTCTGTGTTGCGTCAAAACCCTGCAGAAGGGCAGACATGTGACAGAGGAAAAGCAGGCAGAACTCGCCCTCTCTGGATCACTAACCCACTCCCAACAGAATGGCCTGAATCCCTTCATGTCCCACCTCCTGACGCTGTTAGAATGGTTGAGAAATTTCAACATGTGATTTGGAAGGGACATTCAGACCAGAGCAGCAACGTGACATTTGATGGGGGATAATTTGATAACTGCTTTCCATATAAACACCTGCCAGCTTGTTTTTGCATCCCATATGAGGGTACCTCAAAAGATTCGTGGAAAATGGAATGAAAGATAAGTTTGCTTTGGGACAAACCCATTTTGAACTCTGCTTAAAATTTCATGCAAAATGTGCATATTATGTAAAAAAAAAATCTATGCGTGGATTGCAAAATATATTTTGCACCAAAATCAAACTTAGCTTTTTAATTTGATTTTCCATGAACTTTTTTTCAAACGCCCTTGTATGTGCGCAGCAGCACTGCTGGCCTGTTGAGGTAAGGCATGGCGAGGCCTTGGGGGGACATGAAGGAAGTCAGTGATGGACATTAGACAGGCCTAGTGTTTGCTGCTTACCTATGTAAAGCAATATTGCGTGTCGATGCTGCTTCGTCTTCTTACTACGTGGTCTAATCTGACCTTCCAGCCTCCTGAACGTGTGGTTAACACATCCGTATCATAAGGTGGTATCAGATGATAATGCCCTTGAAAGTATTTTTTAAACTATAAGATTTTAAACAGTTGTTTTCTTGTATCCCTCCCAAAGGGGCACAATTTGGTGCTAAACACACAGTGAAGTCTCACCAACTGATAATAAGCACAAAGTAAAGTCTTAAGAAAATATTGAGGGGCCAGCGCTGTGGCATAGCAGGTAAAGCCGCCACCTGTGGTGCCAGCATCCCATATGGGTCCCGGCTGCTCCAATTCTGATCCAGCTCTCTGCTACGGACTGGGAAAGCAGTGGAAGATGGCCTGGGTGCTTGGGCTTCTGCACCTGCATTGGAGACCCAGAAGAAGCTCCTGGCTCCTGGCTTTGGGTAGGCTCAGCTCTGGACATTGTGGCCATCTGGGGAGCGAACCAGCAAATGGAAGACCTCTCTCTCTTTCTCTGCCTCTGCCTCTCTGAATCTGCCTTTCAAATGAGTACATCTTTTTTAAAAAAGAATCTAATGAAATCAATAGCTAGTATTTGCTGTTTCTTTATTGTGTACAGACACTGCCCTATGAATTCTACATGTATTAGCTTTCAGACTTCACAGCAACCCTATAAAGAACTGACTCTTCTTATTCCCATCTTACAGGTGAGAAAACAGAGCATGGAACAGCTAAATAATCTGCCCTGAGCACCCCAGCAGTCAGTAAGTGATACAGCCGTGATCTGAACCAGGGAGACTGACTCCAGAGCCCATACTGTTCACCACCATTCAGTTGCCTACAATCCTAACAGGCCCAGCCAGTACTGAAAAGGGCAATCCATGAGTTCTGGTTGGCTGAGGATGGAGTGGAAACCAAACAGCTGGGTTCAGGGAACCTTATAGACCAGCAGGTACTGAAGCTCTGAAGCTCACTCATCTTCATGTAAATCCCCTAAGATAGTCAGAAATGCACTCACCAACCACAGTTTGTTCACTGGTTCATGGTCAAGGTGATGTGTGGCATCCTCCAGCAGCACAGTGGTGTAACATTCAGTGAAGGGAGACCTTGTTTACTTAAGTTTAGTCTCTGTGGACGAGAGGGGTCTTGTTAAGAATGGCTGGGATGACCATCATCGTGACCCTTGATGGTCAGTGGTAAAGGCTCTGAAGCCAGAGGTTGGCTGAAACCTAGGTCTAAGGCAGCCAAGTCCATGGCCTCTGTGAGTTTTGCTTTGTTGTAAGGTTATAGGCTCCAGAATCAGACAAAACTAGTTCACCTCTTGGCTCTTGCCACTAAGGTGACTAGGGCAGAAGACTTTGCTTCGGTGAGCCCTAGCTATTGTAGAAGATAACTGTAGTACCTGCTTACTAGGGACAATGGGAGGGGAAGTGGACTGTCCCCGCCACATCTGCTACACTCACAGGCGTCTGCACACCAGTCCCATCTGTCCAGCTGCTCAGGAGTCCGGAGTCATTCTTAATTCATCTTTCTCTCACCACTCTCCCCTGTCCACTGCAATAGCAAATCTCATTGGCTTGCCTTTAGCATATCCAGCATCTCCCACTTCTCGTGACCTGCCGTGTGAGCTCCCCCCACCAACCCAAACCACGGGCAGCTCACACTTGGGGCACTGAAATAACCTCCAGCCTGGCCTGCCTGCTGTGGTGCTTGCTGCCCTGTCCATCTGTTCTCAGCACAGAAGCCAAAGGGACTCCCCTGAAATACTGTAAGTCAGGGCGTGTCGTCTCTTTCCAAAACCCTCCAGAACCTCCCAAGTCAATCAGAGTCAGAGCCAGATACTAAGAAGGAGCCCCCAGACCCCTACGTTCTGCTGCCTGCTGCTTCTCTGATCTTACCCTCTGACACCGCACCTTGATCACTGCCGTCCAGCTCCACCAGCCTCCACTGGGAGAGGCTGATGAACTTTACCCCCAAGTGTCCACCTGGTGGTATCTTTCACTTCCCGAATTCAGCTGTCACCTCCAGATGAGCACTCCCTTGAACGCTCTATATAAAATCACTGCCCAGACGCAGAAACAATCATCCTTCGTTGCTAGCTTTATTTTTCTCCCTAGCATGTATGTTCTGGCATGTTACATATTTCACTGTACAATTATGATTGTCCGACTCTTCTCATTAAACTGAATTCCACAAGTGGGAACTTTGTTTAGCTCACTCCTGTAATCCCCACTGCCTAGAAAAGTGGCATATAGTAGGAACTCAATAAATGCTAAGAATGTTACGTTACTAGAATCGCTCTGCCTAGGGCCGTGCCTTTCATAAGACAGCCGCAGAGAGAACCAAGGAAGGAAGGAACCCACTGAGGAATGATCTCAGCTTCAGCATCATGAAGAAGAGGAGGAGGAGGATGGTGACGATCAGATAGCAATGACTATGCGGGCACAGTCACTAACACCGTTGGGCTGCAAAGGAGTGGCCATAACATGTGGCCTTGGGGTCTTCAGCACTTACTGATCACTTAGCGGTGCCAGGAGCCTTAGAGGTTTTACCTCTTGTCCTCAGTGAACAGCATTGATGGTGTTCACCAGCTGAGGGGGACAATGAATCCAAGGTGGCGCAGTTGGAGAATCTAGGCAGTCGATCCCAAAGCTCGCACAGGCACCTGAACACAGAGATGAGAAGAGAAGGCCTGGTGTGGTGAAGTAACTGACCCAAGGACATTCCGCCTCCAGCTTAAATCCATGTTGCAGATATGCATCACGAATCTCACACAGGGAGAGGGAAGATAGTGCGTATCTCAGCCTGACTCTGATAATTTACCTTCATGGCTTCTCCCTCCCACCATGCTGCTGATGTCACGTGTTCTTCCCTTAGGTGTTTCGTAAACAGAAAACAAAGTCAGAAGGATACTGCCTCAGCATGACATTTTTTTTTTAAAGATTCATTTATTTATTTGAAAGGCAGAGTTACACAGAGAGAGAGAGAGACAGAGACAGAGAGAGGTCTTCCATCCACTGGTTCACTCCCCAATTGGCTGCAGTGGCCAGAGCTGCACCGATCAGAAGCCAGGAGCTTCCTCCACATCTTCCCACGCAGGTGCAGGGGCCCAGGGACTTGGGCCATCTTCCACTGCTTTCCCAGGCCATTGCAGAGAGCTGGATCGGAAGTAGAGCAGCTGGGACATGAACTGGTGCCCACATGGGATGCCAGCACCACAGGCGTTGGCTTTACCCAATATACCACAGCGCCGGCCACTTAGCATGACATTTTTAAAACACCCTCACCCTGCTTCTCTATCCCATCTCATTTCTGTGTCTAATCCCCTCCTACCCTCTGTTGAGCCAAACCGAGCTTTCCTGCACTGGCCCTTCTTCGACATATTCTAGTAAGAACTCAGCTTCCTTGAGCCTTTTCCTGCTGGGCAACATGTGCCTCCCTGACACACCCCCAGCTCCCAGACGGGTCATGGCACTTACCAGGACACGCTGTTTCCTTACTGTCATCCACACCGGGACCTTAAGGGTGAAGACCGTGACCCATTTCTTTTTTATCTCCAGCACCAGGAAGTTTGCCTGGATTGTAGGAGGTTTTCAGTGTGGGATGGATGGATGGTATATTAGTGTGCTAGAGCATCCATGACAAAATTGCCACAGACTTGGTGTCATCAACAAGAGAGATTTATTTTCTCACAGTTCTGGAGCCTAGAAGTCCAAAATGAAGGTGTCAGCAAGTTTGGTTTCCCGTGAGGCCTCTTTCTTTGGCTTGCAGATGGCGACCTTCTCACTATATCCTCACATGGTTTTTCCTGGGTGTACACATATCCCTGTCTCTCTGTCTTCCTCTTATAAGGACACCAGTAAGATTGGATTAGGGTCTACCCCAGTATCCTCATCTGGAAGTCCCTATCTCCAAATTAGTCACATTGTGAGGTGCAGGCAGGATTCTACATATGAATTTGGGGAAACTGCAGTTAAACCCATTATAGATGGATGGATGGATTGATGGATCAATGGATGGATGGATGGATTGATCTGACAGCACATGACTTAGAAAGCCAGGCTTCGGATTCTGCATCGTCGGGGTACCCACTCTTTAGGCTCAGGGGTATGTTGGAACAGTCTTAAAGCTTTGGAAATTTAGTATAAGTGAGTATTACATGTAAATTCAATATTCTATGTTAGGTTCAGATAACACATTACAAATATATGTTGCTAATTTAACAAAAAAAAAAAGTGTGGATATAATGGAAATGAAAGTGAATGGGATGGAGAAGCAGGACAAACCTACCCTCAGAGACTGTTTTCCTCTTGCTCCTCTTCTTCAAGTGTCTGCTCTAAATCCTTATTAGAGTCAAATCACAAAAATAAGGAAGAGTATGGGGTGGCGGGGTAGGGAGAGAGTGTAGAAACTCTGCCTCCCCACCACCTAGGATTCTACTCAGTCCACTGCTCCTTGCCCTACATACCCGCAAGTCTTTGTTCTTTGTTTAAGCTCTTCTTCCCAACCCTCAAAACTGGAACTTCCAACTGCCTCCTTCCCTAGCAAAATGTAGTCCTTGATTACCCATGAACCCCATTAGTCTCTCCATCACTTGGGCTCAGAATGAAGAGTGGTAAGGATACACACTGAGTCTGATGCTGGCTGCAGAAATTACTAGGTGTGTGGTTCTGTGCAGTTGTTTAACTGCTCCAGACTTCAGTTTCCATATGTACATTTTTTTAATCTTCACATGCTACATTACTGTGGGGAGCAATCCGGACTAGACTGAGTTACTGGAATTAAGACTTATTCTATGCATCTGCTCTCCCACAATATGGCGCTGGGAGAGAAGAAAACCGCTTCTGCACAGCTGCCTCCAGTTCAACCAATAAACTGTAGGACTTGCTCCTGATTGGAGGAGAGCAGCATACTCGGCGTGTGGGCAGCCGAGTTGGGATTGGCAGAGGAGGACTATAAAGGAGGAGAGAGACGGCATGCACCAGGAACATCTACGGGGAACATCTAAGGGGAACACCTGTGCAGCCCCCCAGAGAGCCGGCCGGCGGTGTGCCGCTCCCCTGCGGAAGTGGGGAATGTGGCCAGGGGGAACTGCCCTTCCACGGAGGTGGAAGGGATAGTAGCCAACCCAGGAAGAACCAGCAGCAAACCTGGGAAGGGCCGAGCAGACGAAAGAACAGCGCAGGGTCCTGTGTCGTTCCTCCACGAAGACGGGGAGCGACATAATGGTGCCGTGACTCGGATATGAAGCCTAGGCAGGGCTTAGTGTTGTTCCTCCACGAAGATGGGGAGCGACATAATGGTGCCGTGACTCGGATATGAAGCCTAGGCAGGGTTTAGTGTCATTCCTCCACGAAGAGGGGGAGCGACATAATGGTGCCGTGACTCAGATAGGAAACCTAGGACGGATAGGAAACCTAGGAGGGAAGAAGTGGAAAATACCGGAGAGAGAGACTAGCAAAGAGCCTAGGTGCCGGAAGAAGCTATTGAAAGCCTAGGCATAGACTCGGATATGGACTGTGGGAAAGAAGTTAGGATTGACAGCGAAAGTGAAAGCTTTCATAGACTCGGATGCGGACTATGGCGGGGAAGCTAGGAGACTGAAAGCGAAAGTGAAACCTGGAGGAGGCTTGGACTCGGATACGGACTGTGGGGAGAAGCCAGGAGAAATGAGAGGAATATTGTTGGAAGAAAACTTAGGGAAACATACCGGGTAGAGAAAAATGTTAGGGAGGATGAAGCTGCGAGTGCAGGCTGAGGCGGAGATGTAAGCCAGCTTGGAATTCTTCAAGTCAGCCCGGGGAGCAAGAGGCGAAAAGTTGAAACCAGAAGCAGAAACGTAAGCCAGATTGGGATCCGTCTGATTAGCCCGGGGAGCAAAGGACGGGAAGCCAAACCGTGGGGCGGAGACGTAAGCTGGGTTGAATTCGCCAGGCTAGCCCGGGGAACTTGGACTGAATGCCGGTGGTGGTGGAAACATTCGCGGAAGCCGCCGCGTGCAGAGAGAGCACGGGGCGTGAATAGATAGGGAACGCGGGGCTGGCGCGAGGCCGTGGTGCGGGCGCGAAGTGCGTGGAGACCGCAGAGCGTGCGCGCAGAGCCGGGAACCCGCCGGCGGGGCGAGGCGCCGGGAAGCAGCCTCGGGGCGAGGTGCCGAGAAGCAGCCTCGGGGCGAGCGCCGCCGGGAAGCCGCAGGGATAAGAGAAACAGAAGTTTAGAAGTAAAATGAGAGAAATAGGAATGTTGGCAGACAGAAGTAAAATGGGAGAAATAGGAATGCCCGGAGATAGAGAAGTAGAGAAATAGAAAGGCCTCCCCACAACACTGCAATGTGAGAGCTTGGATTCGGTCTGCCTGATTAAGTGAGGCGATGAGCACCTGCGGGCGGCTAGCAGCTTATGCGCTGCAGGTCACCGAAGACAGGCACGAATTAACATCAGTAAGGCCTCCCCACAATACAGCAATTAGGAGGCTTGGATTCGGTCTGCCTGATTAAGGCGGTAAGCACCAACAGGCGGCTCGACCAGAGTATGAGCTGCAGGTCACCGAAGATAGGCACGAATCAACACCAATAAGCCTCCCCACAATATGGCGCTGAGAAGGCTTGGATTCGGTTTGCCTGATTGCTAGGTTTTGTAAGCACCTGCAGGCAGTTCTGGCAGAGCATGCGCTGCGGGGCACCGAACTCAGGCACGCATCAGCGCCTAAAAACCTCCTCACAACATGGCGAAGAGAGGACCCGGATTCGGTTTGCCTGATTGATAGGACTTGTAAGAACCTGTGGCAACTCTAGCAAGCAGAGCAGAGAGTGTGCCGCGGGACACTGAAGACAGGCGCGTATCAACGCCAAAAAATAAAAAGAAAGGGGGATCTGTGGGGAGCAGCCCGGACTGGACTGAGTTACTGGAATTAAGACTTATTCTATGCATCTGCTCTCCCACAATATGGCGCTGGGAGAGAAGTAAACAGCTTCTACCCAGCTGCCTCCAGTTCAACCAATAAACTGTAGGACTTGCTCCTGATTGGAGGAGAGCAGCGTACTCGGCGTGTGGGCAGCCGAGTTAGGATTGGCGGAGGAGGACTATAAAGGAGGAGAGAGACGGCATGCACCAGGAACATCTAAGAGGAACATCTAAGGGAACACCTGTGCAGCCCCCAGAGAGCCGGCCGGCGGTGTGCCGCTCCCCTGCGGAAGTGGGGAATGTGGCCAGGGGGAACTGCCCTTCCACGGAGGTGGAAGGGATAGTAGCCAACCCGGGAAGAACCAGCAGCAAACCCGGGGAGGGCCGAGCAGACGAAAGAACAGCGCAGGGTTTAGTGTCGTTCCTCCACGAAGACGGGGAGCGACACATTACTTTTATTTTTATTATGTATTTCATTTGAGAGGTAGGGAGAGAGAGAGAAGGAGAGATCTTCTATCTACTGTTCACTCCCAAAATGCCCACAACACTGGGGGCTAAACCAGGATTTCAATCCAGGTCTCCTACATGGGTGGCAGAGACCCAAGCACTTGAGGCATTACCTGCTGCCCCTCCCCCCAGGGTGTGCCAACAGGAAGCTGGATTCAAAGCAGAACTGGGGGGCCAGTGCTGTGGCTTAGCGGGTAAGGCCGCCTTATATGGGTGCCAATTCGAGACCCAGCTGCTCCACTTCCGATTTAGCTCTCTGCTATGGCCTGAGAAAGCAGTAGAAGATGGCCCAAATCCTTGGGCCCCTACACCCACGTGGGAGACCCGAAAGAAGCTCCTGGTTCCTGGCTCCTGGCTCCTGGCTTGGATCGAAACAGCTTCGGCCATTGCAGTCATCTGGAGAGTGAACCAGCAGCAAATTGAAGACCTCTCTCTCTCTCTCTCTCTCTCTCTCTCTCTCTGCCTCTGCCTCTCTGTAACTCTGCCTTTCAAATAAATAAATAAATCTTGAAAAAAAAAAAAAGCAAAACTGGGACTGAAACCCAGGGACTGCTCTGTGGGATACAGGCATCTCAAAAGGCAACTTAACTTCAGGCCCAAGTGCCCAGCTCTTCATTAATGAAGATGGATACATCACAGGATTCATGGGAAATAGTGAATACCAAAAAGGCCATTAAACTCTAAATCACACATATGCAGTTAGCATCAATGTTTGCCAACTGAGTAGGTCCAATTCCTCTGCAATTCAGAGTCTACGTAGGCATTTTCAGCCATAGGAAAAGCAAAGATAGAATCTGCACACTGGAGATGACAGTGCCCATGTCCCAGGGTTTGAGATTTCAGAGAAATGCTATCAGTAAATCACCCAGCATGTTCTGTTTCAGGAGCATGGAGATTGTTTGTAGTCAATTTAATATCTTATCTTTGCTAGGCATGGGCCTCTAGAAGGCAAAAACTTGCCTGCCCTGTTCACTGCACTAGTTGTTGACTGGGGCACAGAACTGACACCAAGAAAGTATTTCATTTGTTCAATTTCTGCACTGGACAAAGTTGGCCACTTGACCTAGGCAAAGGGACTACCGAAATGACCAAAGCAGCACAAAGCCCCTGTCCCAGTAGAGCTCTCTGGCCACCACAGGGGACCAGGCAATAGCACATTGGTAAAATACAGTGTGCCAGATAGTACGGAGTGCTAATTGGAGAAAGTAAAGCGGCAAACAGGGAACAGGATGGGTGTGGGATTGCAGTGAGGGCTATGGTTTCATATTAGGTGGTCAGGGAGACTTCACCGAGAAGGTGACCTGTGAGTAAAGTTACAAAAGAAGTTGGGGAGCCAGCCAGGCAAATACCTAGAGTAAGAACCTTCCTGGCTGCGAGCAGAGCAAATGCAAGGGCTGTGAGGTAGCTGGTGCCAGTGAGCACTTTATTCAAGTGTTTGCAGAACCCCTACTAATTTACTGAACGAATGAATAAATGAGCATCATGCCTGACTCATAGCTTTCAGTATGTATGGCAGCTATGATGACCATTGTGGGAGGCAGAATCCGTCTCCTGCGGAAGGCGAAGCCCGCCTCCCATAATATGGCGCTGATAAGGAGTAACCAGCTTTTACACAGCTGATTCATCTTGACTACTAGAAGCCGCAGCAGCCGATTCATCCTCTGATTAGAAGAGAACGGCATGCTCGACACGTGGACAAGCGGAGCACGGATTGGTGGAGAGGACTATAAAGGAGAAGAGAGGGCCGGCGCCGCGGCTCACTAGGCTAATCCTCCGCCTAGCGGCGCCGGCACACTGGGTTCTAGTCCCGGTCGGGGCGCCGGATTCTGTCCCAGTTGCCCCTCTTCCAGGCCAGCCCTCTGCTGTGGCCAGGGAGTGCAGTGGAGGATGGCCCAGGTGCTTGGGCCCTGCACCCCATGGGAGACCAGGAAAAGCACCTGGCTCCTGGCTCCTGCCCTCGGATCAGCGTGGTGCGCCGGCCGCAGCGCGGCGGCCATTGGAGGGTGAACCAACGGCAAAAGGAAGACCTTTGTCTCTGTCTCTCTCACTGTCCACTCTGCCTGTCAAAAAAAAAAAAAAAAAAAAAAAAGAGAGAGAGAGAGAAGAGAGACGGTATGGTGGTGTGGGTTGGTTGGAGAGTGCGTTGGAGAGTTCGCGGGGAAGTTCGTTGCTTCGTTCATTCTTGCTTTGAGGGTTCGCTGGTTCTTTCTCATTTCTCTCTACTCATTCTTGCTTTGAGAGTTCGCTGCTTGCTTATTCTTACTTTACTATAGAAAAGACTTGTAAAAAAAGGGAACAACAAGCGTCCGGTCCGGTGCAGCTCCTCTGCGTGCGGAGGAGCAGCAGACCATGATGGTGACAATGGTGGTGGCAGCCATTACCACTGTTCTTTCTGCATCTCTTCCACCACCCAGTGCCTAGCTCAAGACCTGGCACCTGGCTACTACTTGGTGAACTGCCTGTCGCTGTCCTGCCCAGGCTGGTGTCCCTAACCAATGGCACCTGATTATCCCTTTGGAGTTGAGCTGCACTGGAACTTCTGACATTGGCCTTTTGCTCTGAAAATCCTCAGGGCTCAACGTGATATTGGAATGGTATGTAAGTGCAATGTTATATCCCTTTGACTGAATTCCACAGTCTTCAAGAAGACAGGGAGTCCAGGAGGTTAGATTGTGACTTCCTTTCAGTTCTCTGGATCCCTTTGTTGTACAGGTTCATGTCTAGCAGGAACCCATTAGGGGAAGGGCCCCAACTTCCTCATGGGCTCTGGGGTTTCCCCGAGGATCCAGTGGGCAGAAGCAGGAGCCTGTGACACCCAGATTTTGCTGAGTGGATGGGAGTGAGCGAGCTTTCTAGGAAACTCAGTAGGAAACTGTGAACCCTGAGGAGCCCCGCAGTGACTCAGAAGACTTGCCCAGCTTGCGGAACATTGAGAACCACTAATGAACTCCCTTCTGAGCCTCTGCCAACCTGGAGATTGCAATGCTCTTGGTAGGGAGACTTAGAAAAGTTAACCCACTTTTTGCAACACTGGCATCCCATATTGGAACACCAGTTCAGAGTCTTGGCTGCTCCACTGTTGGTCCAGTTCCCTTTAGTGTGCACCCTAGAAAAGCAGCAGAAGGTGGTCAAAGTACTTGGGTCCCTGCCACCCACATAGGAGACTAGGATGGAGTCCCTGGATCCTGGCTTTGCCTTGGCCCAGCTCTGGCCCTTGTAGCCATTTGGGGAGTGAACAAGTAAATGTGGAAGATTCTCCCTCCCTCCCTCCCTCCCTCCCTCTCTCTCTCTCTCTCTGCTACTCTGCTTTTAAATAAATAAAATATCTTTTTTAAAAAGAAGGCTCTGCACTGGTATAGGGTAACTGTGTAGGTTTCCCATAGCAAAGAAGTTAACGTTTCCATATAACTTAAGTCTCTTGTGTCAGTCAGCCCAAGTACCCTTGTTCCTTTTTCAAGTGAAAAACAAAAGCCATCCTTCTCTTGGTCTGTTTCTCTGAGGCCCAGTGAAGGCAAAGCAGACAAGAACTCTCTCTTCGTAGGAAGCTTTCTATTCAGTTGCCAGTGGACTTTTGATGTCTTCATCTCCCTGCAGCTTAAATCCTAAAGCCTGGGCCTTGGGGGATGCCATCGAGGTTCCAAGCAGAAGGAGTCTTCTTCCACCACCCTGAGATTATCTCTCATTGTTCCCAAACACCATCCCCTCCTGCCCCCCAGCAGGCTAATTCCATCTCCTCTTGGGTTCCTCACCAGCTCTGTCTTCTTGGATGAATGAGCTCTTGCCACCTCTCCATCCACCCTGATGCTGCTCTTTGCAGAAGAGACCAGTGACTTGAGAGTAAGAAAGGCATTGTATTCATTCTAAACAAAATTGAAGCTAGGGCCGAGCGTCTTAGGACTTTGCCTATAGTCACGCAGCTCATCCATATCCACTCCAAAGCTCACTCTCTCTCTACCAGCCACCCTGCCTCTGGGATGGGCATACTCCAAGGAATACTGATTAGCATCTAATCCCAAAATAAATATTTGGTCTTAATGTATAATACAGGGAAGCATGTCAGATCATTTTTCGATGATTACTGTACCAGAACAGAAATGCTATCCATCATTGTTTGTCAAGCCACTGGATGAATATCAATGTTGTGAAGTTCAGGCAGAGGGATCATCTGAGCAGAGATGGTATTTTCCAGCACCGAGAAAGGAGATTCTTTGTAAACAGATTTACATGAGGAATTTTCTTTTTATAAAAATGGCCAGGGCTGTGTGATTTTCCTAACAGCTGACCTTGGTTTGCAGGCTAAGCTGCCCAGGGGCTGGGATTACTGTTGTGACGGAGCAAGGTGCCTGTAGCTGAGCCAGATTTTGCCATTGCCAAGCTGTGAAGGCAAGGCCTTTGTGAAGTTCAAAGGTTCTCTCCATTTCTCTAAGGACGAAATGTTCCTCTCCTGAACAGTAGAGCCTCTTGGAAGATGTCTGAGATTTCTGGGATTAAAAGACAACTTGGGTCTCTTTCCAGGTCTCCTATTGACATGCACTCTCACGTTTTCTCCGAAAACGTCTCGCATCAGTTCACCCTGCTGGTGGCTGTGAGGCAGCCCTGCCGCAGGCCAAAGGATCATTCAAAACAAAAAGGAAAGAATTCATTTCTCTGAGGTGCTGAGCCGTGCATTTTATACACTTGATTTCCCATTGAACCATGCCAACTCTAATATGCAAAATTTATTAAGAAAAAAAATGAGGGGTGGGCACGTGTCACAACAAATGAGTCACCCCCTGGGAAGCCTGTATCCCATATGTTGGGGACTGGTTCAAGTCCCAGCTGTGTGCTTCCAATCCAGCTTCCTGCTAATGCACCTCCCCCGAGGCAGATGTTGGCTCAGGTCCTTGGGTCCCTGCCACCCACGTGGAAGATCTAGATGGAGTTCTGGACTCCTGCTTTCAGCCTGGCCTAATCCAAAGCTGTTGCAGACATTTGGGGAGTGGGCCAGCGGATGGACAGTCTCTCTCCATCTCTCTCTCTCTCTCTCTCTCTCCCCCCACCTCCTGCCTTCCAAATAAAATAAAAATAAACAAATAAGTAGAATGAGACTCAGAGGACCAGCAGTCTTCCCAAGAAACAAGTGGTGAAAATGGACTTGAAACCCACCTGAATCCAAAGTCCATGCTCTTTCAACTTTGCCCTCCCAGGCCGTCTGAACCCAGAGCTGCAGCTTGGCATTGACCTTTCTGTCAGTCTCCCTATTGTTGTACTGGCTGTTTCATGAACAATTTCCTAGTTTGGGAGCTTTTAAAAATAGGTGGATCCTGACCCCATATCAAACCCACTGATGTCAGGGCCCAGTCATGAGCATTTCTTTGAAGCTCCCCAACCAACTGCAGCAAGAATCACTGTAGTATATGGACCTTTACCTCCAGATAAACCCTGCTCTGACTCCAGACTCCAGCTTCCCACCAAGGCAGACCATAGAGACAGCAGTGATGGCTCAATTCATTAGGTTTCTGCTTAGCCTGTGGGAAACCTCGATTGAATTCCCATTTCCTGGCTTTGGCATGGCCCACCCTTGGCTGTTGTGGACATTTAGAGAATGAACCTGAATGGAAGTTCGCTTTCTCTCTGTGTCTCTGTCCGTCCAATTTTTTTTTAAAGTACAGATTTATTTTGGTGCAAAAACAATTTTGAAATCCATTTATAGTTTTTTCATAGTTTGCATTCTCTACATATTATGAAAAAAAATTTTGCCCCCAAATAAAATCATACTTTTAATTGCATTTTTCCATGAACTTTTTTAAGTATTATGACCTTTTTGAAATACTTGTATTTCTTGCATATATATAGATGCTTGGCCTATAACAACAGATGACTAAGTATTTGTTGAATAAAGAGATTAAAAAGTAATTTAAGGGGCCAGCCTTGTGGCACAGTGGGTTCAGCTGCCACTTGCAATGCTGGCATCCCATACGAGCACCTGTTTGAGTGTGGCTGTTCCATTTCCAATCCAGCTTCCTGCTGGTGCACCTGGGAAAGCAGTGGAAGATGGCCCAAGTGCTTGGGCCCCTGCCACCAACATAGGAGACCTGGATGAAGCTCCTGGCTCCTAGTTTTGACCTGGTCCAGCACTGACCATTGTAGCCACTTAGGGGAGTGAACCAGTGGATGGAAGATAACTCTCTCTTTCTTTTTCTCCCTCTCTCCCTGCCCCCCATCTATAACTTTACCTTTCAAATAGATAAATCTTTTTTTTTAAGTAACTTCAAATCACAGAAGGGAGCAAAAGACATTAACATAGTTCACAAAAGGGGAAATATAATTATTTAACACATAGGCACATACTTCTTGCCTCATTAATGGTAAAAGAAGTAGATTAATTAAAATGTCAGTGGGTTAGAATTTTTTTACCTATAGAATTAGCTGAGTTTCTTTTTTTTTTTTTCAACTATAAAATATAATGCCAATGAATGTAAGAGTGAAACAGCGATTTTGGGCTGCCTTGATCTATCTACATTGGAGACCAGTAGAAATGGGAGCAAGGTTCTGAAGGTATTCAGATGGCCACTGTAATGGGAATCATTCATTTTGTACGATCAGTAACTCTTTACCCTCTTCTGAAAGACCTCATACTCCTCAGGCAGTGGACCTACCTACTCTGATCCAAGAAGAGAGAGTGTGATGCAAGACTGGCCAGCCCTTCACTGGGATTTTTTTCTTTTTTAAATTTTATTTAACTTAATACAGTTTCATGTATTTCGTATATACAAATTTAGGAACATAGTGATACTTCACACCCTTCTATCCCTCCCACCAACACTCCAACTCTTCCTCTTCCTCTGTCTCCCATTCATACTCTTAATTTTAACAAAGATCTGTTTTCAGTTTACTTAATGATTATAAGTTAACCCTACACTGAATAAACAAATTGTTCAACAAATTGTATGGAAAAAAAAGCCACACTGTTCCTCAACAGAAGAGACAAAGGCTGTAAACAACCATCAAATCTCAAAATGTCCATTTCACTCCAATACATTACTATTTATGTACTCTATTAGTTACCTCGATCAGGGAAAACATGATATCAGTGTTTCTGGGACTGGCTTATTTCACTAAGTACAATGGTTTCCAGTTTTGTCCATCTTGTTGTAAAAGACAGGATTTCTTTTTTTTTAACAGCTGAGCAGTACTCCACAGTATATACATACACCATAATTTCTTTGTCTAATCAACAGCTGATGGACATCTGGGTTGATTCCATATCTTAGCTATTGTGAATTGTGCTGCAATAAACACGTGGGGGGGGTACAGATAGCTCTTTCATATGCTGATTTCTTTTGGTTTGGGTAAATTCCCAGGAGTGGAATGGCTGGATCATATAGTAGGTCTATATTCAGATTTCTGGGGTATCTAAGGGACATGTCGCATCTTTCCCCTCCTCCACTTCAGCCCCCCTCCCCCCACCCCATTTTCACCCTTTTGCTGAGACCCTTGGTGCCAAACCAGACCCTTCCAGACTCCTTGCGAAGCAAATGGTAAAGTAGATAAGCTGCACAGAGCATCTTGTGAAACAGATAAGAAGAAAGTTTCATAAGGCTTCAAAGAGCCCCCTACTCTTCTATCTGCTGCCTTCTACCTCCCCTCCACACCCAGTGGCAAATTCTCTCCTTGACCAGATAAAAACTGAGCTCTAAATGCGCCCTTTGTGCAGTCTTTTGGTAAGAATGGACTGCCACTAACCTCTTTGCTTTTAATAAAATAACCTGTCTCTCTCTCTCTCTCTCTCTTTTTTTTTTTTTTACAAGCAGAGTGGACAGTGAGAGAGAGAGACAGAGAGAAAGGTCTTCCTTTGCCGTTGGTTCACCCTCCAATGGCCGCCACGGCTGGCGCACTGCGGCTGGCGCACTGCGGCTGGCGCACCGCACTAATCCGATGGCAGGAGCCAGGTGTTTCTCCTGGTCTCCCATGGGGTGCAGGGCCCAAGCACTTGGGCCATCCTCCACTCCTCCACTGCACTCCCGGGCCACAGCAGAGAGCTGGCCTGGAAGAGGGGCAACCAGACTAGAACCCGGTGTGCTGGCGCCGCAAGGCGGAGGATTAGCCTACTGAGCTGCGGCGCTGGCCCTCATTGTGGTTTTGATTTGCATTTCCCTAATGGCTAATGATCCTGAGCATTTTTTCAAGTATCTATTGGCCATTTGAATTTCCTCTCTTGAAAAATGCCTGTTCAAGTCCTTTGCCCATTTCTTAACTGGATTGTTTGTTCACAGGGATTTTTCTTTTCTTTTCTTTTCTTTTTTAAAGATTTATTAATTTATTTGAAAGTCAGAGTTACACAGAGAGAAGGAGAGGCGGGGGGTGGGGAAGTGTCTCCCATCTGCTGGTTCACTCCCCAATTGGCCACAATGGCTGGAGCTGTGCCAATCCGGAGCCAGGAGCCTCTTCCAGGTCTCCCAAGCAGGTGCAGGGGCCCAAGGACCTGGGCCATCCTCCACTACTTTGGGTCAGAAGTGGAGCAGCCAGGACTTGAACCGGCACCCATATGGGATGCCAGCACTGCAGGCAATGGCTTCACCTGCTATGCCACAGCACTGGTCCCTGGTATTTTTCAAACCAGCACTGAATCCTTCCTTTTGCCCTGGCTCTAAATCGGTAAGGGTATAACTCTGGAAGCTGCCAGCAGCCAAATCTCTTAAAATATGTGAACAGTGAATTTGTAATAAGGGAATGGAAATAGGTTGGTTTGCAGAGAACCCTGTTGGCCCTAATTGCCTTACTCTCATCCTGAGGTTATTTTCTGTGTCCCTGTGCAGCGTGTTGATGAAGTCAGCCCTTCCTGCACTAAAGTAAGCTGCTCCAGGCTTGCAAGAGTCTATTGTTAAATATTCAGGAATTTTGTAAACTGGCCATTAAATGGTTGGAGCTTGAAATGAGCCCTGGTGGGAGAATTTACTCTAAGGCCACAGGAGGAGAATCATGGTCACAGGGTGATGTCTGAAAACACTATTATTCAAGGCATTTTTTTCTTTTCTGAACAGCCAGTTATTAAACATTTACCTACCTTCCTTAAGTTATCTGGTCTGGGTTTCTGTCACTAACAATCCAGAGAATTGGGGGCAGTGCAGCCAGAGATGCTATGAGCACCCGAATCCCACATGAAGCCTTTGTTAATTTCCAGTTGTCAAATGAAGAAACCTCCCCAGGCAGTCCCCAACCCAGGAAAACCCCAAAAGGAGCTTTGTTTGCTGGTGTTTTAGCCCTAACCTCAAAGCAGAATCCAATTCCTCACGGTTGTAATTAAAGGAGCAGGCTTCCCCCCAAACCTGACTCCCACACAGGCCATTTTGCAGGAGAGATAACACAGTACATATTCATCAGTGCTGGATGAGACAGAGTCACAGAAACTCAACAAAAAGTGCATCTGCCCCTAAGCCTGGCAAGGAGCCCGGGTAGCATCCCAGGCCCAACTGCCACATGGCAGAAAAAAAAACAGTAAAAGAAATATTGAGGCTTCTTCTGAGACGTTTGTGATCTGGGTCAACTTCTCCCTCAGGCCACACTCAATAGATTGGCAGAAGAAAGAGCCACTGCCCATCTCCAGATTGCATCCTCCTGGGTGGCCCCGCCCACTAACAAAGGTTCTCCAGTGATTGCCTGGGCCTCTAGGTACTCATAGTCGTCATCCTCTTGCTATCTTGGGAAAGATGGATTTCAGCCCCTTCCCCACATGCCTTTAGAATTATTTTTGCAACAAGTAGGAGCATTAAAACTGTTCATAGCTGCTATATCAGTGATTTAGTTTCTGAGAATCATTTCTAAAGACATTATACAAAATAAAGGGAAAGGTTTATGCACAGACTTGTTTATTACCAAGCTGTTTAGAGTAGGAAAAGTAACACCTGGAATCCATACAAGTATCTAACAATAGGAGAATGGTTAAATAAATTACAGTATGTCAAGCAAATGTAATGCATGGAAGGCATTAAACATGTTTTTAATAAGATGAAAAAAATATTTTTAAAAAATATTTATTTATTTATTTGAAAGGCAGAGATACAGAGAGAAAGAGAGAGATCTTCCATCTGCTGGTTCACTCCCCAAATAGCCAGGACCCAGGAGCTTCATCAGGGTGCAGGGACTCAAGCAACCGGACCATCCTCTGCTGCTTTCTTAGGCACATTAGCAGGGAGCCAGATTGGAAGTGGAGCACCTGGATTTGAACCGGCACCCATATCGCATGCTGGATCCCCAAGTGGTAGCTTTACCCACTATGCCACAGTGCCGACTCCAAGGAAAAATTCTTATGTTAACTAAATGAAAATTAGGATTTAAATATATATGTGTATATGTATGTATGTGTGTGTGTGTGTGTATATATATATATACATATATATTTATATATATATATAAAATTAAGACAGCTCCAGGGCCACTCCTACCATTCTTCCGTGGTAGCTTCTGGTGGAGTAGCCTGGTTATTTTCCTTTTTTTTTTTTTTTTTTAAGATTTTATTGGACGGTGCCGCGACTCAATAGGCTAATCTTCCACCTGCGGCGCCGGCACACCAGGTTCTAGTCCCGGTCAGGGCGCTGGAGTCTGTCCCGGTTGCTCCTCTTCCAGGACAGCTCTCTGCTGTGGCCCAGGAGTGCAGTGGAGGATGGCCCAGGTTCTTGGGCCTTGCACGCACATGGGAGACCAGGAGAAGCACCTGGCTCCTGGCTTCGGATCAGCGTGGTATGCCGGCTGCAGTGGCCATTGGGGGTGAACCAACGGAAAAAGGAAGACCTTTCTCTCTGTCTCTCTCTCTCACTGTCCACTCTGCCTGTCAAAAAAAAAAAAAATTTATTTATTTATTTGAGAAGTAGAGTTACAGACAGTGAGAGGGAGAGACAGAGAGAAAGGTCTTCCTTCCGTTGGTTCACTCCCAAAATGGCCACAATGGCCAGAGCTGTGCCAATCTGAAGCCAGGAGCCGCCTCCAGGTCTTCCATGTGGGTGCAGGGGCCCAAGGACTTGGGCCATCCTCCACTGCTTTCCCAGGCCATAGCAGAGAGCTGGATTGGAAGAGGAGCATCCAGGACTAGAACCGGCGCCCTTATGGGATGGCGGTGCCACAGGCGGAGGATTAACCTGTGCCACAGAGCCGGCCCCAGGACTTAAATATTATATTCAGAATGACAGTTAATAGTAACAGAAAGAGGGGAAACTAGAATTATGCATTGACTGAAAATAAGAAAACATACCAAAATGGACACTTCAGTTTTCTTTACATAACTTTAGTTTATTGGTTGCTTTTTTTTAATTTATTTATTTTTAAGACAGGACAAGCAGAGAGCTATCCGCTGGTTCACCCTGAAATGCCTTCAACACCGAGGGCTGGACTGGGATGAAGCAAGGAGCCAAGACCTCAATCCAGGCATCCTGTGTGGGTGGCAGGGACACAGTTACTGGAGCCGTCACCTGCCGCTTCCAGGGTGTGTATCAGTAGGACGCTGGAAGCAGCAGAGCCTGCACCTGCACCTAGGCACTCCAGTATGGGATAGAAGCATCCCGAGCAGTGTCTTACGCTAGATGCTGTCCCTTGCTGATGGCCTTCAGTTCTACTTAGCGCTGTCTTTTCCAAGTTATGTCCAGTAAAAATAGATTCCATGTATTGACTACTTCTGAACATTTATCTACGTGTGAGGCACTATGCTAAGCACTTTTCATAGATTCTTTAAATCTATAGCAACTCTATAAGGTAGATTGCCTATTATCTCCAGTTAACAAATGAATACACGGAGGCTCAGAGAGCTTCAATCACTTGCGCAAGGTCACGCTGCTGACAGGTAGCAGAGCCATGATTTAAAGCCTAGTCTAGTTTCAGAGCCAAAGCCTGCTATTTACCCAGGTTCCCCAACAATAGGAGAAATTATATAAACAATAAAGCAAACAGGTAAAGAACTACAGATTGAAGAAAAGTAAACTTCTTTAAGTAGCAGGTCCATCCTTCCAGGCTGGTTCCTGGCTTACCTCTTTTGCGAGAACTTGTGCTGGCCCTCGACTCTTGTAGTGATGTTTGCTCCTTCCATTGGCTCACGCTGCCCTATGTTGTTGGCCATTGTCGCTCCCCCATTCACGGAGGAACGACACAGGACCCTGCGCTGTTCTTTTGTCTGCTCGGCCCTTCCCGGGTTTGCTGCTGGCCCTTCCCGGGTTTGCTGCTGGTCCTTCCCGGGTTGGCTGCCGACCCCTCCACCTCCGTGGAGGGGGCAGCACCCTCTGCCACTTTCCCCACTTCTGCGGAGGAGCCGCACACCGCCGGCCAGCTCTCTCAGGGGCTGCTCAGGTGTTCCTTCAGATATTTCCTTTAGATGTTCCTGGTGCATGTTGTCTCTCTCCTCCTTTATAGTCCTCTTCCACCAATCCCAACTCTGCTACCCACATGCCAAGTACGCTGCTCTCCTCCAATCAGGAGCAGGATCAGCTCCTGCAGCTCATCAGTCAAATTGGCGAGAGGCAGCTGTGTAGAAGTTGTTTGGTCTCTCTCTCAGCGCCATATTGTGGGAGAGCAGATGCATAGAATAAGTCTTAATTCCAGTAACTTAGTCTAGTCCGAGTTGCTCCCCACAGGCCATCTTTTCTCACCCATGGGAGTTACACAGATGTACCCTGGAGACAGCACAGGTTCAGTCCAGACCACAGCAATAAAGCTCAGTAAAGTCACTTACATGAATTTCTTTGGTTTCCAACAAATATGAAAGTTATGTCTATACTATACAATAGCCTATTAAGTGTGCAACAGCGCAATGTATAAATGATACATATACCTTAATTTAGAAATATTTTCTTGCTAAAATGCTAATGCTCATCTAAGCTTTTGGTGAATAATACTCTTTTTGCTGGTGGAGGGTCTTGCCTCAGTGTTGATGGCTGATGAGGATGGCAGTGGCCGAAAGCTGGGGTGGTCATGTTGATTTCTTAAAATAAGACAACAATGACATTGACCGCATTGACCGACTCTTCCTGAGAGATTCTCAGTAGCACATGATGCTGTTTGATACCGTTTTAGCCAAAGGAGAACTTTCAGAATTGCAGTCATTCTCAACCCTGTTGCAGCTTTGTCAACTAAGCTGATGTAATATTCTAAATCCTCTGTTGTCATTTCAACCATGTTCACAGCACCTTCACCAGGAGTAGTTTCCATCGCAGAAAGTCACTTTCTTTGCTCCAATCATGAGATCGCAGCAGTTCAGTCACATCTCCCGGCTCCCACTTCTAATTCTAGTTCTCTTGCTATTTCCATCATATCAGTAGTTACTTCCTCCACTGAAATCTGGAACCCCATAGTCATCCCATAAGGGTTGGGATCTGTCTCTTCCAAACTCCTATAGAGATTTTGACAATTAAAAATAGTAGCATCAAAGATCACCATTAACTCATCACCATCAACAGATAAAATAATAATGAAAAAGTTTGAAATACTACAAGAATTACTAAAATGTGACGCAGAGACGCAAAGTAAGCATGTACTATTGGCAATGTAGTGCTGACAGACTTGCTCAATGCAGCCCATCAGAAAGCTTCGATTTGTAACACAACCCAGCCACCTATGAGGCACAATAAAATGAAGTCCACCTCCACGCTCAACAGAAAGCTGAAGGGCAGAAGTGGCATCTCCTCTCTCTGTTCTTTCTTCCCCCAGCCCCTTTTCTCCCTGTTAAATTAGATGTCAGCTGCAATTTCTCTGCACCACAAGATAAAATGAGCCAGGAACTTCTAAATTCACATCCTAAGGGAAGTTTAAAAGCCTTGCCCAACCCTCCTCTCAGGTTACTACATACTGAGGTGGATCTGGACCTGGATGACCTCCTTGCTAAAGTTCATGTCTGGGATCAAGGCATGTCTGGATGGGCTACACATGCTGCCCCCATCAGGGTCCTCCTAAAGGAATTTCTAGCTGAGTACACCTGCTAAGAAGCAAACTGCTTTGTGTTGAGTCTTCATCGGTACACCCAGAGGATAATTTTGCTTATTCTTGTGAACCAGTTGAGGACCTCAGATACATTCCAGGATGTACGCTTTCCAGCTGATGCAATTTTTCTACTTTTTCTCCTTGTTCTCTTGGGAAACTGTCACTGGCAGGAAAACTCCCTGGTAAACTTTTCTGCTTTACCAGGAGGAAATCTAACTATGAACCATGAACTTGCTTAAAGAAACCTATTTATTACTATATCCACCATTTTTGTTTTGTAAATTTAAAACAATTCTGAAATAAAATGTGAAGGGAAGAAAGAAAGAAACCTGTCCACTCCTTAGGTGGTATATCCCAGACCACTGACCATGCCTTCCAAAACTACATGATTATGTAGATTCGCTAGCTAAAGTGGTCTTGGACAATCGACAAGCCACAGATTACCTACCAGCAGGACAAGGTGGAATATGAACAGTGACTAATAAAGCCAGCTGCACTTAGCATTTTTTAAGGGTGGGCCCATAAAGCATTTGGTATCTAACCAAGTGGCTCCATGATTTTGGTAAGGAAAATTCCTCAGCTTCCACCATCTAGGAAGCAGTAAAAAGTGCTTCCCCTTCTCTGACTTGGTTCCTGCGCTTGTTCTTTCCTTTTGGCCCAAACATACTCCAATTGTCAAAAAAATCTTTTCCAGAATTCAACAGTTCTGTACAAAAAATTGTGGTCAAGCATGGATTCTAGCCATGGCCAATAACTGGTAGCAAACTTTTAGCTCCTCAAACAAAATGTCTAGGTCACAAGCAAAGGATTTTTAGTCCCTGGCTAGGCAGGGTCAGTACCATGACACAGCGTGAAGGAGTTACAGAAGACAGACCTTCCTCCCTCAACCTCCCATAGAAGTTAAGGAACAACAAACAAAAGCAAAAATCTCTGAGAGGAGAATGATGTGTGTAAGACAGACAGGAAGGGATAAGGAGCCAAGGATTGCTAACACCCAAGCTATATGCACACCCCAATTTCCATGATTCTATGTGGCTGAAGACTGCACACGCACTTTCATACAGCTAAGTCTCACTTTCTATCACACCTAGCTGGAGACCACCATGTGTGCTGCAGCCCCACCCCACATCCTGTCTTCCTTAGATCTTTAATCAGGCTCTGCACTAAGTACCACCCCTACCCGATGAAAGGATGACCCCAGCCTAGCTGGGGGCAACTCTCTCTCTTGAGATTGCCCAGACTCACATCTGAATGTATAGTATCTTTTTGCCTTTAAATAAATCCTGCTCTTCTGTTCATCTGTTAAAAAAAAAATCCCAAATTTCCACAAACTTCCTGAGAACTTGTTTCCTTACATTTTCTTTCTTGTGGCCATTTGTGCCTCCAAATTCTGCCTCCGCTGAACTACTGTATTCAGAAAAGGTCTCACCTTTCTGTCTTTGTCCCAGATGGAAACCCAGCCCCTTTCTCAGTTTCTATAGAAAACCCACATTTACAGGGCCATCTGAATATATAGACTTTACTGAACATTTTGGAGGGCTAACAAGAGATTTACACTGCCGATAGTCAAACAAATTCATCATGAACTTGAACACCTTTGTGAAAACAAAACAAAAGTTTTTGGCAACTAGGCCCTGGGGATGCATTGCAGTGTTTTTTTGGTGACTTTAGGTACTATCTCACGGGATTCTACCTCTCCCTTCCTGGCCCACTACCACCCCCAACACCTGAACTCCAGATTCTCTCTGCAGTCATTCAGCTCACACAAGCCCCAGCCGCCAGACCCAGCTCATGACCAGGTACCCAGCTGCACAAAAGGACCTTTGCCTGAGCAGAGCCCACACCACCACAAGGCAGTTGTGTCTGTGGACAGTAAATTCCTTAGCCTCATCTGTTACACTTATGTCCAGATCTAATCGAGAACCTGTTTTGTGCCAAATGCTGGAGAGACACAAAGTTAAAACATACACACACACACACACACGCACAAACAATAATCCTTCCAAACGTGATCCTTAAACTCCCCAAGAACTCACAGCTTATGAGCAAGGAAGCCCCATTCTAGGTCATTGGTGTGATAACAGAGGACCATGAGACTGAAGCAGACCGTGACATAGAGAGGTCTTGAGTTGCCTTCCCCTAGCCTCATGTTCAGTTGCTGTTTCCCTTCCTGAAGCTTACCTGTGGGTGTAGCTGCTAAGATTCCTTCCACTGCGTTACGTGGTATGCAGCGTTTACTGGTGTGACACACACTAGCTGTGATAGTCCTGACTTGACATGGCATCAGTATGAAATGTTTGAGACATGAGCTCTGCGCTAACTCTGCACCAGCCTGAAGGGCACATGAGCATCTGCAAGATCATTGGTATATTGAGCAACAGAGGATGTTGATGGTTCTACAAAGAAGGTCAACCTGTCCTAAGAAGCTCAACCAAGTCCGCTTCAACCTCAGTTTCTGTTCCTTTTTTTCCTCCTTTCAAAACCAAATGCAAACCAGAGCTCTTCTTTCAGATGCTTTTAAAAAAAGTGAGGGCAGAGGTGGATTGGTGATCTCTCTTATCACAGAGGATGTTGACTGCTTTAACCCTGGTTTCAACAGTTCCCTTACACAAATGCTGTGACTGTGCTTCATTGCTTTAGCTTAAATTTTGAGCATGAAAAAAGTTGGTTGTCAAGACAATCAAACTGCTTTGTCCTAGAAGTTCTAATATTTGGGGAGTGCATATATACCAGATACTGTGACTGATTAAACATAACATCAGATTTCATCATTATAAATAAATAAACCTATAAGGTAAATGATGATAAGGGAAAAATTGGGGGATGTCCTAAATTTTACTACAAAGAGTTGAAGAATGGAAGACAGGAGAGACAGGAGGAGACAGTGAATAGAACGAAAGACCACTCTTGGTTCTTGAGTGTATACTGAAACCTTAACCCATGGGATGAGTGTCAAAGTGCAACAGGTTAAGCCATGACTTTTGGATGCCCGCATCCCATATCAGAGTGTCTGTTTGAATTCCAGCTACTCTGCTTCCATTCCAAGCCCCTGCTAATGCACCTGAGACGCAGTAGATGATGGCTCAAAAACTTAAGTTCCTACTACCACATAGAAGACCCGGATGAAGTACCTGGCTCTGAGCTTCAGGCTCCCTAGTCCCTACTGTTTCAGCCATTTGAGGAGGGAACTAGAATTTGGAAGAGCTCTCTGCTCCATCATACTACCTTCCAAATAGATAAATAAATTTTCTAAAATCCCATAGGGACCCATTGGTGCCACCGTGTCTTGCTTGCAGCCCTGATCAATTCAGAAACAGCGGTTGCATCTCCCTGTAGCCTGTCCTCTCATTCCAAAGCTTATTCACTGTGTAATCCTGGCCTTCTTACCCATGGCCAATATAAATTCCATGTAAATAACTGTGCCTTCCTTCCCTAAATTTTCACTATAAAATACTCTGGTTTATTCGATCCAGCAAACATTTTCCCATCTGTGACCTCACCTTGCTGCTGGTGGCTGAGGAAACTTGTCCCAGGACCACTTCTCTCTTCTTGGCTAGCATCTGTAATGGTTCAAGCGACCCTTTTATTTCAGGGAATGTCTCCGTCTCACGACTTCTGCACTAACAGTGATGTGGCAGATTTCTAAATAAAGAACACTGAAGCTCTGAGGATGTGCCCCCAGACTCTATGGCTGGTGGTGTTACCGGTTACAGTTAGGCCCTGGGCTCCTTGACGCTGCATGGCCAACGCATCGGAGATGAGAACTGATGCAAGGATATGGGTTTATTCAAGAGGCTACTTCGGGGAAGACTGGACTCTTTAATCCCAGATACATGCAGGAGGACTTTTCAAGGGAAAAGGGGGCAGTTGAGCGAGGTTTTAAAACAGATATCAAGAGTCGTTGCTGACAGTGGAGGCTTCTGGGCTAGGAAACTTGGCAATTTGGCTGGTGGTTGTGAATTCCTTCCTTATCCGGGGCCTGCTGTTCTGACTGCCTGCCTGAAGTCAGCTCCCAAAGTTTCCAAGTCCAGATCTGCTTGAACAAACATTTTGATCAGCCGCAAGATGAGCAGTTAGATTTTGTTGACTAGAATTGTGAAAAGGAGAGGAAGGTGTACACTTTGACGATTGCAAATGTGTGGTTAGTCGCACGGTCAGAATGTGAAATGGAAAAAGGAAGGTATATGCAACAGGATTACAACAAACAAAAGATGACATGAGGGTCATGGGTCTAAGTTCACAGCATCTCTCAAATGCAGTTATTTATGGAAATAAGAATAGGATTGGTTTTAAGATCATTTTTAGTCATTTGAAGCCAACTAATTTTTTTTCCTGAAGATTTATTTATTTATTTATTTGAAAGGCAGAGTTACAGAGAGGCAGAGAGAGAGGTCTTCTATCCACTGGTTCACTCCCCAATTGACCACAATGGCCAGAGCTGTGCTGATCTGAAGCCAAGAGCCAGGAGATTCCTCCGGGTGTCCCACGCAGGTGCAGAGGCGCAAGGACTTAGGCCATCTTCTACTGCTTTCTCAGGCCATAGTAGAGAGCTGGATCGGAAATGGAGCAGCCCGGACTCTAACTGAAGTCCATATGGGATGCCAACACTGCAAGTGGTGGCTTTACCCACTATGCCACAGCGCCGGCCCTCCAACTAATGTTTTATCTTTATGGATGTGAGGCAGATGCAAAATGTTCATAGAAAATGCATGTTATCTTTTTTCCCTGCAAATTGGGTGTTTTTTTTTTGAAGGTTTATTTATTTATTTATTTGGAAGGGAGAGAGGTCTTCCAACCACTGGTTCATTCCTCAAATGGCCACGACAGCCAGGGCTGGCCCAGGATGAGGCCAGGAGCCTGGAACTCCATCCAGGTCTCCCACATGGGTGGCAGGTGCTCAAGTGCTTCCGCCGTGTTCCACTGCTTTCCTAAGCATTAGCAGGGAGCTGGAACAGAGCAGAGCAGCCAGGACTGAATCAGAGCTCCAGCGCGGGATGCCAACATCACAAGCAGAGGCTTCACATGCTGTGCCACGACATCAGGCCCTCCTCAGACTTCTTGAAGCTCCCTCATGTAATCTGAATTTGTCCTCACTTGGCACAATACACTATTAAGCTTAAAGTTCAAACTGCATTTATTGATCTACTTTAAGATATTCAAAGTTCATTTATTTAATTATAAAGAAGTACTCTCATTGTAAAATTTTAAAGCTTTCTAGAAGTATAAAATGAAATATAAATGTGAATACATCACAAAAATTTGAATAGATTATTTACCAAAAAGTTTCACTGGAAAAAAAACTGACAATGATGTCATGCAAATTAATTACTTTGCAAAAGGAGAAAAAATTACATTTACTATACACCCCCACCCCGAAAACTGGGTCCACCCACCCAGATGCAGCAAGCCAATCACTGGCACTGGGATGGTAGGGATAAAAAAAAAAAAAAAAAAGACTTTTATTGCACAGCAAACAGCCCAGCAGCTATGGCTTAAATCCTGCATCCTCAAGGGAGGAAGGCGGTGGATCTTACAGTGCAAAGCTGGGGATGAGCAGCGCAGGATCAGCTCCTGGGTGGGCCTCTGGTTGGTCCTCGGGGCATGTGGCCTTCGCTTGATTGGTCAGTGATAGGGGCAGAGTGTTTCCTTTGAAGTGGCAAATGTAGGCTCCAGTCTGTCTGGGTCTAAGGGTAGATTAGGTACTAGCTTGCTTTGAACAGGGCTTGAAGTTCCTGGAAAAACACCTGGAGTCTGAGGCCAGGGTGCTAGCTACAAGGGTGATGAATTAAAGACCAGTGATCTGGTGTTCCATCTGTGAACTCCCTGTGGAAGGTCTCAGGAGAGGGGCTAGCACGGAGACGTGAATGCCGGGGGCAACCGTGTCCCTCCCCTGATTCGCTGAGCTGATCCTTACAGAGGAACCGCGGGCTAAGGAGGAGCTACTGGGCCCTGATGAAATCCACGTTAAAGGCTGCTGGGGATGACATCAGTTACAACAGCGCAGGGGAAGATCACAGGTGTGTGGCTATTCACCAGCTTGTGTACCTTGTTTCTTTAGGCGAGGCAGAGAGGGGGTGTGTGGACCACTTTGAAGGGTACAGTAAATGATTTTAGGGGAGCTCAGTGGGCTTGGAGAATGTACAGTGGCCTGGGACAAAGCTTGTTTGGCCCAAAGAACAAACAAAAGTCCGTAAATGATTCTCTGTGGGACCAAAACGGAGGACAATAGAGTGTGTAGTTAGTGGAAAGTTGGGGAAGGGGGCAGAGGTCATTGTTTTCCTACTCAGAGGTCCAGACTTGAGGCAGATAAGGGAGGTTTACAGAAGACCTCTCCCTGCACTGGGAAAGGAGCAACAACACAAGGTCAGGGGGACCTTCACCCTGAGATCCGATCTGGGCTTTGCCTCATATCAGGCCAGAGCACCCGTCCTTGGAGTATTGTTTCCTCTCTCTCTCTCTGTCTCTCTCTCTCTCTCCCCCTTAAAAAAAAAAAAAAAAAAAAAAAAAAAACAGATTTATGGGGCCAGCACTGTGGTGCAGTAGGTTCAAGCCCTGGCCCGAAGCGCCAGCATCCCATATGAGTGCTGGTTCTAGTCCTGACTGCTCCTCTTCCAATCCAGCTCTCTGCTACGGCCTGGGAAAGCAGTAGAAGATGGCCCAAGTCCTTGGGCCTCTGCACCCATGTGGGAGACCTGGAAGAGGCTCTCTCTCCTCTCTCTTTGCCTCTCCTCTCTCTGTGTAACTGACTTTCGAGTAAATAAATAAATCTTTAAAAAAAAAGATTCATTTATTTGAAAGACAGAATAATAGAGAGACAGGGAAAGAGAGAGAGATCTTTTATCTGCTGGTTCATTCCCCAAATGGCCCCAACAGCAGGGACTGGGCCAGGACAAATTAAAGCCAGAAGCCAGGAATTCCAACTTGGTCTCCCACGTAGGTGACAGGGGCCCAGGTCCTTGAGCCATCTTCCGCTGCTTTCCCAGGTGCGCTAGCAGCGAGCTGGATCAGAAACTGAGCAGCTGGGACTCAAAGTGATGTGGGGAGGGGGTACTATGTTTTTTCCCAGGGTCTTGTCAGGCACAGGGACCAACATGCTTACTGCTGACACATGAGAGGTGCACAAATTGATAAGATTTATTTAAAAGGTGAAAAGGTGGGTGCAAACACACATGATCATGGGTTGCCCCACCCCGAGAAATTCCCATCATGAGTGGGCAGTGGGTCAGAAGACTGCTGAAAGGAGAGGGGTCAGAGGTGAGGGAGAGAGAGCACCTGGCAGCCCCTCCAGCGGGGGTCTGCGGGGGAAGAGGGGAAGAGAGAGCCCCTCCCAGTCGCTGGTCTCCTTTATGAGGTTGGGGCAGTGCCTCTCCAGCCGTGAAGCCACCTGGGAATTATATGGCGTCTCCACAAATTCCACGTGGAGCCTAATTTTCGTATTTCCACGGCGTCCTCTGTAGGTCCCCAGTGACGCAGATGCGTCCCGGGAAAGGGGGAGGGGGCTTGTGACTTCCCTCTCAGACCTCCCTAGCTTCCTGCCTATCCCATACCAGCACCAGCACCCCAGTAGAGGATGCCAGCATCGCTGGCTGAGCCTAACCTGCTGCAGCCATGATGCCGGCCCCTGGGTTATGGTTTTCTGAGTAGCAACAGGTTCACAGCAGATTTATTTGTAACTGCCAGAAACTATCAACAATCCAAAGGTCCATCAGCAAATAAATAAGAAAACTGTGCCGGCGCCACGGCTCACTAGGCTAATCCTCCGCCTTGCGGCGCTGGCATACCGGGTTCTAGTCCCGGTCGGGGTGCCGGATTCTGTCCCGGTTGTTCCTCTTCCAGGCCAGCTCTCTGCTGTGGCCCGGGAGTGCAGTGGAGGATGGCCCAAGTGCTTGGGCCCTGCACCCCATGGGAGACCAGGAGAAGCACCTGGCTCCTGCCATCGGATCAGCGTGGTGCGCCGGCCGCAGCGCGCCAGCCGCGGCGGCCATTGGAGGATGAACCAACGGCAAAAAAAGGAAGACCTTTCTCTCTCTCTCTCTCTCTCACTGTCCACTCTGCCTGTCAAAAAACAAAACAAAACAAAACAAAACTGTGATATACCCATGTCATGTCATGCTATTCAACATGAAAGGAATTATTTAAACCCTGAACAATACGGATGAATCTCAGATCAATTTTGCTGAATGAAAGAAACAAGTTTAAAAAAAACTACGTGGATAACTTCAGAAGATTCATGGAAAAAATTGAATTAAAAGATGATATGTTTTCCATGAACTTTTTGAAGACTCCTTGTACATATTGTATGATTTTATGCATATGAAAATTCTAGAAAATGTAAACTTTTAGTAACTGGGGATGAAGGACAGGGAAGAATGGTAGGGGGCCGTCACAAAGGGCTGCAAGCCCACTTTGGGAAGTGATGGATGCATTCATTATTGTGATGATGATGATGGCTTCACAGGTCTGTCCATACATAAAACTTATTACATTGTACACTTTAAATATGTCCAACTTATCGTATGTAGGTTATACCTCAATAAAACTGTTCAACACACACACACACACATACACACACTGCACAGAGTTGTTACTGGAGACAGCTGGAATAGAGGGGATTTTAAAAATATTTCTTTTTTTTGTTTGAAAGGTAGAGTTACAGAGAGACAGAAAGATCTTCTGTCTACTGGTTCACTCCCTAAATGGCCATAACAGCCCGGATTCGGTCAAGCAGAAACCAGGAGCCACAAGCCTGGAACTCCATCCAGGTCTCCCACATGGGTGGCAGGGGCTCAAGCACTTGGGCCTCTTTTGCTGCTTTCCCAGGCACGTTTTCAGGGAGCTGGATCGGAAGTGGAGCACCCGGGACTCAAACCAGCACCCATATGGAGTGCTGGCATTGCAGGAGATGGTTTTACCCACTGTAGCACAGTGCCTGCCTGCCCCTGGAATAGACATTCTTGTGCCCTCATAAGAAAAGAATTCCAGATGTGAGACAGAGTGGCAGTAAGCAAGTTAGCAAAGTTCACTGAAGCAGGACACCTGACAGGCCCGATGGGCAGCTCAGCAAAGACACTGAATGCCCAGTCTCTATGTTTCAGCTGGGGTTTCTGTGGGTATGGGGTCCGCTTCTTCCCACTGCTTCTCCGTCCCCCTCCCTCTTCTCCTGGGCTATTGCCCCACAAAGGGCTTTCTCAGCATGCAATTCCTCCCAGGCCAGGAAGACTCTCCTGGGACATCTTGAGGCAGGCTGGGATCCCCTGCAAGGTGGTCAGATGTGACAGGACTTTCAGTGAGTTAGTGCTGGACTGCCTCCGAGACACACGTCTAAGGCTGCTTCCTGTCCTCACTGCCTTCCCTTCAGCCCCTCTTCCACCTCTTTCACACACACAGGCTGATGTCTACCTTCCCACCTAACAGACTGAATGCTATGCCCTCCTGATAGGGGTGGGCAAGCAGTTAGCAAGCGGAGGAACTGGGAGACCGCCAGCAGCCTTTGTGCGGGAGCCCCACACTGCCTAAAACCCCACTCCCTTCTGTGCTGATCCCACATGGCTGCAGGCCCCACACCCCTCCCTTCATGCGCCCGAGCCTGAGGATCATGTGGCCACGTGGAGACACCTCGACACCTTCCTGGAGATTGCCAGGTGCACTGAAGCCCAGCTCAAACTAACTCATTTGTACGGCCCATTAGGGCACCACCCTCCACTCTAAAGGGACAACCCCAACTTTGGTGGCGGCAGCAGCCCTTCCTTCCTCATGGACAGAGGTTGTCCCCATTCACATCTGAATGCGAGTGACCCTTTTAAACACATCTTACCTTCTGGCACCTCTGTCTATGTCTCTGCTTTGAGTTCTCTTACACTGAGGCAAGAACTTGGAATAAACCCAGCCAGGGACCCCATTCCTCACAACACCCCCAAGATTCAAATGTTGGAATCCTAATCCCCAATGCAATAGTTTTAGGATGTAGGATCTTTGGAGAGGAGTCATGAGGAAGGAACCCTCATGAGTTAGGATTTGTGCTGATAGGAAAAAAGAGAGAGAGAAAGAAAGAGCCACTTCCACCATGTGAGGAAAGAGAAGGCACTCTCTCTCATAATCAGGCCCTCACCAGCCCCTGAACTTGCAGATGCCTTGGTCCTAGACGTCACATCCTCTAGAAAAGTCAGAAGCAAATATTGCTTATAGGCAACCCAGTTCATGGTGCTGTGTTTTAGCAGTGGTACACGCATTATTCTACAACTTGCTTTTTTCCCTTGGATTTTTTTTTCATGTATATAAACACAGATTTGGGGCCAGCATTGTGGTGCAGTGGGTTAAGCTGCAGCTTGCGATGCTGGCATCCCATACTGGAGCACCTATTGGAGTGCAGACTTCCAACCCAGCTACTGCTCATGTGTCTGGGAAAGCAGCGCAGGATGGCCTAAGTACATGGGCTCCTGCCACCCAAGTGGGAGACCTGTGGGGAGCAACTGGGAGCAACTCGGACTAGACTAAGTTACTGGAATTAAGACTTATTCTATGCATCTGCTCTCCCACAATATGGTGCTGGGAGAGGAGGAAACAGCTTCTACACAGCTGCCTCCAGTTCAACCAATAAACAGCAGGACCTGCTCCTGATTGGAGGAGAGCAGCGTACTCGGCGTGTGGGTAGCAGAGTTGGGATTGGTGGAAGAGGACTATAAAGGAGGAGACAACATGCACCAGGAACATCTAAGGGGAACATCTAGCTGAAGGAACACCTGTGCAGCCCCCGAGAGAGCCGGCCGGCGGTGTGCCGCTCCCCCGCGGAAGTGGGGAAAGTGGCCAGGGGGAACCGCCCTTCCACGGGAGGTGGAAGGGACGGTAGCCAACCCGGGAAGAACCAGCAGCAAACCCGGGGAGGGCCGAGCAGACGAAAGAACAACGCAGGGTCCTGTGTCGTTCCTCCACGAAGACGGTGCCGTGACTCGGATATGAAGCCTAGGCAGGGTTTAGTGTCGTTCCTCCATGAAGAGGGGGAGCAACAAGACCCAAATGGAGTTCCTGGCTCCTGGCTTTGAGTTGGCCCAGCCTCGGCTATTGCAACCATTTTGGGGGAGTGAAGCAATGGGTGGAAGATTCATTCTCTCTCTCTCTCTCTCTCTCTCTCTCTCTCTCACTATGTCCTTTAAAATAAGTAAATAAATACATCTTTAAAGTTAAATAAATAAAATATAAACACAGATCTTCTTCATTGGCTGTCTATCCAGCGTGTGAATACCTCGTAATATCTAACTAGTCTTCTACTTGTGGACATCAAAATGGCTTCCAGTTGTGCTACAGAACTTTTTAACCGCTATAGTTCTCCCAGCGCTAGGAACACCTGAACAAGAAGCTTCCTGTTCCTGAAAACAGCCCCTTGCAGGTGCTTTCTCCTACCCTACCCTCCCTATCCTCACAGTGGCAACCGAGCTGCGCTAGTCCACTTGCTCCCCCAGGTGGCCAGTGTCAGGTACTGCTTAGGTTTAGAATTTGCCTGTCTGAACTGTCCGTGCGTGTCCTTCTCAAATCCATTTTGCCCCTGGCTGCCAGAGGGATCTTTCTAAATACTAATTTGATCCTCTCTCCTGATGAAAATATGAGGGGCAGGCTTGGGTGCAGCCGTTAAGACACCAGCTGGGACACCCACACCATGCACCTCTTCACGTGCATGGGATTGAGTCCGGCTCTGCTTTTGATTTCAGCCTCCTGTTAGTGTGCAACCTGGGAGGCCACAGGTGAGGATTCCAGTTCTTGGGTCTCTACCACCATGTGCGAGTCCCAGATGGAGTTCCGGGCTCCTGACTTTGGCCTGGCTCCTCCGCATTGCACCAAACACCCACCGCTGAATTATCTTTTAATTCAGGTTTCCCACAGACTTGTAAAGCCCTCTCATGTGTCGTTGCCTGCCTTAAACTTTCTCCCTCACTAGACCCGAGGAACAGCACTGTCTCCTCACCATTCTTTCACCCCCGGGTCTTCCAAAGGGCTCAGAACACGAGACAGTGAGGCTTCGTAGACAGACATGGAAATTAAATGAACTGGCCACATCCACAGCTTCAAGGGAATGGGATGCACGCTTCCTCTGGGTACAGGACCTGCCAAGGTTGGGAACGCTGTGTATCAAGCCACAGAGTTCCGAGGCTGATTGCAGTCAGAGGGAAGGAACCACACTCTCTGAAATCTTTCCCAGAAACATCACTGAGTCAAGCCCGAAGGTCCTTTGACCTACCTTGAGCCTGGCATTTCTCACTCAAAGGCTCTGGGGAACAATGGGGTGTGGTTTGCAGTTGACAGCTTTGTCCCTTTAAGGAGCACAAGGAAACTGGACCAGCAAATGGAGATTGTTCCAGGGGAGAAAAATGTGGGGCCCTGGTGACCTTCCTTCCAATTCTTTGGGGATCCAGAGGAGGCTGATTCACCCTTTCACTCATTCATTCAACAGATACTCGTTGAATGTCTACTGCGGGTCAAGCTCTGTTCTAAGATGCCTAAGTGAAGAAAACAAGGATCCTGCCTGCGTGGAGCTTAATTCTGGGGGAGAAGAAAGAAAACACTAACAGAGTTATTGAGTGCACTGCATAGTAGTCTAAGCATCAGTGGAAAAGAAAAGTTTGAGCACTTTGACATCAGGGGTTCCTCTGTAAAGATATGCATATGGAAATGTGTGTGCAAACAGGATACCACGGCACTTCCTGTTGTGTGAGATGACTTCCTCAGGGTTGAAGCTAGCTGGGTGTGGATTTCTGCTCCTAGAAGCTGGAAGCATGCTGGCTAGAAGCACCCACTTTGGCATGGCTCCCTGTAGAGCAGTGCTTGGCACCCACAAGTCCCATCTGCTCCCTTGGCAGGGGGAGTCATTGCAAGGAGATGGAGTCTCAGCTCCCACATGGGGGTTTCCTGAGGGTCTTTGAAGACACACACACTCAAGCCTATCCATGCCAGGTAGTCTCCTTCTTGCTGTCAAACATGCAAGGCCTAAAGCTGCACTCCAAATATAGTCTCAGGACAGTATTCAAAAGGAACAGTGGCCAAGTGCTGTGGATAGTCTTGCTGTGGCCACAGGGACAAGGCCTCCAGCACAACCTCATCATCTCCAGCCACAATAACTGCCGTGGACCGCCTCCCAAATGTTTCTCCACTATTCCTCCTTGCCCAACTCTTCTCTGTCATCCTCAGAGAAAGTATATATTTATCCAGGAGGCAGGCAGACAGACAGAGAGCTGCCATCCACTACCCGAATGCCTGCTGTGGCCTCTGGGGCCAAATCTGGGAGCCAGAAACTCAATCCAGGTCTCCCACATGGATGGCAAAGATCTGAGCACCTGAGCTACCTCCTCTTTAGCAAGAAATGAATCAAGAGTGGAGCTGGGATCTGAACTAGGAGGCTGGCGCTGTGGCTTACTTGGTTAATCCTCTGCCTGCAGTGCTGGCATCCTATATGGGCACCGGGTTCTAGTCCTGGTTGCTCCTCTTCCAGTCCAGCTCTCTGCTGTGGCCCGGGAGGGCAGTGGAGGATGGCCCAGGTGCTTGGGCCCCTGCACCCACATGGGAGACCAGGAAGAAGCACCTGGCTCCTGGCTTCGGATCGGTGTAGCTCCAGCTGTAGCGGCCATTTGTGGGGTCAACCGATGGAAGGAAGACCTTTCTCTCTGTCTCTCTCTCTCTCACTGTCTAACTCTATCTGTCAAAAAAAAAAAAAAAAAAAAAAAAAAAAAGAAAGAAAAAAGAAAAAGAAAAAGAGAGGAGCTGGGATCTGGCACTCTGATAGGGGAGGCCTCTAAGCCACTAGGCCAAGCACCTGCCTTCAACATGGTTTCTGTAATGGTCATCACATCCCATTGTGTCCCTGCACTGATGACCACAGGCACAGTGAGATCCGGCCCTGGTCACCCCCAGCACTCTTCCTCCACTTCCCCCTCTACTCACCATGCCCCAGCCACACGTGTCACCGCCTGCTCAGAAAGTATTCCAGTGGGACCTCACCCAGGCCCATTTGTTACTCTTACCTAGAACATTCTCTAACCAGACTTTTGCAGGTTTATGTCCTTATTTTGCTTAAGGTTCTGCTCAAATGTAACTTTTTTGTTAAGGCCATGCCTGATCAAGCTACCTTTTTAGGTGTGGCACCCACACCTCTCTGTCCATCTCCTTACTCTGCTTATTTTTCACGGTAGCAGTTGTCACATGTACATGTGGATCCCTTTCTTTATTTCTATGCTGCCTACCTCCCCTACCAAGATGTGAGGACAAGGATTTGCCAGTGTTGTTCACTCCTGGGTTTTCTGGATCCAAGCAGAGCCTGGCATCCAGTAGCTGTTCAGTAAATGTTTGCTGAATGAATTAATGATAACTTACTTGAGTCTGCCTTCCTCCATGGCCAAGAGAGGACATTCACACAAGCACATCCTCCTCCTCCTCCCCACTCCTCTTCTGATTCTCTTATCTTTAGGAAAGGCTGGCCTCCATCTGCTCATTACAGTCGCTTGGATAAATAAATATACATAAATAAGTTTAAAAGTCATGTCTGATCAGTAATCTGAATAGTGCTAAAGTCCTTGACCTAGACGATGACAGAGCTGTCTCCAGGGGGCTAGGTTGTGTTGGAGCTGTGCAGGAAGACCTCACTAGCTTCTGAGCGGGAGCCAGCAAGAGTGTGCACGAGGTCGGGAGGAGGCTTGGCCCTTGCTTCAGCACTGAGCCCAGCACAAGGCTCAGAAGCTTTGGAAACATCCACAAGCTTTGTGGCCCAGAACTTGGCTGTCCAAGGGCTCTCCATGGTGGAGGTGTCCAGGCAACTCTGTGAGCAACAGATCTGCATGTGTGAGAATCTGGGTGAAAGGTGGAGCAGGCGCCATGCATCGTGTGTGAGATCATGGCTGTGTCAGAGTGCTCAAAAATAACTAGGGGAGGGGACGGAGGTGCTTTTAAGAAGCCTCCTTGCAGGGCCGGTGCTGTGGCGTAGAAAGTTAAGCTTCCACCTGTGATGCCAGCATCCCATATGGGTGCTGGTTCCAATTCCAGCTGCTCCACTTCCTATCCAGCTCCCTGATAGTGCCCCTGGGGTAGCAGCAGAAGATGGACAAGTCCTTGGGCCCCTGTACCCATATGGGAGACCCAGAGAAAGCTCTTACTTAGCTCCTGGCTGCAGCCTGGCCCAGTCCTGGCTGCTGCAACCATTTGGGGAGAGGACCAACAGATGGAAGATCTCTGTCTCTCTCTGTCTCCCTCTCTCCTTCCCCCTCTTCCATTCTCTCTCTTTACCTCTGCCTTTCCAATAAATAAATATTTACCAAAAAACAAACTCCTGTCAAGCATGACAGCTAGCAGGTACCTGTGCTACTGTAATTTGAATACAAAAAGGAAATGTGGCCTCATTTTCTATGCAGAAGGTTGTACAGACAGATTTTTAGTGTCCAGTCAATTTTAGTTATCTGAGAAAGCGTGAGTTGGGAATCCAAGTTGGACATCACAAGGAACCAGGTAAATCAATCTGCAAGGTCATGGATCAGGTAAAGGGGTCTCTGTGTACCTGTACTCCCAACTTCCCCAAGTACTCTTTCATTTTCCCTTCTCTAAGTTAGCTTTTCCCTCAAAAATTAGAATGTTGAAGAAGTTGTTATAAAAATCTATATTGATGGGAGGGGTGTTTGGTGCAGTGGTTAAGACAATGTTTGGACAACGTATTGTCGCTCCCCCTCTTCGTGGAGGAACGACACTAAACCCTGCGCTGTTCTTTCGTCTGCTCGGCCCTCCCCGGGTTTGCTGCTGGTTCTTCCCGGGTTGGCTACTATCCCTTCCACCTCCGTGGAAGGGCAGTTCCCCCTGGCCACATTCCCCACTTTCGCAGGGGAGCGGCACACCGCCGGCCGGCTCTCTGGGGGGCTGCACAGGTGTTCCCTCAGATGTTCCCCTTAGATGTTCCTGGTGCATGCCGTCTCTCTCCTCCTTTATAGTCCTCCTCCGCCAATCCCAACTCGGCTGCCCACACGCCGAGTACGCTGCTCTCCTCCAATCAGGAGCAAGTCCTACAGTTTATTGGCTGAACTGGAGGCAGCTGCGTAGAAGCTGTTTTCTCCTCTCCCAGCGCCATATTGTGGGAGAGCAGATGCATAGAATAAGTCTTAATTCCAGTAACTTAGTCTAGTCCGGATTGCTCCCCACAACGTATCCCATATTGAAGCACCCGGATTTGAGTCTCAGTTCCACTCCCAATTCCAGCTTCCTGGTAGTATGCGCCCTGGGAGGCAGTATGGGTTGGCTCAAGTGGTTGGTCTTCCTGTGGAAGACCTGGATTGAGTTCCCAGATCCTGGCCTCAGCCTGGCCCATATCCAGCTGTGGTGAGCATTTGGGCCATGAGCCAACTGATGGGAGATCTCTGTCTCTCTCTCAGCCTTTCAAATGTATTTAACAAATAAATAGATTTTAATATTACATTCACTGCTTTATCCAAGTTTTGATTCGTTAGTAGCATGGTATATTTTTTTCAATACAATTGTTTGGTATTTCAAATGCATTACTGCGTAAATAGTGAGTTTTTAAAATATTTATGTATTTATTTGAAAAGCAGAATTACAGAGAGCAGAGGCAGAGAGGGAGAAAGAAAGAGAAGTCTTCCATCTGCTGGTTCACTCCCCAGATGGCTGCAACAGCCAGAGCTATGCCAATCTGAAGCTAGGAACCAGGAGCTTCTTACAGGTCTTTCACACAGGTGCAGGGGCCCAAGGACTTGGGCCATCTTCTACTGCTTTCGCAAGCCATTAACAGGGAGCTGGATTGGAAATGGAGCAGCCAGGACTCGAACAAGTTCCTATATGGGATGCCAGTACTGCAGGCAGCGACTTAACCCACTACACCACAGCGCCAGCTCCTCAAATAGTGTTTTATGAGCCACCTAAGGTACTGTAAGCTTCCTAAGTGCAACAAGATAGTCTCACAAAGAACTCCTAAAACTCATTGGAACATTGTTTATAAGCCAGAAACTGCTCAGTAGTGAGTTGCTTTCTTTGTTTGTCTTCTTTTTTTGTTGTCTCTGTTTCTGTTTTTGTTAGTAATGGTGCTAACTGTGAGTAGAATGATGTTGGCTTATGCATTTGCTGTGGACCAGGAAGTCCTGACTTTTTGGTAAAAGAGAAAATCAAGGAGGGGAGAGGCTAGAAAAGATGGCCAAAGGGTAAGGCTATGAACTGTGACCTTTCGCAGGTCAGTTTGGAACAATGGCAGCCGTCTTCTCTAGAAAAGTGGTTGTTGGCTGGAAGGCAGCCATGATAAGGACCATTAATTCTGACATATGGCATGTGGTCAACTCAGAACATTTCAGCTCAGTATTTGGAGGTCATCTCTTCCAACTGCTCCAACCTACCCCAGACTAAGTATTGTCTGGTTAATGGAATTACGAAACTAGCAACATCTGCATAGATGTGTGCTGTGTGTGTATCTATGTGCTAGGGAAGATAGGCTTGTTCATTGAACCGACATCCTTTGAAAGCCCACTGTGTTAGTTAGCTTTTAATTACTATAGTGAAAGGCCAAGAGCAAACCAACTTTACAGAAGCAAGAGGCTTATTGGGGCTCATGGTTCCAGAGATTCAGTCCAAGACTGAGCAGGCCACACTCGTTCAGCCTCTGGTGACGATGGTCTTGCTGGCAGAGTCTTGAGCTGGCACAGGGCAACGCGTGACAAGAGACATGGTGCACCATGTCTGTCTGTGTCTCTCTAGTCTCTTTTAAAGCCAGACAAATTCAGTCATGGGGACCCCACCACGGTGACTTAGATTAATCTAATCACTCCCCAGAAACCCTGCATTTAAACACCATAATTAGATTAATCTTCTACCTTCTTAGAACCCTTAAGACTTTGTAAACTAAACTCCTGAGTCCTGAGGACAAGTGTTCTAACCATGGCACGCCTAGGATAGCCAAAGTACTGCTGGAAGGGCTGAGAATAAAGGGTGGGGTGCAATTCGAGGATGACAAAGGCAAGTTGAACCTGAGCCCTGCCTTCCAGACACGAAAAATCCAGAGAAGGAACAGATGTGAACAGAAGCAAATAAACTCAAAGGGATGTTCTAAGTCACACTTAAAGTCACTTTCACACCTGATATTTTATTATTCTATTCTACGTATCCATTCATCAAACATGTATGCAGGTCACCTAAGGAAAATGGAAACAGAGAACCATGGGGCGTACAGAAACGGCCATAATTACCTCCCAGTGTGGACCCCGAAAGGTTAGGATGCAGTGACGCCTGAGCTGAATCCTAAATTGTAAGAATTGGGGGGGGGGCAAAAAAATGCTATAAGCAAAGGAAAAAGCAGGGTCACAAATTTGGACCAATGACTGGTTTAGCAACCTGAAGAATTATTACAAGTATGGTGGGGATTTGTGGCGGCCAAGTCTGCAAATTCTTTCACATTCTTCGCGCAGATGGTAGAATCCAATTCCCCTAGACAGGCTGGCCCCAGTGATGGGCTGCTAGTATAACGTTGTGGAGACGACACTTTGTGACTTCCAAACCAGGACAGAAAAGGCGATACCGCTTCCCCCTGGGTCTCTTTCTCAGGCCTTGTGCGTTGGGAAGCCACATTTGAGAATTCCAGCTACCCTATAGCCACCAGGTAGGAAAGAGCTCATGGAAAGACCACATAGAAAGACCGAGAGATGCTTCAGGAACATAGCTCTTTGAGTCTTCCCAGGATCAGCCACCAAACAGACGAGGGTGAGAACATTCCAGTGACTCTTACTGTCTGCCTTCAAGTCCTCTAGCTCATGTCCCAGGCAATATTGGGTAGAGATAGGTTTCCGTTGTGGAGTCCTGTTCAATTCCTGACACAGAAGAATTTGTGAGCAGAATGAAAGGAAATTTTATGCCACTAAGTTTTGGGGTAATCTGTTACATAACCTTAGTAACTAGAGAAAGCTTGCTGCGAGATAAGGCAGAAAGACTTCTTGGTTGTTTATCAATCAATGAAAGACCTGAAATTCATGTTAGAATCGGGTTTTATTTGGTAATGGGAAACCATTGCTGGTTTCTGAGTAGAGAAGTGACATGATGACATTTTCTAAAATTGATCTCTAACAAATTTTTGTGAGGACAATTTTGTCTTTCCCTGAATCTTTGTTTGTCACTCGAAAAAGGAAGAGGAAGAAAGTAAGGAAGGATGTTCAGAACTAAGGGAGTGGATTGGAAACAGAAGCACTGATTTCTATGGATATCTTTCAACTCCTTAGAAATTTCAGGAAAAAATGAAAACAGAGACATGGTATGCAGAAAGAGCTGAGATCTACCATTAAGTACAAATCACTGGATTGAGACCAACGCTGTGGCTTAGTGGGTAAAGTTTCTGCCTGCAGTGCCAGCATCCCATATGGGCACTGGTTTGAGTCCCAGCTGCTCCACTTCTGATCCAGCTCCCTGCTAATGTACCTGGGAAAGCAGCAGAAGATGGCCCAAATACGTGGGTCCCTGAACCCACACGGGAGACCCACAAGAAGCTCCTACAGGGCTCCTGGCTTCGAATCAGTCTAGCTCTAGCCATTGCAGCCATTTGGGGGAATGAATCAGTAGAAGATTCTCATTCTCCCTCCCTCTCTCTCTTTCTCTCTTTCTCTTTTCCTCTGTGTGTGTGTATTTGTGCATGTGTGTGTGTCCCCTTCTGTAACTCTGCCTTTTAAAAAAATAAATAAATATTTAAAAACAAAACAAAATACCACTGATTTAGGTCCTGAGTATTAGACCAAAAATTCATCTTTTTTCCCTCACTTTCCATCAGATTAAGAAAAAGTAGATTGACAAGTCTTATATAATAATAATCTGGGGGCCAGTGCTATGGCTCACTTGGTTAATCCTCCGCCTGCAGCACCGGCATCCTATGTGGGCACTGGGATCTAGTCCCGGTTGCTCCTCTTCCAGTCCAGCTCTCTGCTGTGGCCCGGAGGGCAGTGGAGGATGGCCCAAGTGCTTGGGCCCCTGCACCTGCATGGGAATGCACCTGGCTCCTGGCTTCAGATCGGTGCAGCGCCAGCCGTGTTGGCCATTTGGGGAGTGAACCAATGGAAGGAAGATCTTTCTCTCTGTCTACCTCTCTCACTGTCTATAACTTTAAAAATAACAATAACAATAATGATAATCTGAATGATGTGAATGTATCCGTTGTTGTCACTCTTGCAGCCTGGATTTTATCCTCCATGCTACACCCTGCACTTGTTCACATCTGTCTTTTGTCATATTATCCCCTTGCCTAGAACACTCTGATTCCCTTTCTTCTTCCAGCTAGCTCATTCCTTGAGACTCAGCTTTGGACTGGCTCATTCATTCATTCATTCATTCACTTACAAAGTATTTCTGAAGAACCAAATATTGCACCAGACACTACATCAGGGACTGGAGCAACAGCCAGGAAGAAGACAGTAGTCCCTACCTGCGCAGGGCCCAGGGGTGGGGCTGGGAAGATGGATGCAACAGGATGTGTCAGTGAAACCGTGTTGAGATCAGTCTCTGCTGTGGAGCCAAGAAAGTGGGTGACAACTACTCCCAGGTTCCTAAGAGGCTGTGCAGATAGAATTACAAACAAGGTGATCAAAAACCAGTTTTATAACTCATGACTCCTCACCCACTCAAGGGTAGGAAGGGCTGGATTTCCAGAGGCCAGGAGAGACACAGCACACAAATAGCAGTGGAAGTCGTAGGACCGAGGTGCCTGGGGAAGGATGTCGGCAGGTTGAGAACAAAAGGATCAGTCATACTTTTCGGGGACACTCAAGGGTTCTTCGTCAGCTCCAGGGCAGATCCACAGAGAAAGAACTTGCAGAGACTGAGAAGGAACGACCAAGAAACATGAGAGAAAAGTCAGGACTTCGTGATGCACAGAAACGAGAGTTGTGTCTGTCGGAGAGGATGTTCAGACAACTCAGAGGTAATGGGACAGAGGACTGGGAATTCTCCACTGATTTGGCAACATGCAGGTTTTCCAGGAAGCTGCCCTGTAATTCTCAAATTAGCCTAAATGCACCTCTGCTGGGCTCCCTTAGCATCCTGGGTGCATTTAAGATCCTATTCTTTAGAAATTATCCATCAATCCTTCCTGTTAGACCATGGCTATTTACATTTAAATTAATTTAAATGAAATGAAATTCAGCACAGTGTTTGTTATTCACATTTCAAGATCCCAACAGCCTTTGCACTGAGCCTTTTGCTAGACGTTGTCCATCACCGCAGAAGGTGCGCTCAGTAGCGCGGCTCTGGTCTGTGGCATTGGTGATAACTCTACCACCTGGGAAAAATCACATTTCCCATCTTTCCTCTTCCTCCACTTCCTCTTCATTCCCAGAGGCCTCAAGCTGGTAGACTTTGCCCGCAGAGCTGAGACCCAGACTTCCAGGGAAGGAGCGTGGTTGGCTGCGAGAGGTGCTCTTCCAGGGGCATCCGGCTGTGAGGATGCAGAAGGATGAGGCGGGGAGCCGCCACACAATGGCCTTTGCTGCCTTTTCCCCTCCAGGCCTCCCAGTCTCTCTCTAGTGCCACCACCCTCCTTACCCCCTCCCATCAGCAGGGCCCTAACAGGAAGCCCTTAGCAATGGAGGAATGTTGCAGAATCTCCACCTCAGCATTACAAAACAGAGCCTGGACGGGTGGGTTAGGGGTGCAAGGTGAAATGTTAACAGCAGGCTGATCCACTGGGAAGCCGCTCCCGGCCACCCTCCCATCCACCTCGCTCCTGGGCAGAATTTTTGTCCACAGCACTTACTGCTGCCTAAAATCATGGTATATGTTTATTTGTGAGCTATTGTCGGTGTTCCCTCCTAGTTTGTAAGCTCCCTAGGGCAATGCCTGACTCATGGTAATTGCTCTGTATAACCAGTTATATTTTTACATGTACATTTTTTATTATATGTGTCACATATTAATCAGATGGTCCCTGACTTAAAATAGTTTGATTTAGGATTTTTTTGATTTCACAATGGTGTGCAAGTTTATCCAGAAACCATTCTGTTTTTCACTTTCAGTACAGTGTCCAATAAGATATGGGATACTCCATATTTTATTATAAAATAGATTTTGTGCTAGATGATTTTGCCCCAGTGTAGGCTGATGTCAGTGTTCTGAGTACATGTGAGGTAGGCAGCCAGGCTAAGCTGTGATATTGGGTAGGCTAGGTGTGGCTAATCCTGTTTGTCTTACCGTATTGTTAGGTTACAGCAAGTTTGTTGGAATGTAATCTACATAGTAAGTCAAGGAATATCTGTATTTGTTAAGTGTAATATACACATGCATATGTATGTGTGTGTGTATGTATGTGTGTGTGTGTGTGTGTGTGTTTCTTTGTGTCTCTGGGGTCTTCAGAATGTTTGTAGAAAAGCACGTTATGGAAAAGCTATGCATAGATTTCAAAGTTTTTCTGCACCAAACGAATCTTTTAATTCCATTTTCATGAACTTGTTGAAGTAGTATCCCCATACATATATTTAATCAAAGTAAACACAGCTGCCTCCTTAGGCTTAAACAACAGCTTAAATTCTCATTTTCTAAAGACCAAATGGGGATTCGTGACCAGGTGGCAATCTGGAACCTGGGTGCCTTCCATCTTGTCTTCCAGGGCCTCCACACTACCTGTACCCAGTCCCCGGCTGGGGAGAGTGTGAGGGACCACCAGTCATCTCCCTCCCGTTCTATTGGCCGGAGCCCTGGAGTGTGTCACTACCTCGCTGTACCAGGGACTGTGTGACCAGAGGAAAAGGAGAGAGATACCAGAGGCTAGTCCGTCTCGGGCGCACGGCCCCGTATCTCCGATCTCTCTCATTTCCACAGGATTCTGAGTGAGAAAGGCACTGTTCCCATTTTCTAGGCTGCATGACTCCAACTTTGGAAAGTTAAGCAGCTTTCCTAAAAAATCACAGTTGTTGGTGACAGAGCTGCAATTCCACTCGGCTTTGTTTGAATAAATCCAACCTCTTTCCATTGCATTTATGCTATTTTCCCCACCCCTGCTCTCCCCCAAAGGAAATGCTGATTTTTGCCTGTCTTATTATTAATCATAATAACTTGATGTAACTCTGCTTAATCAAACACTGGTTGTCATTTCAAAGATCTGGGTAGTCTTAGCTGATCCTCGGTCTGTCTTGGTTTGCCTTGGTTTGTTTCAGCTTAGTCCAGCTCTAGGAAAAAGTCCCTAGGTTTTCCTCAAGAACTTGTGCAGTCAGCTGCTGTGTAGATTTTAATTTTCTTTAAAGGAACACAGAGATCCTTTGCAATTTAAACGGAGATAAGGGAATACATTCCCTTCTTTATTTTTGCAGTTATCTCTATGATCTCTCTGACTACCTTGTTTACAAATATTTCCTGGTTTTCAGGCAAAACAAAAGAAAGAAAAAAGAAAAAGAAAGCTTGGCAGAGCTAATTTCCCTCCCAATTGGTGGTTTCTCAGCCAACCAACTTTCTGCCCTTTCAACCAATATTTTGATATTTGCCTACAGTGCTCTCTAATCAATCAGTGCACTATTGGGAAATGGCTGTGCCAACCTGTGCCAAATGCTCCGCCCCCAGGAAGCCTTTTAAATGTGTGGCACCAGGAGGTGGTCATTTGGCACAGAAGTTAAAACATCGCTTGGGATGTTCTCATCCCGTATTGGAGTGATTAGTTTCGAGTCTGGACTCCTCCACTTCTGATCCAGCTTCCTGCTGATGTGCCTCTTGGGGGCAGCACATGGTGGCTCAAAGTACTTGGGTCCCCGCCCGCAATGTGAGAGAGCTGGACTGAGTGTCTGTTTTGGTCTTCAGCCTCTGTTGCAGACATTTGGAGGAATGAATCAGCAAATATGAGCTCTCTCCCTCTCTCCCTCTCATTTGTTCTCTATCTTTAGGGGGAAAAAAAAAAGCCTGTCTGTAGTCTGTTTTTGTAGCTAGTCATGTTTGACAGATTTTATGCGTAAAAACAATGCTAAAAGCACTTTTTTCCTTTCTTTTTCTTTCTTTTTTTTTCCCTGTGTGTGTACAATCTTTTTGCCTGCTATTGCTTTCTTGTCTCCCAGCCTTGTGGCCCAGGCCTGGGTTCTGGCGCAGGCACAGAGATGGGAGAGTGGAATGTGCAGTGCCTTTCGGGATGGCCCCCCCACCCAGCTTAGACACCTGGTGAGGGCCACACAGAGGGGCACTCGTGTCTTCGTGGTGGACGCCCACACAGCGCGTTAAACAGTCACCAGTCCTGGGGAGGAGGCTGGTCAGGGGCTGGGGACATGCGCACAGTAGTTGCTAACTCTCTCTACCTTGCATCGCAGTCAGTCTTGAGGGTGGGATAAAGAGTTTAAGAGAGAGAAATATAAGGGCTGAGGGTCGAGCCTCCTCCAGTTTTTATTGCTGGTGAATCAGACATTTGCTTTTCCCTTCCTGTCTTAGGGAAATGGACTCAGAGGGCCCCAAGAGAAGGAGGTGACATCAGTTTTCCTGGCCCCGACTGATGGCCATGCCAGGCCCACCCTGGGAGCCCAGAGTTCACTGTTCCTCTCGGATCAGCCTTGGTTTTCAAAGGCAATCACCCCCAAAACAAAGGCCTCGCCTCAGACTCTGAGCTGAGCCAGTGGAGCTGAGAAGTGAGCAGAGCACCAAAGGTCAAAAAGGATCCTCTACTTGAAGAACAGGTGAGACTGTGGAGGGGTGGGCAGGCCTGGGAAGCAGAGGCTGGGGAGATGGAGTGAGGCAAGACACAGGATGACATCACAGACGCTCATCCGACCTCAGAGAATGGGTGAGAGGGGTGCCTGGGAGGCAGGTAGCACCCTGCAGCTGTAATTAGAGCCAAGCCAGGCCCTAGCGGTGGGGTCAGCCAAGCAGATGGGGCTGTTGTCCTGTGGGATGGCGGCCAGGAGGGCAAGGGCAGAGGCAGGAACAGGAGGACAGATCTTCCCTGGGCATTGAACTCCCAGCCCCAGGCTCCCCTTCCCCCAGCACACACACAGGGACACACAGTTAGGACCAGGCCAGGCTCTGGGGCCTGAGCCCAGGAGACCTTGTGGGAAGGGGCTGGGCAGGCCATGGGCTCCCACATGTCCTGCCAATCCGCACAGGAAGGCAGTCCAGGGTCTGTCAGCCCCAGACCCTGTGCAGCCCCGGTAGGTTCCCTGGCTTAGGAGGTGAGCACAAAGGCACAGGGTAAGCACCTGCTTTTCTATATGGAGGTAGTGTAGATGCCAAAAGGGCCCGGAGAATTGCGGAAATGAAGGAAGTAGGCCACACCTAGCAGAGGAAGGTCTGCATGCCACCATCAAGTTCACAGAGAAGGCACTTAGAGCTGAAGCAATGCCCTCTGCAGCAAGTGCCTGTTTCGGTTCTGGGCCCTGGAGCAAATCTCTCAGGACTCTCTATACCTAGAATTGAAGAGAACGCCTCAGCTCCCTTAGCGGGAATGATGAGTCTCCCAGCTTGCTTGTATCTGGGATGCCGAAATGAGCCATCCACTGCCGGTTTTGAAAACTGTAGAAGTGCCACTGAAGCAGTTCAAATCAATCCCGATGTTTGGCCAAGCAGTGCTGAATTTGTTCCAAGTCAATTAAGCTAACATGCAAAACAACACTTTATTTTTCAACAGTGATTTTGACCCAGTGATTTGACCCTATCTATCTGCTTGAGTCTAACTGACTGAGGTCACTTGGGAGGTTCTTATTCATGTCTCTGCTGAGATGCCACTTATCCTAGGCAGCTCTCCCTGGTCCTCGGGTCTGGATTACACACTCCTCCTACTTCCACCTCGGGTTGATTTCTGCTTGTTCAAGCATAATTTTCAAAATGTTAAAAACATGGCTCATACAAAATAGAACATGCATAGGTCAAAAAATAATTTTTGTTCATTTCATCAATAAAAGAAGTAACCAGTAAGGAGCATTGAGGGGCAGGGGTTTATGTATGCCATCAAGAAAGGCATTTTTAAAATCTTAGAGTAAGTTTACTGGCTTGGACACACAATTGGTTAATGTCTTACAGAGTAGTAAGCACTAATCTCTGGAGTGCTCTTTGATAGGACAGAAATAATTGAACTTCTGTTGGCAATAGATATTTGCACAATCCATTTTCAATAAAGGAATAGTGACTTTTCCAAAGTTAAAATATTTGATCCAACAATAGTAAGTCCAACGAAGACACACAGTTCTAGAGATTCGGTAACCCTTGTGGGGGTCTGCTGCTACCCCATGCTGCAGAGCGCTGCACCAAAAAGATATCCACTAATCCCTTTTGCCTATTTATAAGCTTCTGGAAAATTGTTCCTAATAGAATATTATGTTATTATTGGTTGACAATAATACTTACCTTCCAGTGAGGGCAAATGATTAGACAAATGCATTATCTGATGTGCTTGGTACTGAGAGGGAGGTCTTACTATTGGCCTTATTTTTATATATGAAACAGAAGGTTGGCTGAATTATCCTTCCCCGAATCACTCAGCTTGCAATCGAGTGGGGATTAGAACCTGGATCTGCAGGACTCCACCTCTGCGATCTTAGCCTCTCCAGCGTTTATCGCATGATGGTGAATGAGCTCACTTACTTGCCTCTCTTCTCATTGCACTGTGGGTTCCCTAAGGACGATTGAGGTTTCTTGCTCATTGTTTTTCTCCAGGTGCTTATTGATGTACGTACCACTTAGTGTGCTCTCAGTGTTTCTTTAAATTAAAGTAATTATGTGAAAGCAGAGAATCTTATTCCAATTCTGATACATTTTGTATTAGTTCTATTATCTTCCTTGGGCGATTAAAAGGTTGCATATATTCCTTATTTTCACCTTTTTTTTCTTTCTTTTTAAAGATTTATTTATTTATTTATTTGAAAGGCAGGGCAACAGGGTTGGGGAGCAAACAGAGGGACAGAGAGAGACAGAAATATCTTCCATTCGCTGGTTCAATCCCCAAATGACCACAACATCCATAAGAAGTAGGCCAAGGCCAGAAGCCAGAAACTCCATCCTGGCCTCCATGTGGGTGGCAGGGGCCTAAGCACTTGTGCCATCTTCTCCTGCCTTCCCAGGTACATGAGCAGGATGCTGGATCAGAAGAGAGCAGCCAGGAGTTCAAACTGGCGCTCAGTATTGTATGCCAATGTTGAAAGGTGAGGCTTAACCTACTGCACCACAGCACTGGCTGTTCACCTATTTTTTCATCAGTAATAATGTTTAGTAAAATGGTGGGGGCAGTAACTAGTATGTTGTCTACCCATCTATAGATTTATTTATAAAAGAAACATTTGTTGAGTACCTTTTAAGTGCCAATCATTGTAAAAGGCAGTGTAGAAATGGCTCCTCTACTAAAATGCATCTTTATGAAAAGGAATTGGGTCTATCTCATTTAACTCATGTTATCTTTAGCACTTGGCAAAGAGCCTAGGACATACTAGGTACTTAATCAGTAGCTACCAATTTAGTGAAGGAATAATTGTTGAATGAGATTGGACTGCAAATTCATGATATTTTGATGAGACATTTCTTAAATGTCCCAATTAGCAAGCATCAATCTAAAAAATAGTTCTCCTAATAAAACATCAGTTACAACTTTTCAAAATGTAAATGAGCCTTTCTTATTGCTATCCTCTGAATGTTTACTCCCAAAATTCCTGTGTTAGGAGTTGATTAAACCCTGAGGGTAGAACCCTCATGAATGGGGTTAGTACCCTTACAAAAGAGGCCCCAAGCAGCCTCCTCTGTCAACTCCTTATATGCATTATCTCTTTCAACTCCAACCAACTATGGGATATTTATTCTATTCAAGGTTCTTAGTGGCAAATAATGGATAGCCATTCTGAATTGGACCACAGTCTTAGTTGCTCATAGAATTGAGACCACCAGGTCGTGGTTGCTCATGGCATTAGTGATCTTTAGGCTGGGGAACAAAGTTGGGGAAGAGCTAAAGGAAGCCAGGCACAGCTAAGACCACGCCACAGGGATGGTGTGGCTGGTGCCATCAGCACTGGACGCCACCACTGCAGGCCTTTGGAATCATCCCTACCTTCCTGTGGGGGTCAGCATGGAGCAGAATGTGCTTCAGTCCCTTGCCCACATTATGGCTCTCAGAGTTGGCAAAAAGAGAATATTTTCCAGATTCTGCAATAAAGTGTTAATGAGATCACCCTCATCCCCACTTTGACCTCTGTAACAAAGGGTAATAATGCAACTATCGCTGGCGAAACAGATCACCCAATGGATGGTCTTCATGACATCATCATCTCTGTTTCACACCTGTGACGATAAGGTCATATGTACTTGTATGAGTGATGGAACTTGAACCCTCCCGGTCATATGAATCCAAAGCCCACTCCCTTCCCACGATACCACATTGCCTTTTTATATACAGGTAGTTTGTACTTCAATTGATTTGTTCTTTGAAAAAAACTGATATTCAGATCAATACTTGTACATTTATTAAGTTTTTCAAAATTTACAAGTGTAATCACAGCTGCCCTCCTTTAAATAAATAATTCAGCTTGAGCATTAAAATTCACTTGTATAATTATGTTGTACCCAGCCTTTCATGGGCTTGCTGATTATGTATTCGCAGATGTCTCTGTAGCACAAACAATGTCCTAACCTGGAATCCATCTCAGGACATTGGCCAGATGTGTCCAATGTGGCTCTTAACTCCAGATTTTCTCAGTCCAGATTTTGCCTTGCTTTTTTTCCACCTTACTCTGGCTATTTCTATAAATGAAACATAAAGAGTCTCATATTTTAGGATACTTGGCAGCATTCCATTCTCTTTGCTTCCTGGAAGGCACAGCCACCCCAGGACATGATCCAGGCACCCTTCTGGAACGATGGAATGTGATTATAAATACTTCGGGTACTTAGTTGGTACAGTGCTGGTATGCTTGTTGACATGTTGTTATGGAAATTAGATAATTACACCAATAGGTAATACTTGCATTTTGTATGTGACACTGCGTGTGTGTGAGTGTGAATTGTGAGTATGTGTGCATATTTGTGGAGAGAAGCCATGGAATGAGTTCTTCTGGTTTCTATTCTTGACATGCCAACTCACTGAGTCACTACTACTGAGTACCTCTTTGGTTGGTCATAAATCCTCAATGCCCTGGGATGAGTACAGCACCTTCCACCAGAATGCACATGAACTCAGGTAAAAGCTACTGTACATGCATCTGAATGTTCAGGGCTCTCAATGTTTCATCTTCAAAAGACAGTACCATTATTCAAGCTCCGTATCACACTGGGAAGGACACGTGTCCTGTTTATCATCAAAGAAATGAAGGCCTTAGGTCAAAGATTGCGACAAAAACATTTTTTAAGTGAAAGTCAAGTCTGTGTACCTTGGTAACTAAAAGAGGGGGATGTGGGGGATTTGATGAGAACTACTTAGAAAACAAGGATCGCAGGTGGGCATTTAGCACAGCAGTTAAGACCCCCCTTTGGATGCTTATATCCTTAGATTTGAGTTCCAGTTCTTTCTGATTTTGGCTCCCTGTTAATGTGCACCTTGGGAGGCAGCAAGTGATGACTCAAGGACTTGGGTCTCTGCCATTCATATTGGAGACTCAGATTGAGTTCCCGGCTCCTGACTTTGTCCTGGCCTACCCTTGGGTGTTGGGGGCAGTGAACCAATAAATGTAAGACCTCTTTGTGTTTCTATCCCTTTCAAATAAAATATACAATTCAATGGCTTAAAAAATCAATATTTCCCCACCCAACATAAATACTTTTGGCACAGAGGGGTCTTTTGTAAGTCTATTTCTTTATGTACTTTACATGAAAAGCTCCATTAGATATCAGGACTTTCTTAAATATGAGTAAAAGATAGGAAAGTTATTTATTGTGTGGAGCCTACCTCCACTAAGATAAATTCTGCATGACCTACCAATGATAAGAGTAGTGTAATTGTAAGGGAGCATAAAATTAACACGAGTAACATAGGGACCAATAAATTCTCACAAAATAAATAAGCTATTTGAATGTATATAGAATAAATCAGTAATATTTCCCAACTTGCCCTTCTAAACAGGTTGGAGGGCATCCTTTTAGTCCATTTCAAGCATCCAGAGTGCACACATATTTTCTCTAATGTAAGCTGTCTCTATCATAAGCGGTTTCACCCCATAACCGTTGTTCTAGAACTCACATTTTTATGATGTATCTGAAGAGTCTCATTTCTTGATCTTCCCTATATGTCTTCTGGGTTTTGCATCTTATCTTAGAAGCTCTATCCATCCTATTGGGCATCATAGCTCATTTTAAAAGTGAAGGCCTGGAGCTGTGGCACAGTGGGTTAAGCTGCTGCTTGTAATGCCCATATCCCATATGGGTTCTGGTTCATGTTTCAGCTGCTCCACTTCTGATCCAGCTCTCTGCTAATGCTCCTGGGAAAGCAGCAGAAGATGGCTCAAGTCCCTGGGCCCCTGCACCCACTTGGCTCCTGGCTTTGGCCTGGCCCAGCTTCAGTCATTGGGGCTATTTGGGGAGTGAACCAGCAGAGGGAAGATCTCTTTCTCTCTGTCTCTTCTTCTCTGTCTCTGTGTGTATGTGTGTACCTCTGCCTTTCAAATAAATAAATCTTAAAAAAAAAAAAAAAGTGAGGGCCTATATGTGCATCCTGATTGCCTCCTGGTTGGGAGATGTGGTAAGAGGATGACTGTCTGGGGCAGGGGACCAAGCCATCAACTCTTTGGCCTCCCATTGGTGCTCCTTTGAGCTTTAATTCTCCCTGGCCACTCCCACATCCTGCCCACAGTTGTCCTCCCTACTGGTTCTCATTATTCTTTTTGCTTCCCATGAGACAACAGTGGTGTCCAGGTGAGTGGAAGGGGTTTATGGGGGAGTGGGGGAAAGTTTGCCTTTTAAATATGGGACAGGGTCAGGGTCTTGGGCAGTGTCTAAATATGGGATGCAGGCTACTGGGACAAGAAATAATCTCCAGGTTTATGCTAATTCAGTTCAGAGGCATCAACAGAAAAGCTAGTTTTGGTTCTTTGGAAAACTGATCAAGAATTAATTAATAGTCAAAAATGGTCAATGACCTAAATCTGCCTTATCTTAAAGACCAAAGGAAATAGGTAGTAGCTAATTTCTGAATACTCAGTGATTGATTTGCTAGTATGTGTATTAGCCAGATTCTTTATCTTCCTTCTGCTCTGTAGTGCATCCCCCTCTCACCTGCTAACTGATTTTTAGCTCTTTTTCTAGCACCTTAATCTTAAGGACAGGGGAGAAAAAAAAGAGGAGGGACCCCATTTAATCTTTCCTCCTTCCCCTCCCTCTCCTCCTCCTCTTTCTTCTAATGGAGTCACATCCTACATGAGGGTTTAGGCTCTACAGGGAGAACACTGAATCAAAATCATGTGCAGTCAAAATTACTCTTGAAAATTTCTTAAATAAGCCGTAACACCTGGGATATACCCAGTTGTCTTTGCTTGTTCTCCTTCAGTATTGAAACAGATATATGTTTCTTTAACTGAATATTGATGAAATAATTGAATTGCATTTGGGGGCAGGTTAAGGGCAAACAAATACAATTAAACATTTGACTTATTCTGTGTGGTGAAATTAGAATCATTTACACAATTTTTAGGGTCCAGTGCAAAAGTGAAAAATGCAGTGTCCCTTGTTTACAAAGTTATTAAGAATTTCAAGAGAGTACCAGAGGAACATTAAGCAAAGCATGATGGAGTTCTTCCAAGGGTGGGCTCTCATGTACTTGTACAGTCTGCATGTCTGTGAGGCCAGCCCTGGGTAAAAACCTTAGACTATAATGAGAAGCTTGGCAACTCATATCAGTGTAGGAGGAGAAGCTTCACAACTCCCCCAGACAGAAACAGCAAAAACATCGGCAGCATTGAAGTCATCTGCTGTGCCCCTGGCCAAGTACTGATAGCTGTATCTGTATTATGTTCAGTCAGCACAGGGGTTGGGCATTTGACCCAGCGGAGAAGAACACCTTCCTGCTAATGCAGACCCTGGGAGACAGCACTGATGGCTCAAGTCACTGGGTTCCTGCCACACATGTGGGAGACTTGGATTGAGGTCCCGGCTCCCACTTTAGCCTCAGCCCAGCTCTGCTTGCAGGCATCTGAAGAAGGAACCAGGAACCAGATGAGATTTCTCTCTCTCTGTCTCTGTCTCTCTCTCTCTCTCATCAAATAAAGAGGGGGTAAAAATCAGCATAAGGTGCAGCTCTACTACACAGGTTAAATAGTTGAGAGGTGGCAAATCCACATTCCAGTTACCTTTATGAATTTTCTGATTTTTTTCCCCAAGGATTCATTGTAATATAAAACTCAGACTTGAGATGTGTACAAGAAAAATGAGTATTTCCATTTCTTCACTGAGTAAAAACTTTGCTATTTCCCTTGCCTTTTGCCAAGGGCAATCAACTAAATTCAGGCTATCATGTCACTTATGGGGAAAACAAACCATATTGCCAGGAGTACTCTTAAGTAGTTCCCAAAAAGTATATTAGACTAATAAGGTGTAGTAAGACATCTTTTTCAAATAAAATGCCAATCACTTTACTTGCTAAAGAGGTTGCCTTTACAGACATTGTTCCCTCCCAGAAAGTCATAAACACAACCTGACCAGGGAGGATTTTATTCGATGACTGCTGAGCGCTCTGAATAAGACACAAGTGTTGTTTGTAAAGGAGCCGTCTTATTTCACAGCACTCTGCTTTTTTTTCAAAGCATACACAAGCCAGGCAGACAGCAGTTAGGGAATTCACCAAAGGGCACTGAGATCCAGAGTTATTTACCATCAAAGTAACAGAAGACCGTATTTGCAGAGTCGTCTTTTGGTCCTGGCTCGGGTCTCTGATGTTACCTCCCCCAAGGCTGTCACCCCCACCACATGCTGAAGCTTGACTCACTTGCTTTGACAAAAATTGTTTCCTTGTGGCTTTGGGAGCCACATACTTGAGCTTTCAAAGCTGTGATCACCCAGCTAGGCTGGACAACTACCCTGACTCATGTTCACCTGCTCCAGGTTACGCTGTAGCAGAAAACAATACTTAATATGTTCCTGCAAAGCAACGCTGTAACATGTCACTCTCAGAGTCACCAGACGTTTGCAGGGTATTTTTGGCTGACGTTTCTAGTATGAGGTTTTGAGGGCGATGATGCCAGTTGTGTGGTGGTTGCTATTCGGCAAGCATTGAGACGGAGGCTTCTGTCATCCCAATGGCTTGTGCTAAGAAACAGCAGAGAAATAAGGTTATCTTTTTAGGAAAGACACTGGGAGGCAACAACACTTTTGTCTTTAACCTCTGCACGTGTATGGAGCTACCCATTTTAGAAGAGAAAGAGTGGCCAAAGGCGATACAGACACAAATGTATCCAATCAGCTGCTAAAGTTGTTCCAGGTGGTTTGCCAAATAGTTGCAGTAACTAACACTTACTGAGTGCTGACCTTCTCAAATGCTCAGCACTTCGCATGCTTTACAAGAACCAATGCCACAGCTATCATGGTTATCGCCATTGACCGAGACCTCATGGGTGGTGAATGTATGGCAGAATGTATCTGAACTCAAGATGCGTCCACATTGTCACTACTGTGCCACTGGCTCTGTACCTGCTTTGTCTGTTGCCCGTGGGGAGTTATATATACATATATAATTTTTATATATGTATATATATACCGACTCGCACCTGCGCTGCGCCGCGGGCGGCTCATTTCCGTGCGCCCTGAAGCAAGCCCACGGAGCAGAGCAGAAGGCCCGGCCGCACAGGGCCCCTCTCGGGACCGCTTATTTACATTAACCCACTTGGAAACATGGAGACCGCGGCTGCCCGGAACCCTAGAGGAAGTTAAGACGCTTTATCTTCTGCACGCACACACGGTCTCCACAGAGCCCGGGTGGGCGTGGCCCCCAGGAGCTAATCGTCCCACTCCAGGTGCAAATCTGGACCCGTGTTTACGTGGCGGTGCTGACACGAACGTCGACGACACGGTTGCCCTCTAGCAACGCGGTCGGTTCGGTTGTCGCTGGTGTGGACTCGGGGTGACGGTGGGCATCCAGTTGGGATCGCCCTGTCTAGAAGAGGGGTGTGCGGCCTCGAGGAGCGCCCCATGAAGAAAGCAGATTGCATCGCCGTCCACGACCGGGGTGTGGGGTCGGGGGTCCGGGAGCCCAGCGGGTCCTGCCCTCGTGGCGCCCGGAAGTCCCAGTACCGGCCGCTCCGCCAGCCCCGCCCCCTGGGCCCCGGCTCCACCCAGCCAGGCGGGCCCCGCCCTGCCCTCCTTCCCCCCCCAACGCCCCGCCCACAGTGGGCCCGGAGGCCCCGCCCCCGATGCCGGGAGCCCTGGGCGGTGCGGCTGCCCCAGTTCCGTAAACAGTTTTATCTCCGCCCCTAGCAGTCTTGGACTGCACCACTCGCAGCGTGTGGGGGGGTAGTCCCTCTCTCACCAGAAAAACCCTGCAATACAAGCGTTCTCGACCTCTCTGACCAAACACGAGGGAAACGATGCCATGTGTCGGTCGATTCTTTGAGAACTCAGCCATCAGGCCGCAGGGTCACAGAGTTCCCTGCTCCGCCGCGCCGTCGTCTCCCCCCGCTCGCCTGCTTTGTGATGGCCGCTCTGTGGCTGCCTCTTTAGAGTGCCTCAGGGCCCTTTAAATACCGCGTGGAGGGAGGGGGGGGAGGAGGGCGGAGGGGCTGGAGGTTGTTGGGCTGATGAGTTTCTGAGGTGCTTGGTGAAGGGACACCAGCGACCCCTGAGCCGGGGTCAGTCGCCCTTCTCCTCCCGTCTCTGCGCCAGATCCGGTGTGTATCCGTCCCTGGGGAGGGGTCGCCGTCTCAGAGGGGACGGGCCCGGGCCGGCGGAGGGGACGCTTCTACCCCGGGCAGGCCCCGTCTCGGAACTCCGTCCTGAAACGGCCAGGGCCGATCGAGCCCGGCTGCGCCTCCCAACCCCGGACTCCTTGTCGGACCTCGAATCGCCGCCCCGCGCGAGAGTGGGGTGCCGGCCCCTGGTGGCCGCGGGCGTCGGGGCCCGGACGCGCAGGGGACCGCTTCGCCGCGGTTTGGCTTCTGGCTGGGCCGGTGCCAGCGACCGCTCCGCGAGCGGCTGCCCACCGCCTGGGTTCCAGCACTGGGACCTCCTCCCCCTCCCCCTCCCCCCACCCGCACCCTCGGCCGGGCCGGAGCGGGACTGGGCCGGGGTCGGGGCGGGCCGGGCTGCAGCTGGTGTTTGGGGTTTGTTGCTGTGGTTTCCCAGGCGCTGGGCTCTGCCTCCGCCGTCCCCTCCCCCTCCGGCGAGGGTTTGTTTTGACAGGAAACGTGGTGCAGCCGGGGCGGAGGGGCGGCCGGAGGGCGTGGGCTGGGGGTGCGGAGCAGACCTGGGCTGGAGCGCCCGATGGCTGGTGCTTCCCGAAACTGCCGCTCTGGCTGGCACCACTGGGGGGGGTTAGGGCTTTGATGGGGGGGGGGGGCGGCGCGTGGATTTTGTGTTTCCGTTGGTGTTAAGAAAAATTGTTCCTTTAGACCAGCGATTTCACAATGATAAACTCTCCTTTTAAATAAATGTATTTAAATGCAAAAGTCTAAGTCAGATGAAAATGTTGGTAGAGATGGAAAGGGGGAAGCGGTTGTGATGAGTGGTTTTCAGATGGCTCAAGTTTGCAGAGTCTGAGTGCTCCCTCGGATGGTTGTCCTGCGACCTGAGCGAGGAGGAAAAGCGCCCGACCGAGCCAGGAGCGGGCTCCTCGCACCCGCGGTTCAGGCACCTTGCTTTTCCACCCGCCAACCCCTGATGGGGTTCTCAGCGGTTCCCACTTTTAGGAGGCTCCGGGCCGGCCTCCCTGCCTTTCCCTCTTTCTTCCCGGGATTTCCCACGTCACCTGGCAGCCAGGAGAGGTGGCCTGTCCTGCGGTGGCCTAGGGCTGAAGGTACCCAGTCATAGGTGGAAGTAGCTTCCGTGGCCTTCTGTAGGGGACAAGCGTCCCAGAGGGGAAACACAGGTACCAAGCCAGGCCGACAGAGTGGAAGGAGCACGCTTTCCCGGGTGAAAATGCCCAGAAGTCCTTCTCTGATTCTGGTAAAGCCGTGTGGAGGGTGGACTTCTGCTCTTTAGACAGTGACTGGCTTGTTGGTCTCCGTCTGGCTCTTTGTTGCTTCTGATTTGATGAAGGCCAGCATTGTCTAGCTGAATGGCACAGGCACCTAGCTCTCTGACTACGGTTGTTGCTTTGCGCGGTGGAATGACTTTTTTGCAATGCTGGGTGGACTGTTCTAAAGCAGTACTTTGCAGAAGGTGGAAATTTTCCACGTCATCTGCGGTTTTTCTTCAGAGTCCCGTCTTACTCCTCTGCAGTACACATACGTGAATGTTTTTCCTTGCACCTGACCTTGATAGTCTCAAAGAGTGGTGTCCACTAGATGTTTCTTGAAATTTCTGTTTATGACCTAACTTAAGCAGATGGATTCCATTTTTCAGGGCTCTGCTGGATAATCTGAATAATTCACTCCAAAATGTTTATGACTCATACCAGCTGTGTGCAATTAACCCTTGTGGTAATAATATTTGGTCTCCAACTAAGAATTTTTGCAGTGCACAGAGGCTTTAGAGTCACTTTAGTTGGTGGAGCGATACAGAGCTATTTTGGACTCTCAGATGTGTTCTTTACCGTATAGTACTGGAGCAGCCATCCCACTGCCGAAGTGCAGTGTCCACGTGGTGATGGGTAGGTTGCTTTGGCAGAGTAGGAGTGGGAGAAGTGAGCAGCACATCAGATTTTCCCCAGCTGTCTAGTGCTGGTAGGGTGGGCTTGAGGACTGCACTGCTTGGGTTTGAGTTGTGCCTCCTCACTGCTGTGAACGCTTGGGCAAATAATGCAACCTCTCTGAGCCCTAGGTTCAGCAGTACTTTAGATGACAAAGTTATAATGAGGATTCAAGGAGATAAAATACTTAGAGCACTTATCCGAAAACAGTCACTGAGGGCAGATGATTGAGGTCATAATAAGCACTCAGTGACTATTAGATCTAATTGTTACTATTTGCTATTAGTGAGTATTAGGAGGCTGGAAAGACACAATGTAAATGTTTCTTTAAGCTCCTGGAACTGAGTCTTTGTTAGCTTGGATTATTGGTAGGCACTTGGGATTGGAGAGGCAGACATAGCTTCTTGCCCCGAGCTGCTTAACATTTAGTGGGAAGATGGATATGCAGATAACGACTATAATATTTTAAAATGACTGCATAGTGGGAATACGAGCGATGTGAGGCAGAAGACACAAAAAACCCAGGTTGTCTTCTGAACAGGATTGTGGCATACTTGGTTCAAGCCAAGCTATTCTTTGAGCTCCCACTGAATCCCGGGCGTTTCTCTAAACCGTAAACAGCTACTTTAGATGTAGTGAGTACGGTATCAGGAAAGAAGCTGTGATGTTACATTTCAAATCTGAATGACAACAAGGGGCCACCTACTGGGTGATCCAGGAGACAGACGTTGCAGGGTGAGAGAATGTCAGCTGCACTTACTCCCAAGTAGGAAATTTGGCATGTCCGAGGAACCCGAGGAAGACTGTTGTGTCTGGAACCTGAAAGTGATGGGGAGAGTGGAACACGATGAGGTGGGCAGAGGCCAGGGGACAGAGGGATTGTAAATCACAGTCAGGAGATTTCTTAGGAAGAGGAAAACCACTTGGGGGTGAACTCCTTTTTAAAAGGATGATTTCTTGTGGACCTTTGAAGGCTTTCACCCATTTCCTGTTTTATTCTCTAAGCACTGCTCAAGAACAGTAGGACAAGTTTGTCTAGAAAAGCTTTTGTGATAATTATAATCCATCCTGTCACAGAGACAGGACCAGTCAAAATCTATAAACACTGCAGGACACTTCTCTTTTCTAAATTAGAATTTCCACTTTTCAGTTTAATACTTCTGTCTTTTGTGGTTTGTTTATTTTCATCTACTTGGAAGGCAGTGACAGAGACAGAGACAGAGAGAGACCTTCCATCCACTGGTTCACTTCCCAGATGCCTGCAACATTCAGGGCTGGGCCCAACCAAAGCCAGAAGCCCAAACTCCATCTGGGTCTCCCACCTGGGTGGCAGGGACCCAAGCACTTGAGCCATCGTCTGCTGCCTCCCAGTATGCTTTCGCAGGAAGCTAGATTGGAAGTGGAGGTGCTGAACTTCAATTGGCAAAGCACTCCAATGTAGGATATCGGTATCCCAAGTTGGCTAAAACCCAGTATGCTACAGCGCCTGTCCTGATACTTTGGAATTTTTTTTTTTAACTCCACCTCTCCCTTTTAAATATTTATTTTATTTGTTTGAGAGGCAGAGTGACAGAGGGAAAGACAGATAAAGGGATCTTCCATCTGTTGGATCACTGCTTACATGACTGCAGTGGCTGGGGCTGAGCCAAGCGAAAGGAATCTGGAACTCCATCAGGTCTCTGATGGGGGTGGCAGGGGCCTAAGCAATTGGGCCATTTTCTGCTTTACCAGGTCCATGAACAGGGATCTAGATCAGACAGAGTAGCCAGGACTGGAACTGGCACCCACACTCATATAGTATGCCAGAGTCGCAAATGGCAGCCTAACCCACTGTGTCACAGTGCTGACCTCCCAAAACTCTTTATTCAGTTGCAAGAATAGTATCAAGGACATCCCACACTCTACCTTTTCTTCAGATTCACCTGTTATCATTTAGCTTTTTATTTTATTTTTTAAAGATTTACTTATTGGAAAGGCAGAGTTACACAGAGAGACAGAGTCAGAGAGAGAGCTTCCATCTGCTGGTTCACTCCCTAAATGGCTGCAACAGCCAGAGCTGAGCCAGGAGCTTCTTCCAGGTCTCTCATGTGGATGCCAGGACCCCAAACACTTGGCCATCTTCTGCTGCTTTCTTATCTTATTTTTTTTAAGATTTATTTTATTTATTTGAAAGGCAGAGTTACAAAAAGAGGTAGAGACAGAGGTCTTCCATCCACTGGTTCACTCCCCAGATGGCTGCAACAGACAGGGCTGGGCTTGGCTGGAGCCAGAAGCCAGGAGCTTCTTCTGGGTCCCCCATGTGGTTGCAGGGGCCCGAAGACCTGGGCCGTCCTCTGCTGCCTTCCCAGGTGCGCCAACAGGGAGCTGGATCAGAAATGGAGCAGCTGGAAATGGGATGCTACCGCTGCAGGCCTTGGCTCAACCCGCTGCGCCACAGCGCTGGTCCCTTCTCTGCTCGTTCATTTGTGCCATTTGAGAGAAAGCTGCACAGATCATGATCCTTTATTCCTAATATAAACACATTTATCAACTTTAGTATATTTACATGGAAATATAGACGGTAGATTCAAGTATCATCACAATGTTGTCAGTTGTTCAATAATGTCCTTTGTGCCACATATTTTCTCCAGTGCAGAATCCAGTCTGGAATCTGTTGTACTCAGTTATTGTCTTAGTCTGTTTTGTGCTGCTCTAACAGAATGCCACAGACTGGGTAATTTATAATGAACAGAAACTTAATTTGGCTCATGGTTCTGCCAACTGGGCATTCTTAGATCAAGGGGCCAGCATCTGGTGAGGGCCTTCGTGCTGCACATAAAGTGATAGAAGGCCCAACATGAACAGGAGATCAAACTTGCTCCTTGGTGTCCTTCTAAAATTGGCATCAGTCCATCTGCCATTGCCTCTGAGAGGCAGCCCTCCTGACCTTAACACCTCCCATGGGCCCACCTTCCAACATTGTCACATTGAGGATTAAGTTTCTAAAACATGCTTTTCTGGGGGTATTTTACACCAGAGCACTTAGGCAGTCTCTTTTTATCTGGAACAGACATATCCTCAGCCTTCCTTTGTTTTATGTGGGATTGACTTGTTTTTGGAATTTACAACGTCTTTTTATTAAAATAAAATGATAGCTCGCACCTGCCAGGCACTTAATAGGAGCTGGAGTACTTGACAGAGACTTACTTCAGTTAAACTTCACAACAGTTCTGCAAGGTAGATACTGTCATTGTCCCTGCTTTACAAACGCGAAGTACACGCCCTGTCTCCAGTGGTCAGATATCGAGAATTGGGTGAGGAAGCCAGTCTGCCTAGCTCCAGAGTCTGTGTGCTTACTGCTTCAGTACATATGTGTTGTCATGGGTGTATCTTTGCAACCATGACCAGTGCAGCACCATCGCAGAGAGTCTGCTGCAGAAGAGAGTTTAAGAAATAAAGTTGGACACAAGCTGAGGAATCACAGGCAAATTAAAACGCATTTCTTTTTTTCTCCTTTATCTGTGGGGGGATACAGGACTAGCCCCTTGAGGCTCCTGTACCCATCCCCTTCTCTCTAAAATGTCAGTAATCATACTGTCATTCATTAAATCATAAGGATTTAGCCGGCACCACGGCTCAATAGGCTAATCCTCCACCTAGCAGCGCCGGCACACTGCGTTCCAGTCCCGGTCGGGGCACCGGATTCTGTCCTGGTTGCCCCTCTTCCAGGCCAGCTCTCTGCTGTGGCCGGGGAAGGCAGTAGAGGATGGCCCAAGTGCTTGGGCCCTGCACCCGCATGGGAGACCAGGAGAAGCATCTGGCTCCTGCCTTTGGATCAGCGCGGTGTGCCGGCTGCAGCGTGCCAGCCGTGGCGGCCATTGGAGGGTGAACCAACGGCAAAAGGAAGACCTTTTTCTCTGTCTCTCTCTCTCACTATCCACTCTGCCTGTCAAAAAAAACAAACAAATAAATAAATCATAAGGATTTAAGTACCTGCTGCATTCTAGTCATTGACCTCAGGAGGAATGATGTAATACTGTATTTATTATAAAATGGAACAGTACAATGAAAAATGTGACTATGAGAATACTTAATTTTCTCTAACTGTTGAGCCACTGTGGTATTAAAGGCTTTGCTTGGCATTATCATTGGACTTTACCTGTGGTCAGTGAATAAAACTTCCAGGAAAGATGAGCTGTGGTGTTTTTTAAAAAGTTGTTTGATTTGCTTGTTGAAGGTTAGGTAGATCTAAGTTTGTTGGTGTGAGAAACATTGCCTTTCTTAAAAAACATACAAACATTAGTCAGATTCCATTATTACTGACCTAAGAGGGAATCCAAAATAGTTTGCAAAGCAGTCTAATTACCACAGTAGCTTTATCCCCAGCTGACTTTTATGGGAAGCTAAGACCAGGAAAAGTAAGAGCAGGTGTGGGGGAACTTGCAGAAGACCCTTCACTCTGTGATGGGTCATCTTGCTTTTGGCTTTTGTGTTTCAGACAAGGCAAGAGTTCTGCCCTAGGTTAACAGCCAGCCTTGTTTATTTCTAGGGGAGCCTGCTTTTATTGTCCTGTTCTTTCTTCCCAAGTTTGTAATGCCCGAGATGATATTAGCAAGCAAATAATAACAACCGTCTATTTTGTGTTTACTCTGTGTCAAACACTATTCCAAGCACTCCACCTATATCACTAAATGAAATCTCATTCCAGCCCTGTGAGTTAGATATTGTTATGTATTGCCTATATGAGAAAGCAGATCTTTTTTTTTTAAAGATTTATTATTTGTTTACTTGAGAGAGTTAAAGACAAAGAGGGAGAGACAGAGAGAAAGGTCTTACAGGGCCGGTGCTGTGGTACAGTGGGTTACAGTCCTGGCCTGAAGTGCCGGCATCCCATATGGGTGCCGGTTCTAGTCCCAGCTGCTCCTCTTCCAATCCAGCTTTCTGCTATGGCCTAGGGAAGCAGTAGGAGATGGCTCAAGTCCTTGGGCCCCTGCACCCACGTGGGAGACCCAGAAGAAGCTCCTGGTTCTTGATCGGCACAGCTCCAGCCGTTACGGCCATTTGGGGAGTGAACCAATGAAAGGAAGACCTTTCTCTCTGTCTCTCCCTCTCACTGTCTGTAACTCTCTCAAATAAATAAATAAAATCTAAAAAAAAAAAAAAAAAAGAAAGGTTTTCCATCTGTTGGTTCACCCCCCAATTGGCTGCAGTGGTTGGAGCTGGGCTGGTCTGAAGCTAGGAGTTTCCTCCAGGTCTCCCACATGGGTGCAGGGGCTGGATCAGAGGTAGAGCTGCTGGGACTCGAACTAGTGCCCACATAGGATGTCAGTGCTGTGGATGGAGGCTTAACCTACTATGCCACAGTACTGGCCCAGACCATTTCTATATAGAATGCTGCAAGACGTTTTGGCTTCAAAGACCCTTTGGCTTCTGCTGGGACACACCAAGGCCCTGTTATAAAGTGGAGGCTTCTACCAACTCCTAGTTTCTGAACATTTTGAAGCTTTTACATTTTCTGTTACATCTTCTGGACCAAGAACTCTATCTCCAGTGAATTGTGATGGAGAGAGTAATTGCACACTGTTAAGCATGGCTGCCATGAACAGATTTAATTTCTTAAACTTGTCATGACACCTGATGAAACTGAAGTTGGATCATCTTAGCAATTCCTAACTGGAAGAAACCTTATCACTGGCCCAACCCTCAGTAAAATGAGGTGAAGAAGAGCAGATGTGAGGTGCATAAAGTCACACAGCCCCAAACCTTTAACTCCTGACTCCTTCACCTAGAGCTTTTTATTGTTTAAATCTTTGCCCTTTGCTGCCTTGTTAAACACAATTAAGAAATCCACCAAGTGTGCTATTAACAGTTATAGCTGTTAACCTAGTTCATAAACTCCTTGTGGATGAAAGCTTTTATTCATTTTTACTTGGAAAAAAAAGCCCAGGACTCTGCTCATCCGAGGTAGCTGTAATGGAGGAAGACAAGGACAGAGCAGTCTTAGCACAGTTATTACTTTGCAGGGAAATGATGGGGAAAAAATCATAATGTGGAAACAGCCTGAGAAATTTAAATGAGAGTATGACAAGGACCTGGGGTCCTAATAAGGTAGGTAGGCTTAGGCGGTAGATTCTCTGTTCCAGGGCTTGGATGTTGAAACTGCCAGGCCTGGAAACAGGTAGTGGTATCAGTTTGCAAATGTTCTGGTTGAAGCTGTACCAAATGGGATTCAGTGATTCTTATTTAGCTGACACTGAATGAATGCGTGTCAAATACTTGGCAGTAGCTTTAAGACACTGTCTCTGGCTTGTTAAGGAGGTTCGGAAGTAGTCACAGATGAAAATAACTAGAGACTAAGAGCTCTCATGGGGATGCAGGAGATGTGCTGCAGACACACAGGAGCGCCATGGATTCTGGCCAGAGGGTAAAGGGGCGACTTCCTGGGAAAAGGTGTCATTTTCCAAGAAATGCCAACACTAGGAAGTAAAATGCTGGCAGAAAGAGAGAAAGCATGCTGCAGGGGAGAGTGAGCATTCTACTTAGGGTTGGGATCTGGTGGCAGTAGAAGGGTTAGAAAGTCCCCTTTCCTCTGTCCCCTTGATGCAAGGGTTTGAGTCTGTTGTGTAGCCTGTCTACACAGGTTGGCTTTGGGGTTCTAGTGTAAAGTGAACATCTCTCCAAGGCTCCCTGGCAGTTCTGCTCCAGCCCTTGCCCTGCAGTCTGTAGAGGCAGGCTCTGCCTTAGCAGATTTTCTGTTTGCAAAAGCAGTGGGCTGGGCAGGGTTCATTTCTGTAAGCGGCAGGACTGGAGAGAGGTTAAGTGAGGCAAGGTACAAATGCCTTGCACCCTTGATCCTTAGTAAATCCCTCTCAGGTTCATTTTTGTTCCTGAGAAATTTTTTAAGAAATGTCTCTTTCTTGCATCAAAGGCTAGAACCCTCCACTCCCCTCAGTCCTGACCATGCCTCTCCTTTCTTGCGCTTTCTCAGCCATGTCTTGTTTTCCCCTCTCTCACCTGCCAGCTTCCAGCACACACAATTTTAGGTAACGGGACTTGAGGAGCGCGAGAGCAGGGTCCTTTCTGCCATGTTTGCTGTTCCTTTTCCAAGTGCCTTGTACCCAGTAAATGCTCAAGAAGTGCACTGACGTTACCAGAGAAGCCGTGTAGGCATCTCCAGGCCCGGTGTGTGTAGTGGGGGTTTTGTGTTCTGGTGGCTCTCCGAGTGCTTTATTTCTCATCGTGCAGGCTGGTTCAGGTGTAAAGGACTCCGTGAACTCTTCCTGTCATTATTGTCCATTTAGGATTTCAGGTGCCTTTCTCACCGGGGACAGGTTTCCCTTTCAGTGTCAACTGACACCACACTCGTATCAGGGCCAGCTCCCTCACGGGCCTGGCTGGTCCTCCTGGGCCCCGGCCCGGGCACCTTGTGGGCCCCTGATCTTCTTTCTGGGTCACGCTTAGGTCCAGCTGCCCTTCGCTGGGATGCAATCCGATGCCCCAGAAACAGCACTGGAGTAGAACCAAGGGACTTGTTTTATGGCGTAGTAAGTCCTCTTGTCCCTCTGAGTGTGTCCACCGCCTGTAAACTGGGACCCCAGGTGCCTGTGTGCTCCTGGGTTATGGTGCGTACTTGGTCAGTTGTCAAGTACAAAACGAGTAGGAGGTTTTACCTTCACATCAGGGCAGTTCATATGCCAGTGGAGAGGAGGAGGCTAGAGACTTGCCAGCCAGAGATTCTAGTCAGTCTTTCGTCTCTTCCAGGAGGCTCACAGCAAGAAGAGACTGATGTCAGAAATGTTTCATTGAAAACAAAGCAATAGGAACAGCAATCACAGCTACCACTAGCTCTGTGTTAAGCACTTCAGTCAAATTAATCCCTTTCAGTCTTTAAACAACTCTGTGAGGGCATTCTTTCAGGCTGGTTTCACTGATGAGCTAGGTGGTTAAGTGACCTCCCCAAGGTCACATTCAAAAAGACAGATGAACAGTTTGACCCCGGAGCCCCACCCTCTTACCTTCCCATTTTTAGCAACCCAGGAGGAGAGAGAATATGTGTGTTACACCTGTTGTTTTAAGGATCTGTCATTGGTTATAACTGCCCCATATTCAACATGAACATGTCATGAGTCAGCTCACACCTGTGGAACCCCGGAAGGAAGTCAACCTTGATGCCTAGTGACAACCTCACCAGGCAAGATCCTCATCCGGGCGCCTTTTCAGTCCTGCAACATTGGCGGAAGTACTGCAGAATACTGACCTGACCGGGGTCTGTTTGTCTGTGCAGGTGCTATCTCTTTTGTCCAGACTCAAGTGACACACAATGCCCTTCCATGGAGAGAAGCAGTGTGTGGGCGAGGACCAGCCAAGCGACTCGGACTCTTCAAGGTTTTCGGAAAGCATGGCTTCACTCAGCGACTATGAGTGCTCCCGGCAGAGTTTTACGAGCGACTCCTCCAGCAAATCCAGCTCTCCTGCTTGTGAGCCAGTGGAGGAACCCGGGCTCAGGCTGGGGGTGGGGCTGGGTGCTCTTAGATGCGTCCCTCGGATTTGCTAACTCAGAGGGCTGAGAGCAAAACACAGGCTGCCCCTCCTTTCTACATGTGTCAGAACAGCACTGCAGAGGCACTGTGCGGGTTTTTTGGACACGCTTTCCGGAAATAAATAGCTGCTGAAGTCTACAACCTACTGATTTTCATTGGATTACTGATTTGCTTTCTTTTTTGCCATAAACCAGGCCCCCAGCCTTGTCTATCTGCTCTTGCAAATTGTGGAAAGCCCTTCTGTTTTGGATACCTCTCAAGGATAAATTCAGATTGATTGTCTGATTGGTTCTCATTTTCATTGAAGCAAACTTGCCTTTGTTGAAAAGTCAGGCAGGAAATGAAATAACCTAAAGAGTTTCCTGCTGATTTCAAAATCTGTGTGCAAATCACCCCCAGAAAGTTGCCCCAAGGAGAATTACCACACTAGAGATGGCAGAAGAAATTGAAAGAGTGGCCACAGCAAGGGGAGATCTGTTCCTTTTTGTGTTTGTGTGGAAACTAGAGTTGGGTAAAGCTGGTGTGTTTGCCCTTTAAAAACAAAAAGCAATGTTTTATTTATTTGAAAGGCAGAGAGGCAGAGATGTCTCATCTGCTGCTTTACTCCCCACATGTCCACAACAGGTAGGGATGGGCTGGACCAAAACTAGGAACTAGAAACTCAGTGCAGGCTCCCACATAGGTGGCAGGAACCAGATATTTGAGCCATCATTGATGCCTTAGCCAGAAGCTAGAATGGGGAGCAGAGCGGGCGCTCAAACCCAGGCACTCTGGTGCAGGTGCAGGTATCCTAACTGGCATCTTAGCTGCTATGCTAATTGTCTGCCTATCTTTTTTTTTTTTTTTTAATGTTAGTTTTTTCAATGACTTGTTTAGAAAGTATAACTGACAAAACAAATGCAGACAAAAGCAACTAATGTTTAATACCCAGTGTCCATTTTTTTAAAAGATTTATTTTTTATTTATTTGAAAGACGGTTACAGAGAGAGGTAGAGACAGAGATAGAGGTCTTCCATCTGATGGTTCATTCCGCAATTGGCTGCAACTGCCAGAACTGCGCTGATCAGGAGCCAGGAGCCAGGAGCTTCTTCCAGGTCTCCCATGCGGGTACAGGGGCCCAAGGACTTGGACCATCTTCTACTGCTATCCCAGGCCATAGCAGAGAGCTGGATTAGAAGAGGAGCAGCCGGGACTAGAACTGGCACCCAAATGGGATGCTGGAGCCTCAGGCCAGGGCTTTAACCAGCTGCGCCACAGTGCCGCCCCCCCACCCACTCAGTGTCTATTTTTAAAAGTTTGTTCATTTTTATTTATTTTAAATTTTTATGTTCTCACTTTTAAGAAATTGGGAAAATGCATAAAAGTGTAGAGGGAATAAAAATTCCCTGTAATATCACCCAAAGAGAACTGGTAGTGCTTAGCTGTATTGTTACCCTTTGCACAGATGTACGTGTGTACATACTTGGATGTGTCGACTCTTAACGGTATTCATGGTAATTTTATTTATTTTTAAAGATTTATTTATTTGAGAGACGGAGAGGGAGAGAGATCTCCCATCTGCTGGTTCACTGCCGAGGTGGCTGCAACAGCTGGTCTGGGCCAGACTGAAGCCAGGAGCCCAGAACTCCATCCAAGTCTCCCACATGGGCACTGGAGCTGTCATCTGCTGGCTCCCAGGGTGCACGTTAGCAGGAAGCTGGGTTGGACATGGAGCAGCCTGGACTTGAATTGGCACTCTGATATGTGATGCTGCCAGTTTAACCTTCTGCGCCACAATCCGAGCCCCTCGTGAATTTTTTTTTAAGTTTTATTTTCTTTTTTATGATCAGTATGTGTTTTTATTTTTTAAAGATTTATTTATTTATTTGAAAGGCAGAGAGAGAGAGAGAAAGAGAGAGATCTTTAGTCTGCTGGTATACTCCCCAGATGGCTATAACAGCCAGGATGGGACTGTGCCAGGCTGAAGCTAGGAGCCAGGAGCTTCTTCCAGGTCTCCCACGGGGTTGGCAGGTGCCCAAACGCTTGGGCCATCTTCTGTTGCTTTCCCCAGGCCATTAGCAGGGAGCTGGATCAGAAATGGAGTAGCCAGGGTTTGAACTGGCGCCCACATGAGATGCCCCTCTCATGATAATTTTGAACATTTTTTTATGACTGCCTACTACTTCATCAAGTAAATATAACATAAATTTACTTAACCATTGATTTATCATTAGATGTTTAATTAGTTTTCACTCTTTCTGCTGTTATAGTTCTTTATGCACATTTTGGTGCATAAAGACTTTCTGTTCCTTGGGATGTCTTTGGATTATTGAACCACAGTATATAGACATTTAAAAGGAGAATCAGGTGGAGTTGGTAAAAGAGTGAACAGCAGCCACCCCAGGTTTCTGTGCCTTTACTCACTCTTTGGGTAGGGTTGCTGCATCTGACAACAGGGAACCCAGGCTTCCTGAAGAAGAGTTTCACTAACTCTGGTTATCATCTATTTCCTCCCCCTGCCACCACCCTGCTTCCTGCTGCTTCTCCTTTTTAAAAATAAGTTAGGTAGCAAAGTGTTGCTTGTCCGTGCAGTTGCTTGAGGTTATGATTTTTAATTCACAGAAGCTAAACATTGATTTTCAAAAGTCACAATTTATTGGAACAATTTCTTAGTGTAATCTTTAGAAATATCTCAAATTCTGTACTTACTAATTCCTACCAAGAGTAGATTATCTAATTTCTAGGATTTATTTTATTTTACTTTATTTATGTATATTTATTGAGTTCTATGTTTTACCTAAATTATCTCATTTAATCATGTTAGGGCAACCCTATAAGGAGGTAAACCATGCCTCAATTAAGTTAAATGATAACTTACCAGCTAGCAAAATTTAGGATTGAACCCTAAGTATCATGCTATACTGACTATACTTTCATAGTTTATAGTTTTAGGTAATCAGTTATTTCATACTGAGCCTATTTGTTAAATTAAGAATTATTAAGAATTCTAAATTCAAGAATAAAGTCTTATCATTTTCTTGTATAATACATGTAATAAGTGCAGATACACTAGGTACTAAAAAATAGGTGATGTAATTTTTAAAATTAACTTATGTTATGTTTACTATGTTAGTAAGATTGTCTCAGAAACAGTCTTACTAATTTATTGTTGAATACAGAGAATTTATTGTCAAATACAATAACTGAAGCCATGAAAGGAGTTCTTAAATTTTTTAAAGTCTTCATTAAGTTAGTACATCCACCTATTTTTGTATAGATACTTCAAAAAAATGGAAAATGAATGAATATTATAAAACATTATTCGTGGATTTTGGCCGGCGCCGTGGCTCAATAGGCTAATCCTCCACCTTGCGGCGCCGGCACACCGGGTTCTAGTCCCGGTTGGGGTGCCGGATTCTGTCCCGGTTGCCCCTCTTCCAGGCCAGCTCTCTGCTATGGCCAGGGAGTGCAGTGGAGGATGGCCCAGGTGCTTGGGCCCTGCACCCCATGGGAGACCAGGAAAAGCACCTGGCTCCTGGCTCCTGCCATCGGATCAGTGCGGTGCGCCAGCTGCAGCAGCGGCCATTGGAGGGTGAACCAACGGCAAAGGAAGACTTTCTCTCTCTGTCTCTCTCTCTCACTGTCCACTCTGCCTGTCAAAAATAAAAATTAAAAAAAAAAATAAAAAAAAACATTATTCGTGGATTTAAAAATGTTTGTACCAAAATAACCTTACCATTTAATTCTGTTTTCCATGGACTTTTTGAAGTACTTTTGTATATTCTCTTTACTTGTGAAATCCTAGAATATACATCGAAATAAATTAAACCTTGTGAGTGTCAGGAGGCTTCACGGGGTGACAGTGTTTCTTCCACGTCATTTACTGACTTTTGTTTTTCTTTCAGCAATGAGCCCTCCTAGGGTGGTAACCTTTGATGAAGTTATGGCTGCAGCCAGGAATTTATCAAACATGACTCTTGCTCATGAAATTGCTGTAAATGAGAACTTCGAGCTGAAACAAGATGCCCTCCCAGAGAACAGGTAATCTGGAGGTGTTTGTTGTATATAAACCATGTTGAAGAGTCTATATGTATGTGTATGTGTGTATGTGTGAGAGAGAGAGAGAGAGAGAGGGAGGGAGGGAGGGAGAGAGAAACACTATACATGTATACATGTGTTCATACTGAGTCCTGGAAGTTCTTCCACAATATTCACAGGGGAGAAACAGTATTTAGCTCTCTAATAAGGTCTTCTTTGTAAATAAATGCATTTAGGGTACATGTTACCATCATCCTTAGACCTTAGCTCACATGTTACTTCCTCAGGGAAGCTTTTTCTGATGGTCCTGGACCCCTGGACCACATTGAATTCTTTTGCTGAAGACTCATAGCTCCCAGTGCCTCCCTTTTGATAAGAGGATTTATAATCTAATGCTTTGTGTCAGTTTCACGTGTGTGTTTGTTCTTCTGAATTGCCAAAGCGCTAAGAATAGGCAGTGCAGAAGCATTTGGAGATAGGGATCCCAGCTGCAAGGGGGAGTTCTGGTGAATTTCAGCCGCAGGGACTTGGTCGAGAGCCATCTCCTTCCATCCTACCTCAGTTTCTCTGGCATCAGTGGCTCACAACCAAGAGCAGAGAAGGCTAGAGCCCATTCCTACAGATAGGTTACCTTTAGAGCTTAAGTTGGCTCACAGATAATGGCATGGAATTCTCTAGTTCACAGTACCAGTTAAGATGTTCCCTATATCAGTTAAGATCAACTTATAATATTTGATCCCATTTAGAACTTTCTTGTTCCCTTTAACATAGCAAAATAAGCAAAGATAATAGCTTCCCTTTTTAAAGCTGAATTGTAATCCTCCTGGATTATATTCAAGTTGCTCATAATAATCGCTAATATTTTAAAAAATCACAGGCTAATGTAGGCGTAACTGGTTTTCTTGGTGGCTGCATTTTGCTGTGATCCTGTAGCCCAGCTCTGTTGCTGCATCCGTGGGCTCCATCATCTGCGACCTGGACTCTTTCGGTCCAAATCGGTGGTCCCGTCTTCGATCTTCGTTCTCCCCCCACCCCACCCCCAGCCCACCCTCGGTATCCAAACAGTAGGCGTGTGAGCTTTCTGAAGAGAGGATCCCGTCAGATAATTTCTTTGCTTTAGACCTCTCAGTGGTTTTCTGTTACACATAAAATAAAAACCCAGACTTTTGCTTCTGGCCTGGGACGCCCTACTTCCCCGACCCCGTCTCGTAGTGCTTCACCCCTGCTTGCAGTACTTCAGGCATGCTGGCCTCATTCCTGACCTCAGAGTATCCCAAGTCCGGTCCTGTCTCAGGGCCTCGTCCCCTTCCTCCTTGTTCTTTCCCTGGATTGGCTGTTTTCTTCCTCCCGTTTGAGTCTGTACTCAGGGTCACTGCCTTAGAGAAGCTTTCTTCAGCCTCCTAGCAAAATCAGTAGCCTTTCTATCCCTGGCCACTGGGCCACTGCACTGTCTCACTCTGTCTACCCCATAGCTGTGAAACTGGCACACTCACTTTCCTCTGTTTCTGTCTTTCTGTCCTTGCTAACATACAAGCTTTTTGAGGATGGAGGTTTTCTTCCCACTGCCTAAAGCAAGGCCTAGTGTATGCTGGATGTTCAGTAAACATTTATTTACTGAATAATAAAAATTAATTTTTAAAGTTAACATCAGTTAACAGTTTGGCAGTATCTGTATTTTAAATCCAAAAGGTGTGGGTACAGGTCAGGTAAAGGCACATTAGGATCAGACAGACCCTAGGATTGGAATCTTGGCACTGGGGTGATCATGTTCCCCAGAATAAAAATGGGTACTACGCTCTTCAGTTCAAATGTATGCTCATTGCATAAAAGTACCTTATACATAAGTGCTTGAGACTATAGAGAATATTAATCTCTCTGGAAACACTTCAGAGTGAAGACACACTGCCTTTGCTTAAAAATGAAGTAGCGTACTCTGCAACCACAGCTGTTGATGTTGACGTGCCCTCCACAATGTTCAAGCTGATCCTTTTCAGCATCTGGCCAACTCTCATACTTTATAGAATCTATTCTCGGAGGGGAAAACCTGCTAAAATCTGTAAGGTTCTGACACCGGTCAGAAATGACTTTAAAAATGATTTGATTGTGGGGGGCAGGTGTTTAGACCAGCGCTTAATCTACTGGCTGGGAGGCCTGCATGTCATGTCTATTGCAATGCCTGGGTTTTTGTCCCAGCTCTGTCCGTGATTGCAGCTTCTTACCAATGTGCAACCTGAGAAGCAACAAGTAGTTGGGACCCTGCCACCCATGTGGGAGACCTGGTTTAGTTCCTGGTTTGGGGCTTTGGCCTGGCCCAGTCTTAGTCAATGTGAGCATTTAGAGAATGAACCAGTGAATGGTACTATCTGTCTCTCCCTCTCAGGTAAATAAATAAATTAATATGTAATAAATTATTTGGTTATATCCACTTCCTGTGCCACCCCTCCCCTCAACTTGTCTAGGAAATTAAAGAGCTGAAATGCTTACAGCCTTTAGGAAAGCTTATTTTATTTTTAAAAGATTTATTTATTTGAGAGGCAGAGTTACAGAGAGACAGAGAGAGAGGTCTTCCCTCCTCTGGTTTACTCACAAATGGCCACAATGGTCCGAAGCCAAAAGCCAGGAGCCAGGAGCTTCTTCCTGGTCTCTCATATGGGTGCAGGGGCCCAGGCACTTGAGTCATCTTCCACTGCTTTCCCTGGTGCATTAGCAGGGAGCTGCATTGCAAGTGGGACAATCAGAACTCGAACTGGTGCCCATAAGGGATGCTGGTGTCACAGGCAGAGGCTTAACCTACTACACCACAGCATTTAAACCCCAGTATCCCTTAGGGAGCTCTAAACTTGTTTTAGCCTGTTTGCTGTTGGTCCATTCAAGCTAGGTGTGTGCAGCTTGTAGCGAGTGAAAGTTCATCCTGGCAGTATTTGCCTTTCTCATTGTTCTGGAGTTGCCCAGGGAAGGCTCAGACATGAGAAGTGGCATTTATGTTGAATGAATCCCCTCAGGCGACCAGAATAAGTTTTAGGACTTAAAGTTGCTGAGTTAAATAATATTTGCAGTTATAGAAATAGTTTTAACCTATGCTCTTCAGGAAGCTGATTTTCATCTCTCATAGCATTATCATGCTTAGCCATTTGTAATCTAAGAAGAAAAATTGGGGGCCAACATTGTGGCATAGTGGATAAAGCCACCAGCTGTGACACCCCCATCCCATATGGATGCTGATTCAATTCCTGGCTGCTCCACTTTCAATCCAGCTCCCTGCTGGGAAAGCCGCGGAGGATGGCCCAAGTGCTAAGGCCACCTGGGAGACCCAGAAGAAACTGCTGGCTCCTGGCTTCAGCCCAACCCACTCTTTAGTTGTTGCTGCCATCTTGGGAGTGAACCAGCAGATGGAAGATTTGTCTGTCTCTCCTTCTCTCTCTGTAACTCTGCCTTTCAAATACATAAATAAATCTTAGAAGAAGAAAAGTTAGGAGATATGTTGAGCCATAAAATTATCAATTTATTCACCGTGTATTTGTCAGGCATTCACTATATGTCAGTCACTGTGCTAGGCACGATGGCAGGTACTTATGATCCGTGTGGGAGAGGTGCTTAGCTCTGTGGGGAAAAGAGAGCTATCAGTAATTACACTTCAGGGAAATATAAGATTTGCTAAAAGTTGTTGCAAGATGCCCTAGGAGTCCAGCAGCAATGTGTATGAATGTGCTTCCATTTTGGGACATTGACATAAGGGGTGAACCAAGGTGGCCACCTCTTCTATTGTGAGCTGTTCCTGGAGACTTCTATTTCAGCAGTGTGGTCTGGCTAACTTTAAATGGGACATCTAAGCCGCAGCTGGCAGTCATTCAGATGCATGTCTCCTTGGGGCCAGTCTGTTCTATCCTGTGTCATGAAACTCTAGTTGTTGAGCAAAGAGCAACTTTGCCGTCCTCATCCCCCAAATCTAGAATCTGTTTAGAAAAGTAGCTTGGTAAATTATGGTCTCTCCTTAGGACAGAATTTTATAAACTTATTGAACACTCTACTAAGGAAGTATTTTAAAAACCTAGGGAAAAAAGGACAGAATAAAAATGAAAAAAAAAAAGTATAGGACATTATATATACTGGTTACTCTTAACTATGGTAAAACAATGATTGGATATGGAAAATGTGTCAGAAGATTAATAATGGGATTATGGGCAAGTTTTATTCTGTCTTTTCCCCTCTGTTTTCTAAGATGTCTGTAATTAGCATGTTTATTATTACTAGTGAAATAACGCTTATTTAAACATAGTCTGTTTCTTCGCTGCAGCTTGGCTGGCCGAGTGAAGCATATTGTGCACCAGGCCTTCTGGGACGTCTTGGAATCAGAGCTGAGTGCCGAACCTCCTGAGTATGAACATGCCATCAAACTGTTTGAAGAAATCAGAGAGGTCAGTGATTCTGTTTGTGTTCATCAGTGTCTTTGTGCATCTGAGTGCTCTTACAGAATACCATAGACTGGTGGCTTATCAACAGTAGAAACTCCTTTCTCACAGTTTGGGAGGCATGGTCAAGGTCAAGGTTCCAGCGGATTCTGTGTCTGATGAGGGCCCACTTCTTGGTTCTTAGACGGCACCTTCTCCATGTCTTCTCATGTGGTGGGAGGAGCAGGGTTGCTCTCTAGGTTATTTATTTATTTTTATTGTTATTTCACAAAGGCACTGATCCCATTCATGAGGACTCCACACACGTGACCTTATCATGTCCTACAGGCCCCACCTCTGAATACTGTCCCTTTGAGGAATGGGTTTCAATAAATGAAGTTTGGAGGAACACAGACTTTCAGACTATAGCAATTAAGGGTTTTTTTTTTTTTCACTAAAGACTGTTATATACCCTCTAGATTTGGCTGTTGTTTTTGAAAAACAAGCGAGTTATATCACTGGTAGCATTTTCCCCTGCACTTCCTGCAGTGGGGTGAAGGCCAAGAGGAGAGGGCAGTGGACAGATCAGGGTGATGCGTAGGGCACAGAGTCCTCATGTAGCTGGGAGCACAGACTTTCAAGCCGACAGATGTGGTTTAGGGATGGACTCTGTCTTTAAGTCTCAGTTTCCTGAGTATTTACAGGGCATGTCTAAGAATTAAATGAGATGCCTGTTGAAATCTTAGCTAACATTTGCCAGGCACTTGCTCTATACCAAGTACTAGATTATTTATTTACCCTTACCATAATGCTATGAGGTAGTTCCTCCTGTTATTCTTATTTTGTGTAAAGAAACCAAGTCCCCTGAGTCACCCAGGTCATACAGCTTTAGAAAGTGGAGAGGAATTTGAACAGGCCCCTCCAGCTCAGAAACTGTGCCCCTGATTTTGTGCTGTGTGTATCGGTACAGTGTCTGTTGTGTCCTGAATACTCAATAAATAGGTTGCTCATTTAACGCAATTTGTCTTCAAAAACTTTATGAAAAAAGTTGTGCATGAATTTTAAAGTATTTTGCATCAAAACTAACTTATCCTTTCATTTAGCTTTCCATAAACTTTTTGAAGTCCCTTTGCATATAGTCAATATTTTATATGTAAAACATGTCAAACCTGATGGACCTGGGGGCATTTTCTTCTGCCTTTTTTTAAAGAGTTCTTTTGGAGCCATGATCTGCACCTTGTTCTTGCCTTCTCTGCACTGTTTACCCGTAGACTTCCCCAAGTGGTTTTAGTGATACAGCTTCCTTGCCAATTGTTTTCATCCCCGACAGGATCTGCCAGTTTTCCTGGTAGAGGCCTTTTAATGAGAATGCAGGGCTGTCTTTTTAGAGTTCAGATGCCGGAGTGCTTCTCTGGTCCACCACTCAGTCTGTGTCAACCTCTGTGGCATCCAGGGCACGAAAAGATGGACAGGGGGCCTGACGTCCAAGTCACTGAAATGAAAGGCGACAGCCTTCACTCATGAAACAGTGCTGTTAATCTTGCTTTCCTTCCCTGTGCAGATTCTTCTCTCTTTTCTGACTCCTGGAGGCAACCGGCTTCGTAACCAGATCTGTGAGGTTTTGGACCCAGACCTCATCAGGCAGCAGGCCGAGCACAATGCTGTCGACATCCAAGGCCTGGCCAACTATATCATCAGTACGATGGGTAAACTGTGTGCTCCCGTGCGAGATGACGACATCAGAGAGCTAAAGGCTACTGGCAACATCGTGGAAGGGCTGAGGTTAGTACTTCTGCTGCCTGCATTTTCTTCCAGTATCTTTTGAGTTCATTCAAAAGGGAACTGTGGGCATCAGGGAACCAGAATAATAACTGATATCCCAAAGGAATTCTTGATCCTAGAAGAAAACCAAATAAGCAGGGAGCAAGTCAATAATTTACTTTGTGCCTAGAGATTTCAGGTAGAATGATCTCCGTGTTTGTTGGTTTTATGTAGGCCCTGGGAGTGAAGCGCCTCAGTCTGTTTTATGCCACTGTAGCAGAACACCTGAGACTGGGTAATTTATAAAGAACAGACAGGTGTTTCTTACAGTCTTGGAGACTGGGAAATCCTGGGTTGAGGAGCCTGCTTCTGCCAAGCGAGTTATATCACCATCCCATGGTGGAGGTAGAATGGCACGAGAACAGGCACGCACGCATGAGGTGGGAATAATGTCGGACTTCATTTTGTAACAGACCCACTCTCACCATAACAAAGTCACTCCCACGATTAGAATATTAATCCATTTATGAGGCTAGAGCCCTTATGACCTCTTCATCTCTTAAGGGTCCCACCTCTCAACACTGTTGCATTGGAAGTTAATTTTCCAACCAGTGAACGTGGGAGGACAGATTCAAACCACAGCATGCAGTGATATGGAAAATAGGTATAATCCCAGACAGCCACAAGTTTACAGTCCAGCAGTGAGACAGACAGACCTCGAATAAGCCATTACCAATTTGCTAAGTGCTATGGAAGGGGAAGTAGAGGGCTGAGATTCCAGCAGGTGTCTTAATCTAGTCAAGGAAGACTTCTTCGCTAGTTGGGGTCACTAGCTGTTATAACACATAAACTCTGAATTCTCAGGAATCTAACTGATAAAAATCTGTTCCATATTCATATCCCAGGCCAATCCTGGAGTTCTTAGCCATTTACATGTTTTTAAAGGACCCTTGTCCTTGGCTCCATACTTGCCCACATCCTCAGAATCTGTTCATTCAGCTAGTAAATGGCAAGAGACCATAAGAATGGCATACCCACTCTGCAGCTACCTCATCCTGCAAGAATCAGTCTCTTAACCGTGACTCGTCAGAAGGTCCCACCTGGATAGGGGGCCAGTTGCTCTAGCACAGTGAGCGAAGCTGCCACCTGTAGTGGCAGTTCAACTCCTGCTCTTCCACTTCTGATCTGACTCCCTGCTAGCGTGCCTGTGAAGACAAAGGAAATGGCCCATGGGCCCCTGCCACCCATGTGGGAGACCCAGATGGAGTGCTGAGCTCCTGGCTTCTTTCTGGACCTAGCCCCAGCTGTTGTGGCTGTTTGGGGAGCGAGCTAGTAGATGGAAGATAACTCTCTCTCTCCCTCTCTATCATTCTGCCTTTCAAATAAATAAATCTTAAAAAGATAAAAGTGGGCCCAGGAATGGTAGTTGCTTTTGAAAGCACACTTTGCAGTTATAATTCTGCAGAGAGGGGACGTGGGCCTCTTGTGCTCAGCTAGCCGCCTGTGCTGCTGCTCCCCTTGGGAAGTGTATGTGAAGTCCTGAGAATCTCCTCTGCCTGTGCATCAACAGCAACTTCCTGTGACCCTAAGTGAAACAGGAGTCAGCAACGCTTTTTGCTCTAGAGGAGTTTTTCTCCTTTTAAGCATGAATACAACAATTTTAAGAATTGGGGTGTTTTTTTTTTATGAAGATTAATTTTATTTATTTGAGAGGTGGAGTTACAGATAGTGAGAGAGAGAGAGAGAAAGGTCTTCCTTCCATTGGTTCACTCCCCAAGTGGCCGCAATGGCCGGAGCTCCGCCAATCTGAAGCCAGAAGCCAGGTGCTTCTTCCTGGTCTCCCATCTGGGTGCAGGGATGGGCCATCTTCTACTGCTTTCCCAGGCCACAGCAGAGAGCTGGATTGGAAGAGGAGCATCCGGGACTAGAACCGGCAACCATATGGGATGCCGGCCCCGCAAGCCCCAAGAATTGAGTTTCATGTATCAGTTGGGAACATTAGAACGAAGCTGGTGTGCATGTAGCAAGTAACTTACTTTGTGACCTTGGGCAAATTGATGGCCTCTCAAGGTGACACTTGCTATAAAATGAGTATGAGTTGTGCTCAATTCTGGCTGATGGTGATGCTTGGTGAGGGATCCTTTCTTCCAGTTCCTTTGTTACCTGTGAATGATATCAAATCTACAGTCTTGGTCTTTATTGAGCATCTACTGGGTGCCACTGCTCCTGCACTACACATTCATTATCTCATTGACTGTTCACCACTTCCCTCCAAGGTTGATGCTGTCCTCTTGTTTCACAGATGAGGAAACTTGAGGCTCAAGGAGATGGGGGTAGTTTATGCATAGCCACCAATCTGGTCATTGGTAAAGCTGGATTTGCACACAGGGCTGCCCAGCTCTGAAATGAAGTATGTTTCCTTTGGAGCTCCACCACCCATCCTTCCTTTCTTCCACTATTTGTTTCCTTATTCCCTTGTGAATAAAAACCACATGTACTATGTTCAGATACCTTGAGATTTCAGGGCTTTCAAATGGACATCCTTCTTGAAGTTTTCTTCTATCGTTGCTAAGATACGCTTCTTAGCTGTCTTCCTGTCAGTTTATGACTGGATGTAACGGGTCAGCTGGAGGTCTTAAGTCTGCTGAAGTAAATAACTCTTGCGATCTATGGAACATATTTGCTACACAAAAGCATGACCTTCTCTGCTGAGTGACCTTGCCAAATGGCAATTGGAGTTTGGGGGATGTTTCCCTTTTCCAGCCTGTAACCTAGGTAATAGTTAATGAATTTTGGCTTAGCTCCTTAATCACCTCTCTATTTTCATTCTAAAATTTATAGACAAATATTTCATGTCCTGGACCTCATGAAAATGGACATGGCCAATTTTACAATTAGGAGCCTTAGACCACACCTTCAACGCCAGTTGGTGGAATATGAGAGAACCAAGTTCCAGGAAATTTTGGAAGAAACTCCAAGTAAGTATACTATAATGTGTATTTATATTGAAGTTGGGTGTCAATATGATACCTAGATAAAGAATTTTGACCTTGCTGTGAAACATCTTTTGACCTTATAAAATGACATAACAAAATTTACAGTTGTTTTCTCTGTTCCAAGTATGTACTTAGTACTATTGACTTCTTCATTCATTCAAGAAATATTTACTGAGCACCTGCTATATTCCAGAAACTGCTTAGGTGGTACGGTTTATGTAGATAACAAAATGGAATAAAGTTGCATTCCCAAGGAGCTGAGATTCTAGTAGGCATGACTAATAAGCAAGCATATTTTCAAACATATTAAGTTCTGTAAAGAAAAACAGCATAAGGACATCAACAGTAATAGCATAGAAAAGAGTGTAAGGGGAGACTTCTTGATGAGATACACTGGGGAGGCCTCTTTAATAAGGAACCCTTGAGCAAGGTTTGCAAAAACAGTGAGAAAGAGTGTGTGAAAAATCTGAGAGAAGGAACATTCTAGCCAGAGGGAGCTGCAAGTACAAAGACCTGAGACAGAATCTTGCTTGTGAAGTTTGATAAATGCAAGACAGACACTGTGGCTGAAGCAGGGTAGGTAAGGGAAGAGTGATGGGAGATGAGGCTGAGGGAGGCAGACAGAGACAGGTCTCCTAGGCCCCTGGTAATAACCAGAGGAGTAGATTTCAGTCCAAGTATGATGGAAAGTTATTGGAGAGTTCTAAGTTGGGAAGTGACATCTGATATTAATTTTTGAAAATACGGTCATGAGCCGCATGACATTTCTGCCAACAGACCCATACCTGATGGAGAGCCTGGAAGATTATCATGCAGTGATGTCATAGCCATCTTAGTTTGCATAAGTACATTTTCTGAGGTTTGTGCCTTACAGTGCATTTCTAGGAACAGTCCCAGGTGACCATACCAGGGCAGATAACAAATTGTTGAGAGCAAAGAGGGGAGCAGTTGCTCAGGCAGGAAATAGTGATGTCGTGTCCTACGTGGTAGTGGTGGAAGAGTAGATTTGCTGGCGTTTAGTAAGGGGGAACAAAGAGGAGCTTGGAATACGTTTAAGGTTCTTGGTCTGGGCAACTGGGTGGATGGTGGTGTATTTTAGTGAGATGAGAGAGACAAGGGAGAAGGGGGATGGGAAATGATGGAGGATAAGAAGTCAGTTTCAGATATATGATCTTTCAGATCTGGCTTGACATCAATGTGGAGATGGACATTGGCATTTAGATAGAAGAAACTGGAGTGGAGAGGAATTGTATGAACTATGGGTGTACAATTAGGAATCATCAATATGTTGTATACAAGGGGTCTTCTAAAAATTCATGAAAATTATCTTTTAATTTCATTTTCCCACCGCTTTTTGAGGTACCCTTGTATAAAGCCATGGAACTAGATAGCTTATCACGGGCTAGGCACCTTACATGCATTAACTGATGTAACCCTTACACCACCAATGGGAAGTCTTCTCCCCCACTTTTATGGATGAGGAAGCTGTCGGCAGGAAGAGGTTAAATTACTTCCCTGCATAACATAGATTGTAAGACATGGAGTTGGGACTGAGCTCGGCAGCTGGCCCTGCAGTCCATGCCCTTATTTATCCCTGGATTATACTGGGTGACACAGCCTGGGCAGCGAGTGTAGATGTTGAAGGGGACTGGCCTGGGACACTCCAGCATCTGCAGGTTGAGATGAGGAGGAGGATGCAGCAATGGGGACTGTGAAGGAGTAGCCCGAGAAGGAGTATGGAGGTCAGGAGTCAGTGAGTCCTACAAGGCAAGTGAAGACATGTTTGAAGCAGGTGGATGTGAGAGGGGGTGGTAGGTGCTGTCAGGTGGTGAGGAAGGAGGAAGGCTAAGGCTTGACCATCCAATAGTAACCATGTGAAGACCGTTGGTAACCATGGGAGAGCAGTTTCAGTGGACTTGTGGGCCTGGAACCCAGACTGGAGGGAGATCAGGGAAGAACGGAAGTAGAGGAAGTATGACCTCACTGAATCCTCACTGTTACCAACTACCCGGTGAGCTAAGTGCAGTTATCCCCAGTGGGGGACTGAAGTGTCAGGTGTTGCATTGCCGGCAAGAGGCTCACTGGCAGAGCCTTGGCACCACAATTCATTAACCACATCCGAACAGAGTTACGTGATCCTCTGCCACCCCTCTATAGACTGAACTTTTCTGCCAAAATAGTGAACAAACCAAGTGCCACTTCAGACAGAGCTGTGGCAGGCAGGAAAGCATCCAGGGTAAAGGGCGTGGAGAGCCACATGAGGAATGGTCGCTGAAGCCGGCCACGTTCTGCTTGGTACCAAGGAGACTCAGGTGGGCCAGGCACCACCCCACCCATTGACAGAAGTGCAGACTTTGGTTAAGCTCTGTGGTGATGACCAGGAGCCATAGGAAGGAAGCCCCAGCCAGTCTGACCTTCTTAACAGTTGGAGCTCTTTAAACTTTGGAATGGGCCTCTGTGTTGCCTCTATGTTGCTAGTACTGGAATGGGCCTCTATGTTGCTAGTGCTAGCTAACGTATCTGAGCATTTGTTACTTGCCAAGTCCTTACTGTGTGCCAAACAGTTAACATTATTACTTCATTTAGGCCTCACAGTAGCCCTGAGAGGTTGGTAGTATTATCACCCCCTATTTATAGATGAGGAAATGGAGGTTTGGGCACATACCCTAGGGGCCTACAAGCAAGTAGTAGAGCCTGGATGGCCAGTGTTGGCCTTTGCATCACAGCGTGTGCATTTACACAGCGTGCAGCACTGTCTGACCTCAAGCAACATTGCATCTGCCTGTGGGGGATATTCCATCTGCTAGTTCACTAGCCAAATGCCTGCAATGGTTGGGGCTGGACCAGGCTGAAGCTAGGCGCCTGAAACTCCATCCAGATCTCCCATGTGGGTGGCAGGGGCCCAAATGCTTGGGCCATCTTCTGCTGCTTTCCCAGGTGCATTAGCAGGGAGCTGGAACAGAAGTGGAGCAGCAGGACTTGAAATGGCATGCATATTAGATGCCAGTGTTGCAGGCAAAGGCTTAACCTCCTGTACCACAATGCAGGCCGAAAGGCTCAATGACTTCTAAGGATCCTTCCACAATTCTGTGACTTCAAGCACTTTGTGGTTTTTAGCTCTCAAGGGAAAGGGATTAAGAGAAATAGGACCCTATTAGAATGTGAAACCTGAACTGTAGCAAATGCATTCTTAACAGCATTTTTGTGAGACTGAAGTGGTTGGTTTCTTTTGTGTGCCTGTGCCTGTGTGTATGTTCTCAAAATGTGCCCTTGTCTTGAATCAAGATAGCTTGGAATCTTGAGCTCATTCCTTAATGTAGGGTTGAATTGTAATTTTACTCCTCTCAAATTATTTCCTTCTCTACTTAAAACCTGGGTTGAGTAACTTGTAATAATTTACACCTTTCACATTGACTTGGCTATTTCCAGAGATTTAAGATGACATTAAATACAGCTATGCATATAAGTCATTATTGCCCCACTAGAGAAATCAAGAATCCAGAAAGCAGAGGGTATATCAGCTGTTAATTATATCCCCTAGTCACTCTGCCAAAAGTCAGCCCCTGTGTCCTAATACCAAAATAAGAGTCTCACAGTGTCAGACAGAATGAAAGTGTTAGATTTTTGTGTGCACATGATTTTTATGTAATGATTACTGGAAAATTACTACAGAAAAGTACTCTGGATTTCTGAATGGACTCCAGGAAAATGCAATGGGACTGCAGTATATTTGTGGAAAAATGGAATTGAAAAATAAGTGTATTCTTATGTAAAAAAATTGAAATCCTTACATAGTTTTTGCATAATATGCATTTTTATAAACTTTTCAAAGACCCTTTGTATTTTGTTTTGTCATAGGAGAAAATATACCCAAGGGAGTCAGTGTTGTGGTACAGTGGGTTAAGCACAGTTTGCAACACTGGCATCCCACATTGGTTCTAGCCCTGGCTACTCTCCTTCTAATGCTGCTCCCTGCTGTTGCACCTGGGAAAGCAGCCAAAGATGGCCCAAGTACTTGGGCCCCTGCCACGCATGTGGGAGACTCAGATGAGTTCTGGGGTCCTGGCTTCGGCTTGGCCCAGACCTGGCTGTTGAAGCTATTTGGGGAGTGAAAGAGCAGATGGAACCTCTCTCTGAGTCTCTCCATCTCTCTCTGTCATTCTGCCTTTCAAATAAATAAATGAATTTTTTAAAAATATAAAATGTACTCAGGAAAACCTTAGGTAGTAATTGGGTGTTTTTACTAAGCATCAATAAGATAAACACATGAGATCCAACTAAATTATCTGTGGATAGAGTTACAGATTATTGCTGGGTAGGAACCTTAGTAATTTTTAAGGTTCCTAGAAAGATAAAGTTTTACTTGGATAACATTTATATTTCATAAAATATTTCATTAACTTTATTTCATGTAATTCTTTCTTTCCAAAAGCCCTATGGGGCAACAATTCCTTTCTCAGATATATATCAAAGAGCACTGTGATTGTCTTTTACTGGCACTTAAGGCAATCAGGAAATATTTGTGGAACACTTTATTAATTCATTTATTTAAACTGTATATATTTATCATGTACAACATTAGTTTTTTTTCCATCTACTTGAAAAACAGAGTGTCAGAGAGGAAGGGAGGAAGGGTAGGATGGAGAGAGAGTTCTACCCACTGGTTCATTCCCCAAATGCCTGCAACCACCAGTCTGGGCCATTCCAAAGCCAGGAGCCCAGAACTCCACCCACATCTCCCATGTGGGTGGCAGGGACCAAAGAACTTGGATTATCATCTGCTGCCTCCCATGGTGCACATAGCAGGAAGCTGGAAAGAAAGCAGAGTAGCCAGAACTCTAACTGGCATGGTGATATGAGATGTGGGCATCCCAAGTGGTAGCTTAACCTGCTGTGCCATAATGCCCATCCCTGTGGAACATTTTAAAGACAGACAGACTGATATATTCAGCAACGACCTCAGTCAGTCACACAGTTACTAAGCAGTACAGCCAGGACTGGTAGCCAGATCTCCCCAGTCCAAGTCCAGATTAAACCTAGCTGTGACTTTTATTATTTTCTTTGGAATTTTTCAGTTTGTGTTATATTGCAAAGCAACAGAAACCAACTCTAGCTGACTTAGCAAAACAAAGAAGTGAATGGAAGGACGAGGATAGTTCACAGGATTGAAGGAAAAGCTGAAATGCCAGAAACCCAGATGTATGTCAGAATCTGGGCACGAAAACCAAGGAAACTCCAGGCTCCATGGGTAGGATGGCTGCTGTGGAATGTGGGCCATCCTTGAACACTGAAGTCCCAGCAGAGTCTGATGGACATACGACTTGAGCCAACCCCTCCCTGGTCATGGAGGCACAGGGCGTTTTTACTGATACTCACACAAGAAAACATGGAATGGGAGAACGTAGTTTCTGAGAAAAATCAGTACCAAAAGAAGGGAGGGCGAAGTGTTGCTGGTCAAAAACAGCAGATGTCCTGCCTGAGGGAACTAGGTTCTTCTGACTGAAAACTGGGGCAGTCCAGTAAATGCACCTGTATGGCCATGGCTTGTTTTTGTTTCGCTCTCCTACTAGAACATTTTGAGAGCAGGACCATGTTTATTGATCTTTGAAGCCTCAGTACCTGGCACATGGTAGGTACTCAGTAGTCATCACTGAGTGAGCAAATGGAGAAGCTCTTATTTCTGTCCCCATGGAAAACCAAGGCTGCCAGAGCTGTGGAACCTTGCCTTTGGAGCCACATAGAGAAGCTAGTGCTAGCTCGTGGGGGTGGAATCTCAGCAGATCCTGGAGGAAGAACCAACATATGCGCTTTGTGTGTTCCTAGTCACACTCACTTTTAAGGACTCATAAAATCACCTGGGGCATTTAACTATAGATGCTTGTGCCCTGTCCCAGTCTGATTAAATCAGAATCTCCAGGAGCTGTGCCCAGGATTATTTTTTTTCTTTTTACAGCTCCCCAGGTGATACTCAAGTCAACCAGGATTGAGAACCCCTACGCCACACTGTTGCTTTTGTTCAAGATAACTAAATGGGCTTTTAAGTGTGTCAGCTGCAAGTGATTAAATTCGCAGTATAAATGCTTATTACTGCCACATTGTAATTATATCCACAATGATTTACACTTGCTCTCTCTCTCAGTTGGATGTCTTCTAAATAAAAGACTGCAAGTCTTTTGCATCTTTGTAAACAGAAGTAGCAAACCAGGAACAAAATTTGACAACCGGGGAGCAGAGCTGTGAAGTTTTCGTGCTGGTGTTGCTTTAGTATCGTGAACAGAGCTACTCATAAATGATCAAGAGTTTTATAGGAACTGTAGTATAAAAAGCAATTTACTTCTCATGGGAAACATTAGAACTGGGTCACAGGTAAGACAAAGTGAACAGCCAGCCTCTGTAGAGAAACGCTGCATCCCAAGGTTAAGCCTTCTCGAATAGTCTCCAGTATGTCAGACTTCATTTACTCAAGATTGGAAAAACTACTTGTGAACAAAAGTAAATAAATACTAATTGTCATCTAGGTTCTCAGCAAACGGTGATTTTACTCCTTTTCCCAGGGGGCACTCAGCCATGTCTAGAGACTCTGTTTTTTTTATTATTTTTTAAAGATTTATTTATTTATTTGAAAGAGTTGCACAGAGAAAGAAGGAGAGGCAGAGAGAGAGGTCTTCCATACACTGGTTCACTCCCCAACTGGCCGTAAAGGCTGGAGCTGTGCCAGCCCGAAGCCAGGAGCCTCCTCTGGGTCTCCCATGCAGGTGCAGGGTCCCCAGGACTCGGGCCATCCTCCACTGCCTTCCCAGGCCACAGCAGAGAGCCGGATCAGAAGTGGAGCAGCCACAGCGCGCCGGCCCTGAGACACTTTAAATTGTAGCAACCTGGAAGGACAAGGTGGGAGGGTAGAGAGGCTGCGGAGTGTCTCTGGCTCCTGGTGGACAGGCCACTCCAGGCAGCTGCAAAACGTCCTGCTGTGAACAGCTCACCACCCCACAGAGATTATCCAACTCAAAATGTCCACTGTGCAGGGCTCTAGAATCCCTGCTGTAACTAGCCGATTCGAATGAATCCATTTCTTGATGGCCCAGAGAAGTGTGTTCACATTCCAGGACCATTTGGGTTTCAGTAAGCGAGGAAATCGGCAGTCGAGCACTTGGGGGTTGTTTTGTGTTTGAGGGCAGTCTCGTCTCCGCGAGTCACAGCTGATGGCGGTGCCTTCTGCTGCCTTCTTGCCGTCCTTCCATCATCTGGAGGTTCTGTGTCCACCTGCCAGGACAAGCACTGGCAGAGGCACCTTTGGTAGCAATTCTGTGTGGGTTGCATTTGTTTGTCAACAGAAACTACTATTACTAAAGGAATTATGCTAGTAATAACTGTTAGGCACCTATTCATAATGATTTATAGTATAGTAATATTTAAATGCCACATGCTTGAAAATTAAATACATTCAACTATAAAACCTCATTTCCAATGATACATATTTTTAGTGCAGAAGAATTGGACTTGATAAATAGACTTGTTTAACTGAAAGGACAGCCTAACTCATCACACGTTGTTTAAGGTCGGGTTAAGTGTGGAACTCAAAGTTCAGTGACTCCTTCCTTCCTTCCCGCCCACCCTCCTTTCTGGAATAGCCCTTAGTACCAAGTACTAGGGATCATGCTAAATAGACTGGATTTTCAGTTCTAGCTGATTTCTAGTTAGCATCTCCTTTAAAGAGATCTGGTGAGATTCCACTTCCTTGAGCTAGCACACCAACTGGTCTTAAAAGAGAGCGAGAAGAAGACAAATAAAAACTTAGCCTGCTCACTTATTTTGTGCTGTGCACAGCCACTTCTGTGTGGGGTAGCTTCAACAATGATTGGCAGAGAAGGGAGCTCCTGAGCTTCAGAAACCAAAATAACTGCAAGTGACGACAGACATTCCCCCTTAGCCCCACCACGCGCGTGCGCGCACACACACACACACACACACACACCTTTCAAAGGATGTGTGGAGCGTTTAAGGAGCTCCCAACACTTGCCATTTCCTAAGTGCCAGAAACAGTTTTGCATGTCTTTGCTGAATCCTCGACTGCAGGAGGGGCCTATTATTAACACCACTTTTTAGATGAGGAAACTGAAGGAGACATGAAGTAACGTAAGTGTTCCAAAGCATACAACTAAGGGGTAATAAAGGCCAGGTTTAAGTTGAGACTGCCTGGCTCAGAGGCCATGCACTCAGCCACCTCCCCAGCCGTTTACCCTTCAGAGGAGAACCTAGCACAAGTTCTTAGTTCCATGTTGAATTCTTCACTGCTAGGTTATGGTTAATTGGAATTCATTCATCTACAATGGAAATTAGACTTACAGTCTATTTGCTTCCCATGCTGTGTTGTTTTCTTTAAAAAAAAAAAAAAGATTTATTTAATTGAAAGATAGAATTACAGAGAGAGGTAAAGACAGAGAGAGAAGTCTTCTATCTGCTGGTTCACTCCCCAGATGGCCACAACGGCCGGAGCTGTGCTGATCCAAAGCCAGGAGCTTCTTCCAGGTCTCCCACGTGGGTGCAGGGGCACAAGGACTTGGGCCATCTTCTACTGCTTTCCCAGGCCAAAGCAGAGAGCTAGATTGGAAGAAGAGCGGCCAGGACTAGAACCGGCGCCCATATGGGATGCCGGTACTTCAGGCCAGGGCTTTAACCCACTGTACCATAGCACCGACCCCGCTGTGTTGTTTCCTGAGCTCTGTTGCAGATGAGCTCTCTTGTTGATCAACCTCTCTGCATTATAGATTGTGCTGTTGTCAAATCTATTAAAGGAATAAATGTAAAGTACTCTGACAATTAATTTTAGAATGGGCACTGCCAAGGCTGGCGCTGTTGCATAGCAGGTAAAGCCACAGCCTGTGAGGCTTCATCCCTTATGGGGGTCAGTTCAAGTCCCAGCTGTTCCACTTCTGATCCAGCTCCCTACTGTTGTGCCTGGGAAAGCAGGGGAAGATGACCCAAGTGCTTGGGTGCCTACACCCGCGTGGGAGACCTGGAAGAAGTTCCTGGTTCCTGGCTTCTGTCTGGCCCAGCCTTGTCTGTTGTGGCCATTTGGGGAGTGAACCAGCAGAAGGAAGATTTTCTCTCTCTCCCTGTCTCTCTCTCTCTCTCTCTCTCTCTCTCTCTGTAACTCTGTCTTTCAAATAAATAAAATAAATCTTTAAAGAAAAAAGAGAGATGGGCACTTCCATGGTGTGCTGGATATGGTTAGCACTGGCTTGGGAGGCATTTGCTGTCGGGACCTTGTGAACTAGTAAGCCCAGGAATTACTAAAAATTAAATCATATAACTTACAATTAAGTAAATTACCTTAAAACTCTCTCTGGGAAATAGTTGGTCAGTTTCTTGTTCAACCTGCACTTTGCATACAACCAAGCAGTTGCAATGCTGGGTGATTATCCCCTAGAAATGGAAGCTTACATTCAAAGAAGCCTATACATGAATGCTCATAGCAGCCTCGTATATGGCCACAAACTACCAACAACTCAAACGTCTTTCAGCAGATAAATAAATGGGTAAGAGAACTGTGATGTCGTCAAACCATGGAATACTACTCAGCAATAAAAAGGAAACAAACTATTAATACATACAACCTGGATGGGAGCTGATATTGGTCTACTCTGGTTGCCATAACAGAGTATCGTAGACTGAGTGGCTTAAACACCAGAAAGTTACCATTCACAGTTTGGCAGACTGGGAAGTCGAGGACCAAGGTGCTGGCTGATTTGGCTCCTGGTGTTTAGCTAGCCTCCTTCTCACTTCTGACATGTCCTTTTTCCAGTGCGTGCATGCAGACAGAGAAAGAGAGCAAGCTCCCCGTGTCTCTCCCTATAAGGGCACCAGTGTCATCCGGAGGACCTTGCTCTCATGACCTCATTAACCCTAATCATTCCCCAAAGCCTCAGTCTCCAAATACCATCACAGTGGCAGTTACAGCTTCAATACACTGATTTTGGAAGGGAGGGCAACACAAACACTCAGTCCATAACAGTTACATATTATAAGATTCTGCTTATACGACATTCTTAAAGTGACGTAGGTATAGTGATCAGTAGATGCCAGAGATTAGGTTTGGGGTGAAATATGACTTTTAAGGGGTAATGAGGGAGGGTTTTTTTTTTTTTTTTAATAATTGGTGTTGGAATAGTTCAGTATCCTAATGTTTATATGAATCCACATATGTAAAAATGTCATAGAACTGTATATACAAATAACAAAGGTATATAAAATTAGCAAAGGCCTAGTTACATTTGTATTTAAGTTAAAGATGTTGTATTGATGTCAGTTTCCTGGTTTTGACAGTGTCCTGTGCTTATATAAGGTGTTGTTGTTGGGGGTAGCTGAGTGAAGGGTACACAAGAACTCTGCTGTTTTTAAAATGTCTTGACTCTCAGTCTGTTTCAAAAAAATTTTTTTTTTAATTATTTATTTACTTGACAGGCAGAGTTACAGACAGAGAGAGGCAGAGAGAGAGAAATCTTCCATCTGCTGGTTCACTCACCAAATGGCCACAATGGCCAGAGCTGAGCTGATCTGAAGCCAGGAGCCAGGAGCTTTTTCCAGATCTCCTACAGGGGTACGGGGGCCCAAGCACTTGGGCCATCTTCTACTGCTTTTCTAGGCCATCAGCAGGGAGCTGGATCAGAAGTGGAGTGGCTGGGCCAGCGCCGTGGCTCACTTGGCTAATCCTCCTCCTGTGGTGCTGGCACCCCGGGTTCTAGTCCCAGTTGGGGCACCAGATTCTGTCCTGGTTGCTCCTCTTCCAGTCCAGCTCTCTGCTGTGGCCCAGAAGTGCAGTGGAGGATGGCCCAAGTCCTTGGGCCCTGCACCTGCATGGGAGACCAGGAGGAAGCACCTGGCTGCTGGCTTCGGATCAGTGCAGCGCACCAGCCGTAGCAGCCATTTGGGGAGTGAACCAATGGAAAAAGGAAGACCTCTCTCTCTCTCACTGTCTAACTCTGCCTGTAAAAAAAAAAAAAAAAAAAAGTGGAGTGGCAGGAACTCAAACTGATGCCCATATGGGATGCCAGCACCACAGATGGATGCCTAACTTACTATGCCACAGCACCACCCCTCAAAAAAACAGATTTTTAAAAGCCTTATGATACATAAAACAACATGGTCAAAATAAAAAAATAAACATTATTTTAGTTCCACTTATGTGAAGCTATAGAAGACAAAAGTAACTCATGAAGTTAGAAATTAAAAGTAGCTGAGCGGGGGTGCAGATGACTGGAAGGGGGATGAGGGAACTTTCTGGGGTGGTGGAAATAGCCTGTGTTTTATTTTGAGTGCTAGTTGCACAGTTATTTGGAATGGTTAAAACTAACCAAATTGGACACTTAAGAGCTAAGCATTTTGTTGTATGAAATTATTATTTGTATACAAATATGTATTTGATGTGTGACAAAACAAGTAAACTGAGAATGATAATCATAATTGTCTATAGTCTTGAGCGTTGATAGACCTGTCGAACCTGGATAATGGAAGCACCGTGTCATGTCGTGCTACTTGGGTGTCTCTTCCCAACTTCACATCCAGTGACTTCTCCTACTCACTCATTCTACAGATGAGGATATCATCATCTTAGGAGAGGAATGAGGGCTACTTCCTTTGGATGGAAATAGAAGCCATGGAAATGAGAAAGATGGTCCAGTGAGATTGAAGAATAATGAAAGTGGGTTGGGTAGAGTCTTCGGGTAGAGTTGGGTAGAGTCACTTAAAGAACAGGCAGTTGAAGAAGGACTTAGGTATGAGATGTAGAAGGACAGCCAGAGGAATCCAGGAGAGGGTGGAACAGAAAGAGTTTCAGAGGGATATATTCAGAAGGGCAGGCATTAATTAGAGAGATTTTTTTTAAATAAAGGAAAAACTGAGGCATGTTTGTTTGATTTCACAACCAGAAAATTGGTTGTGGCCTTAGAAAAGTCATATAAAGTAGAAGATATATTTCAAGACCCTTCTCACCTGCATTCTGTATCTTTCTCAGTAAATGGCACAACCATTTATCCAGCTGTCCAAGGAAAACATTTGAGAGTCACACTAGAATCCTTCTTTCCCTACTTCCCACATTTGGGAGGGTCATCAAGACCTGTGCATGTTCCCCATAAATGTCTTCACCCCCCTTTATCTCACTTCCACTGCCCTTGTGCCTTCATTCTCTTGTCTGAATGACTGCAATTTTAACATGTTCAGCTGATTGTATCACGCTCCATGTTCAAAACAGAGCTATCCAAAGATTGCACATTCCCATAACTTGGTGTTTGTAACTTGGCGTCTGTGAATCTGAAAAGAGAGAAAAAACATATGAGCATGGACATGCATCTTGAGAAAGGAATGGCTCTAATCACACTCAGAGGGGTCTGGGATCCAAAATGTCTACTAATCAATGCCTTTAGTCTAAATACATTCTGTGGTCCAAAGTCAAGGTCATCCGTGAGTTGCTTCCATCTACTCATCTAGTGCCATCTGCTGGCACCCTCTTCCACCTAGTTTGTCATGGACCAGCAGTACAGGTTTCTTGTAGCATCCAGAATGTGCCATTTGTTGTTTTCCAGGTCTCTGTACAGGCTGCTCTTCCTGAATGCCCGTTCTTTCCTCCATCCGCCTTCTGCCTTCAAGTGCCACTTACAGAGCTCTTCCGCCCAGAGCCTTTCATGGACAACCTCTGCTCTCTGCACTCCCACTGAGCCTTTTAGCGTTCGCTGTGTCCTACTCTAATTGTTAGTTCACAGCTCTGTCTCTCCATGTGACCGCAAACTCGTGAGGGGCTTGGCTGTGCATTTTCATTCCTAAAAGCATCTGTCAGGTGGAATACACAAGTGAAGGGAGGAATCAGCTGTAGGACAAATATGTGGCCTTTTTTCCTCTTAGGTGCTCTTGATCAGACCACAGAATGGATAAAAGAATCCGTCAGTGAAGAATTACTTTCTTTGTCTGACGCTGCTGTAACTCCTGGGGTGGAAAATAGCTCCAAGCCAAGCCTGAGTCCTACACTGGTGCTAAATAACAGTTACTTGAAGCTGTTGCAATGGGATTATCAGAAAAAAGAATTACCCGAGGTGAGTGAGTTTTTTTTTTTTTTTTCTGTCCCCAGGTTGTCTAGTATTTAAGTTCTAACTCTGAATTCAGCTGACTTGCCTGTGTTACATGTGTTTTAATGATTTTACTAAAAACCAATAAAAATGGGAGTTTGGATATGACATTGCTTATTTTACATTTTCATGGTATTGAGCTTCCCTTTCTATTTTTACGTTTTAAATAAATATGCTAGACACTCATGACAGATGGAACACGTCTTCAGGAACTGACAGAAAAGCTGAATCAATTGAAAATTATTGCCTGCCTGTCCCTAATTACCAACAACATGGTGGGTGCTATTACAGAAGGCCTGCCTGAGCTTGCAAACAGGTTAAAAAGGATTTCAGCTGTTCTTCTTGAAGGCATGAACAAAGAGTAAGTTCCAAATGTTTGTATGTGCTCCCTTCCATATTACGGCTCTGCGTGTGTTTCAGAGAACGAGAACGACCTTGGGCATCTGGGTGTGATGTTCAGGACCAAACTTTAGAGAAGCTTATCTATCTTACACCTCCTTTTTCTAGATTTTCTTTTAATATCTCCGAAAGCTTAGATGTCCTCTCGTAGGAAGGGAGAGCTGTTTTCCGTAACCAGTGCCAGGAGGAGTGTAGTATATCCACTTGGGATGGGTGTGTCCGGGAGCTTTTCTTTGACAGCACTGTGGGAAGAACAACCAACCAACAGAAATCCACCCCCTTCAGTGTTTCGAATGGCCCTATCAAAAAGTGTTTTCCAGGCTGGATTCTTAGGACTCTGTCACTTCTCTGCAGTGAAATGTTTGCTGACTTCCCCAACCCGCCCTTCCATGGAGTCTTTGAAGGTGATGACAGTTCTGTCCTTCAGAGATGTGATACAAGTCCAGTGGAGGTTTTGTTTTGGATAAATTCATCTTCTGTATCAAACCGTTATTGACTGTTAGAGTCCAGTTTAGATTTTTGCATTTAGGTCATCCTGTTGGAAATCCTAAGCCAGAAAATGGCCCTAGTCTCGGTCAATGGCCAGACGTCTCCATAGGTCTTATGTGGGCCAGCTCCTCCTGCTAGACCTCCTTTCCAGTGTTTGAGGGGTACAAGTCCTCTTTTTCCTGCTATTGAAAGGGGATGTACGTGTCTTCCCATTCTCCGACCCATTACTCAGACGGCATATACATTTTTGATAAAATCCTAGAACATTAAGAGCCAAATGGAACCCGAGTGGTTACAGAATCCAAACTTCTCATTTTTAGCTGATGCTCGAGTAAAGAACAGAAGGTGCCTTGGGCTGCACCACCAGAAAAGGCCTGAGTCCTGGTCTGACTCTTTCAAGGCCCTGCCCTTTCTGCTGATGCTGGTGCCAACCAGCCAGGCTTCTTTATTGCATAGTCCAGGACTCAAGTTCTTTAACAAAAATAAATCTCTTGTTTTGCAGTTGGTCTTATCTTAGCATTTCTCCACACTAGGTAACCATTACTGTCCAGAAATTTTTATTTATTAAGCCTGTAGTCAGCACCCTGTGCTGCTTAGGTATTCATGTAAAGCAAATAGAAGGTGGTTACTAGTTTGGGTCAGGCAGACCAGGATTAAATCCAAGCTCTGCTATTTGCTTGTTATAGATGCTTGAATATGTTCTTGAATCGTGCTGAGGATCACTTCCTCGCCTGTAAAAAGCAATTGTAACTGTACTGACCTTGGAGTTGTAAGAATTTAAGATGGTTCATGTGAAGCACTTACTACAGGTGTCTGGCATATCGTATGTGCCTGATGAATATTAGCTATTAATAACTGTTCTGTTGTTAAATCACCCTCCATTTAGCTTTTTCTGGTGGTTTATCTGGCTCTGTATTTGTTCTGTTAATTTTTTTTCCCTGTGTTAGGAAATAGACACAGTCAATTCCCAGTTGCCCTCATTATGGATGGGGTAAGCATCCATAATGTAAAAAAGCAGACCATCCCTAATAATCAGTCAGCCTGCCTCTCATTTATATTTGATTGGATAATGCATCTTGAAAACTAGCAAAAAGCTTGCTTTTTCTATTGTGACTAGAAAACCATGGTATTAAAATTAATTTTTTCCTTATCCTAAGAACTCACTAGTTAAAAGCAGGAGAAAGTTAAGGCAGTGTCTTGTAGTGGAGAAAAAGTCAGGAAGTAAAAGGTTTTGTCTCATACAATCTACTCTTGGATTCTGGAACCCCAAAGGTAGGTACAGTGTAGGTGCGTAACAAATTCCAGACGAGGCAGAAACCAAGATTTTTTTCATTGTTGTTAATGATGACGATAATAAAAAGCATTTTGTTTTTTCTTCTTCTCATTAAGCATTGACTACATGCCTGTCAGTCTGCTAAGAGCTAACACAGGCATATAACAAGGTCCACGGGAGAGGACCTTGAACCCAGGTCCACATACTCCGTGATTTCTACTCTCACTCACTCATTATACTGCCTTCTATCCTTGGGCCCTTCTCCCATCCTTTCATTCCCATTTTCACAGAGTTACCTTACATACCTTTTCTGGCTAGGGAGATGCAGTTTTTAATTATCATTCCCTAATAAAGTAGATCCAGAAAATTTCCTCATTACCACTTTTTCCTTATCATTTGTATAACCCACTTCTTTGTTACTTTTCACAGTTTCTTCATTGCTATATATTTAGGATTATTAATCAATTATTTGAAATTAGTTAGAAGATGGCACTTACTATCTTTGGTTATGATCAGTCAGGAGTTTTAGATAATTTAACCTCTGAACATTCTGTTGTTTTGATTGGTGTTATAGATTTACTTCTCAAGCACAGATAAATGAATTGATTCTGCCCCATTTTCCAAGCACATTAAAAAAAAAATGAGTGAAACCACTCAGACCAAAGTATTTATATTAAGAAGTAAATTGATGTTTTCCATTCCCTTCTGATAGCCCTGCATGTACATTGGGTTGTAGACTTATTTTTTCAAAAAATACATTTTTCTGATTCTGCCTTCCTGTTTAAACAGTACTTAAACAATGAGTGGTTTTGAATATTTAAAAATCTGCTCCATTTGAAGGCTGGGGACTGGGAGGAGTGACTATTTCCTAAATTCATTCTAATGGAGGTAATTGTTGTCAGCATAAGGGAAAATTGATGGGCATCTGAAACAAGTTAATTAAAATATACTTTCCCTGGTGGGATTTTATTTTTATGTGTTATAGGACATCTAACTTAAAAGAAGTCTTGAATTCAGTTGGTGTTCAGACTTGCGTTGAAGTCAACAAGAGCCTGACGGAGAGAGGCTTACCCACTTTAAATGCTGAGGTTCAAGCTAATCTCGTGGGTCAGTTTTCAAGCATCGAAGAGGAGGATAATCCTATTTGGACCTTGATTGGTGAGTCTTCATTTATTTGTTGGTTTCTGCTTCAATTCCAATTCACTTTAGCTGGCTGGTTTTGACTAGTGCCAGTCAAATTTTAGTCTGAAACACATGGATTGCTTTCAGAGGATAAACGTAAAGCAGTGTTAACATTTGCAAAGCTCTGGGACTAACTGCTTCCTCTGTGTCTATGTGTAGTGGGGTAGGAGATGGTCCCAGGCTTACTGTCCTAGCCATGCAGCCAATAGGTTTTATGAAGAAAATGACACAGTGCTGCAGTAATGTTAAAATCCTAAAATCAGTTGTACCACTTCCTCCTGCTGGCAGTGTGCATGCAGAAAGTAGAGAGCGGCTCTTCTCAAGTAATCCTGAGGGAACTGAGGCCCCTTTCGTGGTCAGGCGTAAAGAGACGAAGAGTAAAAGGCCTGGAACCGGGAGGTCAGTGGGGGGAGGCTCTTCCTGTACGTTGGCCTGAAAGGAGCTATCTCAGCATCATGCTGTGTTGGTGAGTTGGAAAAATGGAGAATTGCTCTCAGTTAGGGCTTTTTCTGTTACTTGTGACAAAAACTCTAAACCTCTCAACTATAGGCAAAATGAGCATTTCTTTTCTCACGTCACTGAGACGACCAGGAGCAGGCCTGACTGCTGGTTCCGCCCAGTGGGAGCTCAAGTTGTGTCCGTGGTTTTCCCGTCTCCATGTCTCAGCACAGCCTTCCTCTGGGCTGGCCGTGGTCACAGACTGTTCCTGTGACAGCAGGATGGCTGCGGCTCCAGCCCATGTCTTTCCAAGGTTAAATGAAGCAAAGTACGGGGAAGCTGCCTCCCTGTTAACTCAACAGCGGCCCCAGTATTGAGGCTCATTAGCCTGGCTGTCTGTATTCTTTCTTGAATCATCACTGTGGCCAGAGGGAAGGAACTTAAGCCCGAGACATGTGAGCCAGGGGACAACCTTCTTTACGTGTGACACGTGGTGAGAGGAGGGAGGTGATGGTTCCCCTGGAAGAAAATCAGGGCATTGTGGCCGTAGAAAGGGGCACAGGCTAGTGTGTGGCAAAACGCAAGTGTCTACTACAGAGGCTGAGAACCAAGCCTAGAAGGAGAGTAGAATTAGAATATACCAAAGTGCAACATTGCTGCAAAAATACAAATACATTCTATTTGTTTGTGGCTCTCAAATGGTTTGCCTTGTCATTATCCCTGGGGCTTGGAGTGCAGGTCCACAGCCCGTTTGTGTGGCTACAAGGCTTCAGCTCCCCGCCTCCAGAAAAGAGCATGGCTGATGCACAGCACCGTGGGCAGCAGGAGAGGCTGCCATTCAGAGGGGACAGTTGATAAGGGCAACAAACAGCACAACCACAGCCAGCTGGGACTGGGCCCTTACCCTGTATGGGCTCATATGCTGACACGGACCTGCCCTCACAGCAGGTGGTCTCCAGCTGAACCAGTGGTCCCTGGGAGATGGTGTTCCTAGGAGGCTAAGGAGTGGCTGGGGGACTGAAACACTGCATAGCAGACCCTGCCGTGGACTGCTGGATGTCCACTAGTGTGCAGGCCTCAGAGGACAGCCTCATGTTGGCTCAACTGCTGTGTCTCCATGCAGTGCTGACAATGTTATGGGTGAATGCCTGGGGGCCATGAAGAGGTTCAGTAACTCTCACTGAAGGTCACTTAATTAGCTGAGGGCAGCTTTGGGTTCTTCCCTAGCCTGACTCCAGAGCTTACATTCCTAACCGCTCTGACTCATGGGAGTCAGTGGGAGCCCTGCAGCTTGTTGGCGGGTGGCCAGAATGTCAGAGTGTGCTCTGGGCATTTGCTTAAGAGAAAGGAAGCACTTGGCAATGTCAGAACGGACAGGGACAGGAAGTGCCCCACCCCATTGGCCTCTGACGATCCGTTAAAGCAACTTTTGTCCACCCAGCTCTTCTCAGCCTTACTTTCCCGAACTTCTGCAAATTGAAAACTTTTTTTTTTCAAATCTCATTGAAAATATTGTTGTCCTAGCAACTCCAGCAACTTACTTCAGCGTCTCTCATTCAGCTTTGGAAGCCAAAGACACACCTTTGGTAGGGACTCTGTCTGATCTGGACAAATGCCCCTGTCGCTTTAGTCTTGGCCTAAAACATGCAGAGGAGACAGAACCACTCGTCTGTATACTAGCAGTTTTGAAAGGATTTCATTTTGCCATTCACCTTGTGGGAAACTGGTTATATCTGTGATGAAGTTAGACCTGACAGTCTATATTCAGTCGAAAGGGAAATTTGGTATTTAGTTAATTCTTAGTTTTCTGCCTATTAAGTAGTTAGAATTGATTAAGCACTTGGGAAAGATCCCTGGGATATAAGGGCTTGGCCCATGTTAACTATGGTTCTCCTTCCTGTTCCATGTACCCATAGTCTGATTTCTGTGTTCTTAGCTGGTGTGCTGTTTATTTACCCAAAGGGATAACAGTTCTCATTGTGTATGTGTGTGTGTGTGTGTGTGTGTGTGTGTTTTAAAGATTTATTTATATATTTGAAAGTCAGAGTTACACAGAGAGAGGAGAGGCAGAGATAGAGAGAGGTATTCCATCTGCTGGTTCATTCTCCAATTGGCCGCAATGGCTGGAGCTATGCTGATCTGAAGACAGGAGCTACGAGCCACTTCTGGGTCTCCCATGTGGGTGCCGGGGCCCAAGTCCTTGGGCCATCTTCTACTGCTTTCCCAGGCCATAGTAGAGAGCTGGATTTGAAGTGGAGCAGCCAGGTCTCAAACTGGCACCCATATGGGATGCTGGTGCTACAGACCAGGGCTTTAACCCACTGCGCCACAGTGCCAGCCCCTCTCATTGTGTTTTTAGCCATTTAAAAAGATACTTCTAAAGGCAGCTTTCTTTAAAACCAGTTTTTTTTTTTCTTAAAATGTATAACAAAAAACAGGAAAAATTATTTAGGTAGTATGGACCACCTGCTGTGTAGACTATTTGTATACACACAGCATTCAAACGTAGATGTTTGTTGAAAGTGATTTTCAGTTTTACAGGTGATACACGAATGACTTCTCCTTGTTGAAATTCAGATGAGGCTGAGATCATCTTTGCTGCCTTCTCCACTCTGCACTCTTTCCCAGGTCTCATTGTTTTCAGTTTGGTGATTATAGACTTTTTTCATTCCATTCTCACATCAGTTCAATCAGCACTTACATTGTGCCTGCTATATGTCAGACCAGGAATATAAAGATACCAAAGACAAAGCCCTCACCCTCAAAGGGCCCACTGGTAGCAGAGGTGAGAGACACATTCTCAACTGGCAAAAATAGGCTGTGATAGTTTAAGAGTAGGTCTTTGGGAAGCCACAGGAAGGAGGTAACTTTAGGCTTGGCATTGAAGGAAGCTTCTGACTCAGGGCAGAGATGAAATGAGATGGAAGGGCATTCTAGCAAGAGGAAACAATTTTTGAAAGATTTATTTTATTTATTTCAAATGCAGAGTGATAGAGAGGAATGGGAAAAGACAGAGAGGGAGAGAGAGAGAGTGAAAGAAAGAAATCTTCTGTCTTGTGGTTCACTCCCCAAATGGCCACAATGGCTGGAACTGATCCAGGTTGAAGGCAGGAGCCTGGAGTTCCATTCAGGTCTTCTATGTGGGTGGCAGGGGCCCAAGTACTTGGACCACCCTCCACCGCCTTCCCAGGTGCATTGGCAGAGAACTATACTGGAAGTGGAATAGCCAGGACTTGAACCAGAGCTCTGATATGGGATGCCAGCACTGCAGGTGGCAGCTTACCTCCCTGCACCACAATGCAGGTCCCAAGAGGAACCAATTCTAAACCATGTATATGGGACATTGGAAACTAAGTTCCAGGTCAGATCTGGCTGGATTGTGTGATTTTGGAGAGAAATGTTTGAAGATCAGAGCTTCATTTAATGTCATAGATGTTCAACTTTGATGGAGTGCATTTTGCAAATGTTCTTATTTGTGAATTTTCTGCTTCCAAAGGCAGAGAAAGCTGGAGGCAGCCCGAGCAGAGAAAGCCTGGAGGCAGCAGGACTGATTTGTCCAGTCCATCTGCAGCCTAATTTTTATGCACACTTGAGTGCTTTTGTGCAGCAGTAGCCTCAGATTCAGGTGCATTGAAGCAGTGAAGTGAGAAGGGTGGGGAAGGTGGGAAACTAGAGTGTATGTTGGGGCGGCCTTCCTCAGTGTCTCTTGATTGAAGTTGAGGTTGGCCACGTGTGGTGACCATATAATCTGTTGTCCAAAACAGAACCCCTTGGAGGACTCTTTTTAATTATGTCAGGACGACATGTATAAACTTTGACTGTCCGGGAAAACTTAGATGTATAGTCACCATGACCATGTAGTAATAAAAGTGCCTAAATTTGCCGGATCTGTAGATGTTTCAAGAAGAATCAGAAATTCGGATTTCTATGTGAAACTTCCTGCTTTTGAGTGGCTTCTTTTAAAGCAGTCCAAACAACAAACATGACATGGGCCAAACAAGCAGTGCAAGTTTTCAAACTCAGCCTTAGTGTACATAATTATAATCATGGACATTAGGGATTGACTTTTGTCAGATTCCTCTCTACAAGGGCTATACAGTTCAGGCTACCCCAAAACTCCATTGCTTAAAAATATGAACATTTTGTATTCCCACAAGTCTGTGAGGAGTTGGGTAGTTTTGGGTCTTGCTGGACTCACTCATGAATCTGTGGTTGGTCAGCTGTGGCTCAGGTAAGCAGCTCTTTTTCAGATGTCTGAGAACTGATTGGTGAGAGGCTGGTCTAGGCTGCCTCACTTGGAACATCTCGGTTTCCTTCCCCTTGGTCTCTCACACTCTAGCAAGTCAAGGCTTGTTCGCTTGGTGTTGGTTGGCAGAGCGTCGACTGTGAATCGTGCCTCCTGAGCACGGGCATGGCAGGACATGCTGGCATTTCTGCTTCATTCTCTCTCGGACAAAGCAAGTCATAAGGTCCGCCAGATTCAAGGCATGGAGAAAAACACTCCATCCCTTGATGGGAGGAACAGCACACCGCTTTGTAAAAAGTTTGAGTGTAGGAAATGGTAAAGAATTGAGAACATTATTGCAATCAACCTATTATAATTTTTTGTTCTTGTTTTAAGAATTATGTACTTTAATAATGGGACAGATAAAAACATCTTTTTTTCCCCCTACAGATAAACGAGTCCAACTATACATGAAAAGTCTACTTTGTCTTCCAAGCCCTCAAAAATGTATGCCCCCGGTGCCAGGAGGCCTTGCTGTCATTCAGCAGGAACTAGAAGCACTGGGCTCTC